>NW_027315801.1:18546463-18813963 GCF_026437365.1 Eucyclogobius newberryi | reverse complement strand
AAGAGAGATGAGAAACTAAAAGTGTTGATGCTGTGTGACTTTTCTGGTGAGTGAATGCCACTTGATTATTTCCAAGGAAATGTTATTGCTCTGTCTGAATAATGTTCCTCGGTATGACAATAAGCATTTATCTCATTACAAGTGTCTTAGGTCAAAAATACCTGTATAAACCTGTATTAAACCTGTCTCTCTCCATGTTTAATGCTGTACTCTGGAACATTCTAAGCAAAGCAATAATGGAGACAAGCAGGTGGTGTATCCTGCACCAGAAAAGTGACTTGTGGAGCGTTTGCACCAGCCCTTCTTTACTGGTACTTTACTGGTACTTTACTGGTCGGCAGAATCCATGGTTACCTTAGAGTTTGGCCGTTTCCATAGATACAGTGTCAGATTCTACAGAGTAATGGAAACACAACCAGTCCAAGTAGGGCAGAGTCGGCTCTGGGCCTAAAGCCTCTGTCATATAAATAAATACAAATGATAAATATTTTATTATTCTCAGTCACTGGACATACTTGTTATGCTGTGCTAGTGTAGACGGCTGCCTTTAGGAAAATATATATATATTATTAATGTTGTCTCCAGAGAGAAGTTATTGCTTTGCCTGAAATGTTCTACAGTATGGCATTAAACGCATTCATCACCATGGAGACGAGCAGGTGACCCCACCAGACTCAATTACAGGCAGATCAGTGGAGAGGCGAGCACCTGTAACTGATTAAATGCTAAAAAGAAAAAAAGAAGAATGCCGTACTGTAGAACTATCCAGGAAAAGCTACAGCATCTCCATGGAGACAAGCAGATGGCAGCCCCTCCACCAGAAAGGAGAACATAGCATACCGTTATACATTTACAAAGCTTAATAAAATTGTATATTATAACTAAACATAAACAACACAAATGGAAACTTCAGGCCCAACAGTTTTGGGGGTAAAAAACACATTTCGAAACGTGCCACCTGCGTGCTCTTGTTGTGGGCTGACCCGAGATGCTCTATTGTTTTTCTTCCAGACCAAATGGCGTTGTTGGACAGTGCTATGGTCACAAGACCCCGAAAGAGGGTTCATTGGCCCAGGCTCACCCCATGTAGGTCGCGTCCAGGGCTGCCTCCTGCTGGCCACTGCCGAGGTAGTGTTCAATCAGCTGCTCGCGGCTGGGCTGGGGGCACACAGATGGACAACCCCACAGTCAATGACAAGGGAACCACAACCAAGAGCAAAGAGTGCTTTCATGACTAGTTCATGTAATAGTTAAAGAAAATCAGATTTGGTTATAGCTTCTGACAATCTAACATCTAACTATGTAACAATGTCCAAATGTCTAAGCACGACATGATCTTGATACACATCTCACGGTACAATATTTATGGAAATATGTAGCTAACAGGCTAACAGAGTTCTAGCTATGCTCTTTTATCCATTTAAAAGGCCTCAGAGTAAGCTCAGGGAGAGGGAAAACCACAGAACAGGATTTTGATGTAGAAATGAAACCGTTTACAATTATCTGAGACTCATTTTTGTTTCAAGCATCTTTTCTGGCAGTGGGCGTGTCACGAGCTCTGAAAACTAGTCGACCCAAAGTTGTAATAATAACTATGCATACAGAGAAGTACTTTGAAACAGTGCATTTGTATGTGAATGATGAGGATTACCTCTGAAAACACCAGCTGCCTCGCTCCCTGACTTTTACTTCCAAGTGGTGCAAATCCTTCTCATCTCAATAAAATAACTAGTTGACTAATAAATCAAGGCACCCAAGTCCTCGTTGATTAGAGCCCTAAATTAAACATGTTAATATTGCACCATTTTCTTACATCTATACATCAGGTACTTTGACATAACCCAGTTGTTGAGTGGTGTACATGAGCTGTGCGTAAATGGAGCCTGGTCCTTACCTTTGGATGAACCTGGTCTGTAGTCACATATACTCCTGTCTCTATACACTGACAACCATTGTGTCCCGAGCACCGTTACATGTACTCGAGTAGCCCCAGGTAAACCGTAAGCAGATCTTTCACCAGACTATGCGTCTTATTAAGAAGTGACATTTTGGGCCCTTCTTCTCACTGTGAGTCTAGTAACGGACTGAGTATTGAATACTTAAAGGTGCATTATGTAACTTTGCTTTGCACAGTTTTGGGTCAAATGCAGAGAACACATTTCTCTATGATCAATAGATTTTGTCGGGAAAGTCCAGAATGATATTGCTCTCTATTTTGATGCAGATCGGTCACTGGTTTCATTCAGATGGGCGTGATTGACAGGTGAATGAGCCTGTCAGGGACACTCATGTTCCGTCCATATCAAAACAAATGAGTACAGCACAAATCTGTTCATCTGAGGGAAATGATACATGAACAATGAGCTCCTTTGTTTCAAACGCCAGGGAAATAAACACATTGATGCAGTGAGTTGAAGTGCCCTTTATCTCCCCCTGCTGTTCAGCAAAGAAACACATTTTCTCTACAAAACTCATGTCAGTGCAAATCCTCTATTCTAAGTATTAGTATCAATTAATAATAACAACTATAATAATACTTATAAAGCACTCAAAGATAGGCTACTATAGCCACAGCTGTCCTGAGGCAGGCTGCCGGAAGTGAGGCAAAGTGTGTGTGAAGTGTCTTGCCTAACTTTTGACAACCCAAATACATTTACTAAAGTATATGGACATGTCAAGACTATTTGGTTAACAGATTATTGTAATTATTTGTCACAATATAATCTTTAGAACAAAAAAATGATGAGTCAATTTAGGTCATTATTAAATTGGCAGTTTATGTGACAATATCACTCGATTTTGATATGTTTTTATGCCAATGATACAGTACGTTACTTCACATGAATAGGTCAGAGTCATTACAGTCAAGTCAGTTCGACAGTTACAAGATGGTTTAGTTCTGTTTTAATCTTCCCTAAATGTCTCTTGTTTAATGTAAGTGTTTTTATGATTGCGAGCTGCACCAGGGTCACCTCTGAAACAGAGCTTCAATCTCAGTGGGTTTTAGGCGGTTAAATGAAAGTTAATATTAATTCAGAAAGTTTTATTTCATAAAGCTAGACTTATGATAGAAACAAATTAAGGACCAACACTAAAATTTGATATGGAGACATCCTTGAGTACATTTTTGTCTGTGCGCGCTGGTCTTGGCAGATCAAGGCCCCCAGGCCCCCAGCCCCAGAGGTGACCCGCCTGGAGGAGCCCACGGTGGGATTAGTGCTGTAACAATGCTCAGCCTGTTCCCTGGAGATCTGTGCCAAGGCGCTGATCTGTGCGCACCTTCCTCCAGGAGCTGTCCGTCTGCAGCCGATCCCCTTACACAGCCACTGAAGGGCCTCTGAAGGGCCTCTGAAGGGCCACTGAAGGGCCCTTGCATTCCTCACACGTACTCTACACCGCCACGGCAACACCAATCACAATCTGAATTATGTCGCCATTTGTGCGGACGCCAGCGGCAACACGAAAAGCTTATTTAAGCATTAAAGACGCTATGAAAGTTTGCAAAGAAAAACATTCTATATATTTTCGTTCGTCATTCCGTAATGAAGGCAAAAGTGAAGAAGGAGGAGCAAAAGTGAAGAGGGAGGAGCAAAAGTGAAGAGGGAGGAGCAAAAGTGAAGAGGGAGGGACATTTACTGTTGTATTTTACTGCATTTGTTTCTTTAATAATATAAAATAATTATCAATACACTTTTTTTAGGTTTTACGGGACAAATACATAACTGTTGAGTTTTTCATTTAATCTACAGATACTTTTGTGAAGCTTAAATACAATTATTAGGCATTAAAATGAATTAATTCTTTTTAATAATAATAATACAAAAAAAACTAGGTGATATTTTTTCTCCGGAAATCAAAAGACATAAAATCATTTGTATTTCTATCTGATGTTAGTTAATCTTTTTTTTAAGTGTTTTACTTAATTTACTTCATTTTGCCTCCATTCTGGAGTTTAGAACATTCTGTTTAAAGGCTCCATAAAGTCAACTGTAGACTTATGGAATGCCAATATTAGATCAGTTAATTGATAATCGGGATGGTCAGGTCACAGTAATCACAACTGAAGTTTGATTTCTTAAAGTGAACACACTTACAAGAGCAATGGTAGAGTTCTGAAATGGAATTGAAAAGGATTGTTTCAGTCTTATCTATATATTACTCCTGGATGAAAGTTTAAAATGACAGGTTTCAGAGCCTCCACCAGAAAATATACATTATGCACATTTTAACTTTCTTTCTCTATATTATCCATCCCCAGATTGTGTTATTAATAGTATAAGCAATGTATATGTCAGGAATATACCCTAAACATTACAGAGGATAAAAAGTGTCATAATCTGATGTTTCCTAATAATAGATTAGTAATTATTTAAAACACTAAATGGTGTGCAAATGCATAGATAGAGCATAAAGACAAATGGTTAATATCTTGGTCACTTACACAGATTGACTCAAAGTGAGAAGAGTTGAAAAGTGTTCTTTAAAAAGGTGAAGGTGACACTCTTCTGCTCTGCTCCTCCTCGTCTCCACAGCTCTGATTCCTTTTCAATCCACTTTGAGCATTATAAACACGTACTTGAATAAATGCAGAGTCTTAATAAAGCAAAACCATTTTCTGTTTAATGCCATACTGTGGAACATTCTATGCAAACATCTCCATGGAGACAAACAGGTGGCAGACAGTACATCAGAAAAGTTAAGCACCTTTAATCATATTCCTCAAGCAAATTTGTGATGGTGGCAAGCCCCCAGCAGCCAAGATGGCCGCCCATTCAAGTCAATGAGAGCTGCTCAGTAGCGCATGGCGCCAGTTAGCAACTCTTTGGACACTGCAGCCCAGAAGTGACGTAGGTCACATGGTACGGTTAGCGTACCATGTGATCGTACTGACCAATCAAAGAGTTACTAGAGCAGCGCAGAGCACAGTGTGAGATAAAGCGAAATATTAAACAACTGGTGTTAAGAAAACTGAAGGATTTTGAACCGGAAAAAAGTAAATCTATTTATTGTCATGGCTCAATAGTTTAGAGTTATTATTCAGTGTTTTGTGGTTTATCGCAAATAAAATATAAAATCATAAAAAATGTCTAGTTAGTAAACTTTTTCAATGTCAATGGAAATAATTCTGGTCCTTATTAAGTACATGGAATGTATGATCTAAAATTGATTTCTTAAATTACAGATTTTTAATCATATCATTCTACAACATGTCAAATGTATTCAGATGACATGTTTATTTACATGCAAAACATGCTAAAGTCATGATTGAGTCCGTATTTAGGTTTCTTGCCTGTGTAAGACAGATAACAACACTGATGGACACGAAACGTAACATCGATTAGTTTATACCTGGCAAAACATTCCATTTCCATAGCATTTATTACGCGATTTAGTTTTTCAGGCAGAAACATTTCAAGACATCACTTCTGAGTCGTAGATCCGCGGCCCTTAGATCCGTGGTGGTCATTAGTTCCATGATTTGTTCAGTTATTAAACTCATAGATTCATATTTTTACACCTGTAGCTCAATCGTGGCATTTGGGCTCTTCCACGGCATCTCGGCCCGTTCACTTCACCTACACGCGCTCTGATTGGTCTAGACGGTCACGAGCTGGGCTAGAGCGGCGCGCTAGAGCGTAGCCGAAGCTAAACAGCTTAAAATGCGTTTTAAAGACAACTGAAGAATTTTAAAATTGAAAAAAGTCCATGACCCATAAATAAGTAAGAATTGCCGCCATATCCGACTTTTTTGAAAGCTCTACGTGCCCTGTCAGCCGAACACGAGCAGTTTTTAGTTACATTGCGCTCTAGGGAAAAAAAGCTTTTTCTGGACGCACGATGCAGTACCAATGGAGTGGCCACTTGGGTAGTCTGCGACATGCTGCGGCTAGCTATACCTTATCCAGGCATTATAATAGATCCATGGATGGTGGTTTAAAGACAGGCCTCTCCTACTCAATGTCAGAGCCCCCTCTGCAGGTGAGAGGCGGTACGACATGCACGACACTGGTTACTCAGTGTTAAAGCCCCCCTGCAGGTGAGGAGCGGTACGACATGCACTACACTGGTTACTCAGTGTCAGAGCCCCTTCTGCAGGTGAGGATCGGTACGACATGCACTACACTGGTTACTCAGTGTCAGAGCCCCCCCTGCAGTTGAGAGGCGGTACGACATGCACTACACTGGTTCTTACCATGGTGCTGAAGCTGTTCCCATCCACTGAGTCGCCCAGGACATTGATGGCAACCAGAGCAACCTGGAATACAGCACAAACAAAGAAACAAGTCTAGACACTTTATTCATGGGTTACAGCTTCCTGTTATGGACAAGATTTTGTGGAATTTTTCCCTTATTCAAAATATATCATATTGTTTTAAATGGTCAATCCCCACTATTATTATTTTTTATCCGATTTTCTGTTCACTTCAAAGGTAGTTTTTTAGTTGCACACAAAAAATGTCTATAAAATGTATCTAATTTGGAGGTTGGGATGTGACAGGGAAAGGTTCCAGGAGTACAAATAACTCTCACAAGCTACTGTATGTTGACAGTTAAAAGGACCGATTTAAAAGAACAATCATGTCTTTGGAATGAAATAATGAATCCACTTTCTGAGAGTTTGTGAATTTGACCTGGGAATACTGACCAGACTCTGACCAAACCCAACCTATTCCACGTGTTATGCTAATAATCTCGACATTTTAATCTTGAGATATGGTCCTATGTCTAGATTCTGGCCCTGCTCTCTCCACTCTGAGCCCAGAGGTGAGAGTCGGGAGTACCTGGTTGAAGCGGTTGTGCAGGTTCTCATGGTTCTGATGCAGTGTTATCCTCAGGTGTGTTCCGATGGCGTCCACGTGTACAGACTTCAGCTCCCGAGCTTTGAACACCGTCTGCTGGTTGTCACACAAAGACACGTACCTGTGCAAAGGAATCAGAGGAATCAGAGGAATCAGGGAAGATGCACTTTCTCTTTTCTACTTTGGAACTTCAATGGTTGTGTCCAAGTGTGTCCAACGACGTGAACGGCGATGTGAACGGTCGGGACGTCGTGAACAGCGATGTGAACGGTCGGGACGACGAGAACGGTCGGGGCAACGTGAATGGTCGGGGCAACGTGAACGGTCGGGGCGACGTGAACGGTCGGGGCGACGTGAACGGTCGGGGCGACGTGAACGACGTGAACGTCGGGGCGACGTGAACGGTCGGGACGATGTGAACGGTCGGAGCGATGACGATGTGAACGGTCGGGGCGATGATGATGTGAACGGTCGGGGCGATGTGAACTGTCGGGACGACGTGAACGGTGATGTGAACGGTTGGGACTATGACAACGTGAACGGTCGGGGCGACGTGAACAGTCGATGTGAACGGTCGATGTGAACGGTCGGGACGATGTGAACAGTCGGGACGATGTGAACAGTCGGGACGATGTGAACAGTCGGGACGATGACGACGTGAGCGGTCGGAACAATGTGAACGGTCAGGACGATGTGAACGGTAGGTCGGGGTGATTTGAACGGTCGGGGCGATGTGAAGGGTCGGGGCGATGTGAACGGTCGGGGCGATGACGATGTGAACGGTCGGAACGATGTGAACGGTCGGGACGTCGTGAACGGTGATGTGAACGATTGGGACGATGACAACGTGAATGGTCGGGACGACGTGAACGGTCGGGGCGATGACGACGTGAACGGTCGGGACGATGACGACGTGAACGGTCAGGACGACGTGAACGGTCGGGACGATGTGAACGGTCGTGACGATGTGAACGGTCGGTCGGGGCGATGTGAACGGTCGGTCGGGGCGATGTGAACGGTCGACGCGATGTGAACGGTCGGGTCGACGTGAAAGGTCGGGACGATGTGAACGGCGATGTGAACAGTCGGGACGACGTGAACGGCGATGAGAACAGTTGGGACGACGCGAACGGCGATGAGAACAGTCGGGACGACGTGAACGGCGATGAGAACAGTCGGGACGACGTGAACGGTGATGTGAACAGTTGGGACGATGACAACGTGAATGGTCGGGACGACGTGAACGGTCGGGGCGAAGAGAACGGTTGGGACAATGTGAACGGTCGGGACGATGACGACGTGAACGGTCGGGACGATGTGAACAGTCGGGACGATGTGAACGGTCGGGACAATTTGAACGGTCGGGACAATTTGAACGGTCGGGACGATGTGAACGGTCGGTCGGGGCGACATGACCGGTCGGGAGGACGTGAACGGTCAGGATGACGTGAACGTCGGGGCGACGTGAACGGTCGGGACGACGTGAACGGTGGGGCAACGTGAACGGTCGGGGCGACGTGAACGGTGGGGCGACGTGAACGGTCGGGGCGATGTGAACGGTCGGGGCGATGTGAACGGTTGGGACGATGTGAACGGTCGGAACGATGTGAACTGTCGGGACGACGTGAACGGTGATGTGAACGGTTGGGACTATGACAACGTGAATGGTCGGGACGACGTGAACGGCGATGAGAACAGTTGGGACGACGCGAACGGCGATGAGAACAGTCGGGACGACGTGAACGGCGATGAGAACAGTCGGGACGACGTGAACGGCGATGAGAACAGTCGGGACGACGTGAACGGTGATGTGAACAGTTGGGACGATGACAACGTGAATGGTCGGGACGACGTGAACGGTCGGGGCGAAGAGAACGGTTGGGACAATGTGAACGGTCGGGACGATGACGACGTGAACGGTCGGGACGATGTGAACAGTCGGGACGATGTGAACGGTCGGGACAATTTGAACGGTCGGGACGATTTGAACGGTCGGGACGATTTGAACGGTCGGGACGATGTGAACGGTCGGTCGGGGCGACGTGACCGGTCGGGAGGACGTGAACGGTCAGGATGACGTGAACGTCGGGGCGACGTGAACGGTGGGGCAACGTGAACGGTCGGGGCGACGTGAACGGTGGGGCGACGTGAACGGTCCGGGCGACGTGAACGGCGATGCGAACGGTCGGGGCGATGCGAACGGTCGGGGCGATGCGAACGGTCGGGGCGATGCGAACGGTCGGGGCGATGCGAACGGTCGGGGCGACCGGGTTCTCCTCCTGAAGAACTGGTTCTCCTCCTGAAGAACTGGTTCTCCTCCTGAAGAACTGGTTCTCCTCCTGATGAACTGGTTGTCCGCCTGATGAACTGGTTCTCCCCACGTTCTCCTCACGTCTCCTCCTCCGCACGTCTTCTCTTCCGCCGTCTGTGAGTAGGTGAATACTTACACCTCTCTGGAGCCTCCAAGACAACTTTAGCTTGAGATGCCAATTTGAACGGTCGGGGCGATGTGAACGGTCGGGACGATGTGAACGGTCGGAACGATGTGAACGGTCGGGACGACGTGAACGGTGATGTGAACGGTTGGGACGATGACAACGTGAATGGTCGGGACGACGTGAACGGTCGGTCCTTAGAGAACGGTTGGGACAACGTGAACGGTCGGGACGATGACGACGTGAACGGTCGGGACGATGACGACGTGAACGGTCAGGACGACGTGAACGGTTGGGGCGAAGAGAACGGTCGGGACGATGTGAACGGTCAAGACGATGTGAACGGTCGGTCGGGGTGATTTGAACGGTCGGGGCGATGTGAACGGTTGGGGCGATGTGAACGGTTAGGTCGGGGCGATGTGAACGGTCGGGTCGACGTGAACGGTCGGGACGACGTGAACGGTCGGGACGACGTGAACGGTCGGGGCGACGTGAACGTTCGGGACGATGTTAACGGTCGGGGCGACGTGAACGGTCGGGGCGACGTGAACGGTGGGGCGAAGAGAACGGTCGGGACCACGTGAACGGCGATGTGAACAGTCGAGACGACGTGAACGGCGATGAGAACAGTTGGGACGACGCGAACGGCGATGAGAACAGTCGGGACGACGTGAACGGCGATGAGAACAGTTGGGACGACGCGAACGGCGATGAGAACAGTCGGGACGAAGCGAACGGCGATGAGAACGGTCGGGACGACGTGAACGGTGATGAGAACGGTCGGGATGACGTGAACGGTCGGGGCGACGTGAACGGCGATGAGAACGGTCGGGACGACGTGAACGGTGATGAGAACGGTCGGGACGACGTGAACGGTCGGGGCGACGTGAACGGCGATGTGAACGGTCGGGATGACGAGAACGGCGATGAGAACAGTCGGGACGATGTGAACGGCGATGAGAACAGTCGGGACGACGTGAACGGTGATGTGAACAGTTGGGACGATAACAACGTGAATGGTCGGGACGACGTGAACGGTCGGGGCGAAGAGAACGGTTGGGACAATGTGAACGGTCGGGACGATGACGACTTGAACGGTCGGGACGAAGTGAACGGTCGGGACGATGTGAACGGTCGGGACGATGTGAACGGTCGGGACGATGTGAACGGTCGGGACGATGTGAACGGGCGGGACGATTTGAACGGGCGGGACGATTTGAACGGTGGGGCGACGTGAACGGTCGGGGCGACGTGAACGGCGATGTGAACGGTCGGGATGACGAGAACGGTCGGGGGGGGGTGAACGGTCGGGGGGGGGGGACGTGAACGGCGATGTGAACGGTCGGGACGATGTGAACGGCGACGTGAACGGTCGGGACGATGTGAACGGCGACGTGAACGGTCGGGTCGACGTGAACGGCGATGTGAACGGTCGGGACGACGTGAACGGTCGGGGCGACGTGAGCGGTGGGGCGAAGAGAACGGTCGGGACGACGTGAACGGCGATGAGAACAGTCGGGACGACGTGAACAGCGATGAGAACGGTCGGGACGACGTGAACGGTCGGGGCGACGTGAACGGCGATGTGAACGGTCGGGATGACGAGAACGGTCGGGGGGGATGAACGGTCGGGGCGGGACGACGTGAACGGCGATGTGAACGGTCGGGACGACGTGAACGGCGATGTGAACGGTCGGGGCGACGTGAACGGTCGGGGCGACGTGAACGGTCGGGACGACGTGAACGGTTGGGACGACGTGAACGGCGATGTGAACGGTCGGGACGACGTGAACGGTCGGGACGACGTGAACGGTCGGGGCGACGTGAACGGTCGGGACGACGTGAACGGTCGATGTGAACGGTCGGGACGATGACGACGTGAGCGGTCGGAACAATGTAAACGGTCAGGACGATGTGAACGGTCGGGGCGATGTGAACGGTCGGGGCGATGTGAACGGTCGGGGCGATGACGATGTGAACGGTCGGAACGATGTGAACGGTCGGGACGACGTGAACGGTGATGTGAACGGTTGGGACGATAACAACGTGAATGGTCGGGACGACGTGAACGGTCGGGGCAAAGAGAACGGTTGGGACAACGTGAACGGTCGGGACGATGATGAAGTGAACGGTCAAGACGACGTGAACGGTCGGGGCGAAGAGAACGGTTGGGACAACGTGAACGGTCGGGACGATGACGACGTGAACGGTCAGGACGACGTGAACGGTCGGGGCGAAGAGAACGGTTGGGACAACGTGAACGGTCGGGACGATGACGACGTGAACGGTCAGGACGACGTGAACGGTCAGGACGATGTGAACGGTCAGGACGACGTGAACGGTCGGGGCGATGTGAACGGTCGGGTCGACGTGAACGGTCGGGGCGACGTGAACGGTCGGGTCGACGTGAACGGTCGGGTCGACGTGAACGGCGATGTGAACGGTCGGGACGACGTGAACGGTCGGGGCGACGTGAGCGGTGGGGCGAAGAGAACGGTCGGGACGACCTGAACGGCGATGAGAACAGTCGGGACGACGTGAACAGCGATGAGAACGGTCGGGACGACGTGAACGGTCGGGACGACGTGAACGGCGATGTGAACGGTCGGGATGACGAGAACGGTCGGGGGGGTGAACGGTCGGGGGGGGACGACGTGAACGGCGATGTGAACGGTCGGGACGATGTGAACGGCGATGTGAACGGTCGGGGCGACGTGAACGGTCGGGACGACGTGAACGGCGATGTGAACGGTCGGGACGACGTGAACGGTCGGGGCGACGTGAACGTTCGGGACGATGTGAACGGTCGGGGCGACGTGAATGGTCGGGTCGACGTGAACGGTCGGGGCGACGTGAACGGTCGGGTCGACGTGAGCGGTGGGGCGAAGAGAACGGTCGGGACGACGTGAACGGCGATGAGAACAGTCGGGACGACGTGAACAGCGATGAGAACGGTCGGGACGACGTGAACGGTCGGGGCGACGTGAACGGCGATGTGAACGGTCGGGATGACGAGAACGGTCGGGGGGGGTGAACGGTCGGGGGGGGACGACGTGAACGGCGATGTGAACGGTCGGGACGATGTGAACGGCGATGTGAACGGTCGGGGCGACGTGAACGGTCGGGACGACGTGAACGGCGATGTGAACGGTCGGGACGACGTGAACGGTCGGGGCGACGTGAACGTTCGGGACGATGTGAACGGTCGGGGCGACGTGAACGGTAGATGTGAACGGTCAGGACGATGACGACGTGAGCGGTCGGAACGATGTAAACGGTCAGGACGATGACGACGTGAGCGGTCGGAACGATGTAAACGGTCAGGACGATGTGAACGGTCGGTCAGGACGATGTGAACGGTCGGTCAGGACGATGTGAACGGTCGGGGCGATGTGAACGGTCGGGGCGATGTGAACGGTCGGGGCGATGTGAACGGTCGGGGCGATGTGAACGGTCGGGGCGATGTGAACGGTCGGGGCGATGACGATGTGAACGGTCGGAACGATGTGAACGGTCGGGACGACGTGAACGGTTATGTGAATGGTTGGACGATGACAACGTGAATGGTCGGGACGACGTGAACGGTCGGGGCGAAGAGAACGGTTGGGAAAACGTGAACGATCGGGACGATGATGACGTGAACGGTCGGGGCGAAGAGAACGGTCAGTCGGGGTGATTTGAACGGTCGGGGCGATGTGAACGGTCGGGGCGATGTGAACGGTCGGGGCGATGTGAACGGTCGGGGCGATGTGAACGGTCGGGGCGATGACGATGTGAACGGTCGGAACGATGTGAACGGTCGGGACGACGTGAACGGTGATGTGAACAGTTGGGACAATGACAACGTGAATGGTCGGGACGACGTGAACGGTTGGGACAATGTGAACGGTCGGGACGATGACGACGTGAACGGTCGGGACGATGTGAACGGTCGGGACGATGTGAACGGTCGGGACGATGTGAACGGTCGGGGCGATTTGAACGGTCGGGACGATGTGAACGGTCGGTCGGGGCGACGTGAACGGTCGGGACGACGTGAACGGTCAGGACGACGTGAACGGTCAGGACGACGTGAACGGTCAGGACGACGTGAACGTCGGGACGACGTGAACGGTCGGTCGGGGCGACGTGAACGGTCGGGACGACGTGAACGGTCAGGACGACGTGAACGGTCAGGACGACGTGAACGGTCGGGGCGACGTGAACGGTCGGGGCGACGTGAACGGTCGGGGCGACGTGAACGGTCGGGGCGACGTGAACGGTCGGAGCGACGTGAACGGTGGGGCGATGTGAACGGTCCGGGCGACGTGAACGGCGATGTGAACGGTCGGGGCGATGTGAACGGTCGGGCCGATGCGAACGGTCGGGGCGACCGGGTTCTCCTCCTGAAGAACTGGTTCTCCTCCTGATGAACTGGTTCTCCTCTTGATGAACTGGTTCTCCTCCTGATGAACTGGTTCTCCTCCTGATGAACTGGTTCTCCTCCTGATGAACTGGTTCTCCCCACGTTCTCCTCACGTCTCCTCCTCCGCACGTCTTCTCTTCCGCCGTCTGTGAGTAGGTGAATACTTACACCTCTCTGGAGCCTCCAAGACAACTTTAGCTTGAGATGCCAACTTGTCTCGTAGGTTGTAGTCCGTCAATTTCTGTCGACTGGATGTCAATGTATTCTTACCTTTCATTGCTTTTTTTCGACTGTGACATTCCCCAATGAGCTTAGTTTCTTCATTTTGAGTATTCGCAGAGGTAAGTGTTAAAATAGCAGCAGAGAATGCGAGGCAAACTTGTCCATCAGAGCAATCTTGGAACTCCATGGTTGGTATTTACATTGTAATAATATGGAAACTAAGGATTTATAGCATTTACCAGGCTTCTTCATCTCATTACCATGTGATTTTTGTGCTGTAAAGTAAAGACATGGCTGTACACAATCACTTTCAGTATGTGTTGTATTTAGATGTGGTAGTTAATGTTCCGAGGTGCAAGTGTGTAAGGTTGGTAGTGGTACCCGAGTCTGCGCAGGGGGCTGCTGTTTGGAAGACTGTCCCCGATGTGGAACTCCACTTTGGAGGGAATCATGTACTGATGAGCCAGCAGCTGCAGCTTTCTCACACGGCTCCTGTCCTCCAGCTGCAGGGTGAGGCTCTGAGGGTACGAGCACAGCCTGGAGGAAGGGACAGGGACAGGCCAGGGAAGAGGGACAGGGACAGGCCAGGGAAGAGAGACAGGCCCGGGAAGAGTACAGGGAAGAGTACAGGGAAGAGGACAGGGAAGAGGACAGGGAAGAGGACAGGGAAGAGGGACAGGGAAGAGGGACAGGCCAGGGAAGAGAGACAGGCCAGGGAAGAGAGACAGGCCAGGGAAGAGAGACAGGCCAGGGAAGAGAGACAGAATGATTAGCATTAGATAATTAAATGTTTTCCAATTATTTAGGCAATATATTCATAAACAACAAAATAACCCGTCCTCTGATATATTATAGTCTGCTAACCCAGTAGATACAACCTCCGTATTTATGGGATTCTTGTAGAAGTTTAGCAGTTCTCAAACTTAAAAAAATCCAGATGTCAATCAGTCTCATATTCTTGGAACTTTTGATGTATTGTTCCTCCAGTGTCTCCTGAGCTTGATGCGTCAGCTCCACTGTCTGTCAGCAGATTGAAGCATGTGCGTCTGTCCATCTGAAGGAGTCAGGTCTCTCATTCACTCTGGAACTTTTTCCCAAAGAGGTTTGGTAGTTTTTCCTGGTCGAGAAGGAGGTTCTAAGGACAGAGGACTCTGGGACATTCATGACAATTGTTTAATCTGTTTTCATTGTCGCCCCTCGAGGCAACTGCTGTTGTGACTTTGGGCGCTACGCATTGAATTGAATTAATTCTGGGTTAGCACTAGATTAGGCCTGCAGTGCTCATAAGAAAAAAAATTAAATAAATATTTTTCTAAAAATGTATCAATGTATTTTTTTATGAATTAACCTTTATTCAACTAGGTTAAACCCCATTTGAGATCGAGATCTTGTTTTCTCATTGTGCTGATGAGGTTGTCCTTGTACCTGCTGGACCTCCATCCTCGGGCTGTGGGCGCGTGCACCTTCAGCTCCTCAGGGCTGTAGTTCTCCTCATGACTGGAAGAGTTCACCACCATGAATTCTAGTTTCCTGGGCATTCCTCTGACAGTTCCTAAAGTACAAAATATGAAAATGCAGATACCTATTAACAAATAAGGAGTTATTATAACCAAGAAATGAAAGCCATGACCACCATAGACCTGATCAGACTGATATATACCTTGAAATGTCTTATTTATAGGCTTTAATAAATATTTCAGTCAGAATTGGACAGCCACTGTATTAATTACATTTTAAAAAATGGGAAAGAGGGTATTTTTGTTCCGACAGACGAAGAATGGGAAAAATGCTTAGAGAGAATTCTGTGGCAGAGTGGTTAGAGCCATCAACCCCCAATAAGTGGGTTTGATTCCCGGGCGCCTAAGGCCTAAAGTCCCTGGGATAGGCTCCAGTCACCCGCCACTCCTAATGGCAGGAGAAAATTAATGGGGATAATTCTGTTGGAAAAGTGCGGAAAAAAGTCATAACACAAGGAAATGCAGATTGTTGGAGAAAGTGTGGCAGCAGGAGCCAAACCATCTCCATGTGTTTCTGTCCTGTTGCTCAGAACTATTGGACTGAAATCAACAAAAAGATACAGAATGTTTTTGGCATTACCGTTCCATTTGATTTCAGGACTATGTATTCATCTTATTATTAAACAACGTAATCCTTCTTCTGGTTATATTAGTGAACACAGGGCTGCAACCTTCAGAGAAAAGAAGCTCTACACAGCAGTGGCGGCTGGTGAATTTTTTTTTTGGTGGGGCTATTTAAAATGTGATAGATGTGATTTCATGCTTTCTGGTGCATTTTAGCCATACTTCAACCTATTTGTCATTTCAGGGGGAGATAACGCGTAGCAAAGCGGGAGATTACCCCCCAGAGAGGGAGGTTTCAATTTCTCTCAGAATTAAGAGAACTTAACAAATAAATACGAACGATAATATCGGGAGTCATACAACAGTACTTGTAGGACGCATATCCGTCCCACTTTATGCCCAACGGCATATTTCTGTATTTTACAGACCGTGCGGAATTGAGCCGGTACTTAAATGACCAGTCAGTAAGTCATGTGAGACCCCACTATCTTTCACGTTGTTCACTCTCATGGTGTGGATGTCCGAGTTGTTCTACAATGAGCTTTTCCTCAAAAGTTCTTCTTCCAAAGGGATGCAGATGTAAGGATTTTACTGAATTTGGGCCGGCGTCGCCATTTTACACACCTCGCTGCTGGAATGAAAACACCTGTTAACAAGCAGCTTCAGTGGTGCATCTTGGTACTTTGGGGCGCTAATCTTCAGCGCCCCAAACCCATAATTTTTTTTTTTTTTTTGCCTAGCAGCAGGGGAGCCATTGGCTTAAATACAGCACAATGGGGCTGATCGAACAAGCGCCCCGGCAAGACAGCCTATTTGGCTACTACACCAAAAATAATAAACGTTCACGTTTTAAACGTGGAACTTGAAAAATAATGTAAATATAATTCTGGAGCGTTCTAAACCCATAAAGCGAAATAATCAATAGCATCCATTATAGGTTATTTTTTCTAAATGAGAGATCATTTAAAAAATAAAATAAAATAAAAACAGGCAGTCAGGTCAGGTGGGGCGGCGCCCCAGCGCCCCCTATGGGCGAGCCGGCACTGCTACACAGACTAAAAAGCTGTTTTCGGGTCGCCCAGGGAATCTGTGCATTGTTGACTTATATTTAATATTTTACACAAATCCATCTACTTTAGAGCATGTTTTATCAGCCAGACTTTTCCCCCGTTTAAACCAACAGTTTCCACTTGATCAGAAATGAAAAAAGATTTGACCCCCAACTGGGACTTATGTTGTTTATGTGAAGTTTTGTGTGCTTCAGTTTTATTTTGATGTGTTTCTCTACCGTCTTTTTTCTATGGCCCTGCTCTTTGTTCTTATATGTGTCCAAGTGTCTAAATGTTTGCTTACGTCATAAGGCTCATACGTCATAAGGCGCTGGTACAGCTGGCAGCCCGGTGTAAACGCTCTCTCTTCTTTCTCACATTTATTGTGCTTTATCTCCTACATTTTGTAAATATAGTTAGTATATTTTGGAGGAGTGTGGAGGAGCCTGAAAACCATCCTTGGCTTCAAAATCCCCCCTGCCCAGACAGAGGGGGATCTACAGTGGGTGAATGATTTAAATGCTCACTTCTTGAGGTTTGATCGGTCACCCGCCCCTCCCCCTGCACAGCTGCACGCTCCCTCTTCCACAGCTGGACAATGCCCTGCATCTGTTCCTCTTCGTTTATCTGCCCCGGACCATCAGCTCCCCACTTCGCATGGATTCACCCATCCCCCCAGCACACGGTCCCCCTGCCAACCACTGACTGTCACAGCAGCACAGGTGAGGAGTGAGCTGAAGAGGATTAAAGTGAGGAAGGCAGCAGGACCTGATGGCATCAGCCCCAGGCTCCTTAAGTCCTGCGCAGATGAACTGTGTGGAGTTATGGAGCATGTCTTCAACATGAGCCTGAAGCTGAGGGTGGTACCACAGGTCTGGAAGACCTCCTGTCTGGTACCTGTGCCTAAGACACCGCGCCCCAAAGACCTCAACAGCTTCAGGCCAGTGGCTCTCACGTCCCACCTGATGAAGACACTGGAGCGGCTAGTCCTGGACCACCTCCGCTCCACCGTGAGCTCAGCCGTGGACCCGCTGCAGTTTGCATATCGGTCTGGCATCGGAGTGGAGGACGCCGTCATCTCCCTGCTGCACCGCTCTCTCTCTCACCTGGAAAAGCCTGGCAGCTCTGTGAGGATTCTGTTCTTCGATCTTTCCAGCGCCTTCAACACCATCCAGCCGCTGCTCCTGAGGGACAAGCTGGAGACGGCTGGTGTGGAGTATGACCTGGCAGAGTGGATCCTGGACTACCTCACAGACCGACCCCAGTTTGTGAGAGCCCGGAACTGTGTGTCTGACACTCGGACCTGCAGTGTGGGGGCGCCCCAGGGCACTGTCCTCGCGCCCTTTCTCTTCACCCTTTACACTGCAGACTTCAGACATGACACGGACAGCTGTGTCCTGCAAAAGTTCTCTGACGACTCTGCCATCATCGGACTCATCACGGACGACGATGACGCGGAGTACAGGGGACTGGCGCAGGACTTTGTGGACTGGTGTCAGCGGAACCACCTCCTCATTAACGCGGGGAAGACCAAGGAGATGGTGGTGGATTTCCGCAGACGTCACTCCACTGCCCCCTCACCAGTGAACATCCAGGGACGGGACATTGAGAGAGTGGACTCATACAAGTACCTGGGTGTTCATCCAACCACAAACTGGACTGGACTCATAACACAGACGCACTGTACAGGAAGAGCCAGAGTCGGCTCTACCTCCTGAGGAGACTCAGGTCTTTTGGAGTGACAGGGCCACTCCTGAAGACCTTCTACGACTCTGTGGTGGCATCGGCCCTCCTGTATGGTGTGGCCTGCTGGAGCAGCAGCATCACAGAGAGGGAGAGGAAGAGGCTGGACAGAGTCATCAAGAAGTCCAGCTCCGTCCTGGGCTGTGCTCTGGACTTGGTGCAGGAGGTGGGGGACAGGAGGGTCCTGGCTAGATTCACATCTATGCTGGACCATGAGTGTCGCCCCCTGCAGGACACTCTCTCCGCTCTGGAGAGCAGCTTCAGTGAGAGACTGATCCACCCTCGATGTGTGAAGGAAAGGTTCCGTAGGTCTTTCCTTCCTGCTGCTGTCAGACTTTATAACAAAAACTGTTAGTACTGAACACTCGCAATACTGACCTAACCTAATACTGATGTGCAATTCTGTCGTATGTGCAATTGCTGTTGGAATTCATGTGCAATTCATGTGCAATTACTGTGAAATTCATGTGCAATCTATGTGCTGTCGTGACACATATTCATGTGCAATTACTGTCGGGATCACATGCAATGGTTTTTATTTATTTATTTGTCTATGGGAGTTTTTATTTATTTATAGGAGATCTTCTACTGAAAGTGTTTTTCAGACTTCCTATAAGTGATCTGTTCTTCTGTATCTACCTCTGTATCTACCTGCGTTGCACCAATGAAATTTCCCCATGTGGGACAATAAAGGAATATCTTATCTTATCTTATCTTATCTTACATAAGGGTAAATTCCCATGACACTTGGAGGTAGTAACAACTGTTAACAAGCAACCAAACTGGAAACATCCATATAAATTACACAACAGTTATGATTTGACACACAATAATACCACATAACGCTTTTATTTTATTGAATGATCATTTAAACTGTCAGAAAAGTGTGTCCTTAAGTGTAATTTGTCTCCGTTTTTCAATGGCACGTCGCATATTGATGACATCACAGAGAGATTTGTTTTAGAACTCTTGTGTTTTATAACATTTCATTTTTTTTTCAAACGTCTTCACAAACTGCAAATTAATGGAAGTAAAACTATGATAAATATTTACCCCAGGGGCTAAAACACCAAATTAAGCCATACTTAGAAAAACAGGAGACTTATATAGACTTATAGACTTATAAAGACTAAACAGAGAATTTGTCACTGAGAATATTGTGATGTCACATGAGCCCAACATCAGACAATATAATATATTATAGATATCTTGTTATTATGTAATCTGGAGACACAAAATAATCTAAATCTTACATACGGTTTCTTTAAAGAGAAGGTTTTGACAAAGTTATATAGATAAATCTAAATTACTATAGATAATTGAAATTTCAGTTGCTTCCTTTGACCAAAAATCTGCAAAGTTCTTTATTAAGATGGCATATTTTTGACATTTTAAGTCACAATCTGTGTGAAATACTTTTCAAAAGGTACTTCGCTACTTTTACTTATTTGTTTATGTTATACTTTTATTTGTACTTGAGTCATGCTTTTGCCACTGTATCTGTAATCGTCTTGTTATTGAATTGTTCTAATAATCAGATTTTACTGGCCATGTAAATGCGCCCAGTGCACATAAAGTTTAAAGACATAAAAGGTTAAATACATAAAGGTTAAAGACATGAGTTCAACAGGTCAGGTTTAGAGAATTTAGTTGTGTTTATCTCCTCTTCAGTGTGAAACTACAAACATAAGGTTCTGGAAGGACATCTCTCACTCACGACCAAGTCAGTGTGGAGCTTTAGCTAACGGGAAACTACGTCCAAGCTCCACAACACGGCCCTGACACTTGTCCTCGGGTCCCTGACACTCGTCCTCGGGTCCCGGGACACTCGTCCTCGGGTCCCGGGACACTCGTCCTCGGGTCCCGGGACACTTGTCCTCGGGTCCCGGGTCCCTGACACTTGTCCTCGGGTCCCGGGTCCCTGACACTTGTCCTCGGGTCCCGGGTCCCGGGTCCCTGACACTTGTCCTCGGGTCCCGGGTCCCTGACACTTGTCCTCGGGTCCCTGACACTTGTCCTCGGCTTGTCTGTTCAGCCCGGTGGTGTCAGACACAAAGATACAAACTAGAAGCTTCTCTGACAGTTTCTTACCGCAAACATCAGCGCGCAGTAGACTAATCGCAGCTCCATGTCGTCTCCATAACCACCGCCGACAACAAACACGACACGCGCCCGCACATGCGCACTCACGCCTCCGCACATGCGCACTCACGCCTCCACACATGCGCACTCACGCCTCTGCACATGCGCACTCACACCCTGGATTTAACCCGTTAGTGAGCGTCCATCATGGCGTTTAGTTCCGGCGGCCATGTTGTGACTGTCAAGGTATTTTGATTTATTTATGATATATTTTAATTGTCAGTAAATCAAACAAATCATGACAGACAATTGTCTACGAAACGTAGGAACACAACGTACGGTTACTGATCAAATCCATATGTTATGTACAAAGCGACAAGAAAAAATAAGACAGAAAGAAAGTGAAAGAAAAAAAAAGTAACAAACAGCTATCGATCAGTGCGTATAACTTTGGTTATTGGAGGTTTTAGGCCATATTTTACACAAGTTTGAATGGCCTTTAGGTTACTGTAGTAAACTGGAAATAGTGGCTTATGCCCTGCAAATGTACACTTATGCAGAAAATATTTAGCATGCAGTAGTAGCAGGCTAATGATACTTTATCTTCTTCAGTTGTTTTGTAAGAAAAATAGTCTACAAGGAACTCATACAAAGCTACATTTTTAATTACAGTTTTCACTTAAATACGTTGATTATTTTTAAAAAATTAAAATACATTATAATTAATCCAAACCAAATATCTGAATGATTTGAAAAGCTCTGGAAGAATTTTGTTTGTTGTATATTTTTTAAAGAGAGGGGGTAATAATGTATTTAGAATGTAACAGTAAAATGTCCTGACAGAGACAAGAATGACGCTCTTCTTGCAACATGATGGACTTTGCATTGCCATGGCAACAAAACACAGGCTATCTCTAGTTTTTCTTATAAAGGGATCCCCTGCGTAAAACCAACGTATTCAAGTTATGTTCTGGGCAGTATATACATCATTATAAAAGTATATATTAGTAAAAAAATACACATTTTGCCTAATAATTTGCTTTAAGAAAAAGAAAAGGAAAAAATAGGAAAAAACATACACGCTCCAATACGTCATCTCATCTGGGACAAAATGCACGTCCACATGTGATTATTAAATGTTTTTGATCGCATTTGACACACATACTGTACACTCCAGATAATATATTTTAACGCAACATATAACTATATTTTCGATACACGTAATTCACCTTTAACAGAATAATAACGTTTTTCTATCACGTTGACGTTCCCGGTTTGCGGAAGTGACGTCGTCCTTGTGCGCACCCTCTGCAGAACCCACACAGCACCCACAGCAGCAGCAGCATGGACTGTGCCGAAGACCGACCCGAATGGCCTGAAATCACCCGAGCGTCCGCAGAAAAGCGGCGTGAGCTGGTGCTGCAGGGGCCGGCTGTGGACAGCAGAGTGTCCGCTTCTGGAGGCTTGTGCTCGGCGCTGTACAGCCTCACTCTGCTCAACTACCTGGAGGTGTCCCAGTGTCCCAGCCTCACCCGGCTCCACGAGGACGTGCGACTGCTCACCCACCTCCAGAGCCTGGTGCTGTGCAGGAACAGGCTGACCTCAGTGCCCCGGCTGGACGCTCTGCAGGTGAGTCATGGTCCCGCTTATGGTCCCAGTCATGGTCCCAGTCATGGTCCCATCCTCATGGTCCCATCCTCATGGTCCCATCCTCATGGTCCCATCCTCATGGTCACATCCTCATGGTCCCGCTCATGGTCCCACTCAGCAGCATCAGCAGCATCATCATGTAACTCTCTGGTCTGCTTTGGTTCTCATTTGAAGCCAAGTCCTGTTTTGACCCTGCTGTGCACAGATAGTCCTGTTTTGACCCTGCTGTGCACAGATAGTCCTGTTTTGACCCTGTTGTGCAGTTAGTCCTGTTTTGACCCTGTTGTGCACAGATAGTACTGTTTTGACCCTGTTGTGCAGTTAGTCCTGTTTTGACCCTGTTGTGCACAGATAGTACTGTTTTGACCCTGCTGTGCACAGTTAGTCCTGTTTTGACCCTGTTGTGCACAGTTAGTCCTGTTTTGACCCTGTTGTGCACAGATAGTACTGTTTTGACCCGTTTTACCTCTGAAGTCCTGCTTAACTACTGCTTAAGTACCGTTTTTGGTTCATAGTTGGTTTCCAACTTCCAAAAAAAAAAAATCATAGTCAAAGTAGGTTTCATATATTTTGATCACATTATGAATTATAAAACACATTTTCAAAGAGCTTATTTCCCTCTCTTAAAGCAACAGTGTTTCAGGTGGAAAGTCACAGTATGAGTACAAAGGTAAATACAAAGGTAAAAACTAAAAAATTGTCCGTTGAGTTTTTTTTTGTTTTTAATGTATTTTTTTTATGAAAAACTGTGGAATTGAACTCTCCAGGACAGGTATGAGTCAGGTCTGTGGAGAGGCGAGCTGGCTCACTGTCCGGATGCTTGTTTTTAAATGTAAATAAAGCCATCCAACATGAACAAATATGTTTTCTTGGGGGAGAATCCACACTGGGGCTTTAAGTCCCTCTGAAGTCCTGGTTAAGATTGCACTTAGTCCAGTTTTAACGCTAACGTACACCTACAGTTTAGACTGGCTTTAGTTTAGACTGGCTTTAGTTTAGACTGGCTTTAGTTTAGACTGGCTTTAGTTTAGACTGGCTTTAGTTTAGACCGGCTTTAGTTTAGACCGGCTTTAGTTTAGACCGGCTTTAGTTTAGACCGGCTTTAGTTTAGACCGGCTTTAGTTTAGACCGGCTTTAGTTTAGACCGGCTTCAGTTTAGACCGGCTTTAGTTATGGCTGTGTTTCCCAACCTGAGGTACGCGAGCGCTTGTCAGGGCGCACTGTAGCCAACCTGAAGAAGAAATAAAGTGATCAAAACTATTTTGACTAAAGTTAGTATTACAGTAAGAATATAATACTATAAATTGGTCTTTTAACAGCCACATTATTTGTAAAAGCTAAATCATTTACATTAATCTTATAAAATAAAATATGTTCACTACATATTTACATTCATGTGTCTTACTCCAGGCAAAACGGTGTAAAAATGTTGTGGTTTTCTGCTGGTTCTGGCTTGCTTTGTCCTTACTTGCTCCTTTAGTCTTGATTTATTTGTTTTCAGTCCTGGTTTAGGCTGCGATAAAACAAGAAAATGTATTCTTTGGAATAAGAATAATCCATCCCCGATTAATGTGTGTATTATTTTTTTAAATTGATTATATTTTTTTAAAACAATTAAAATGGCTTTCGATATTAACAGACTTAATTATTGTTAGGCAGGTGGTTAGGCAGGTGGTTAGGCAGGTGGTTAGGCCGGTGGTTAGGCCGGTGGTTAGGCCGGTGGTTAGGCAGGTGGTTAGGCAGGTGGATAGGCCGGCGGTTAGGCAGGCGGTTAGGCCGGCGGTTAGGCCGGTGGTTAGGCAGGTGGTTAGGCCGGTGGTTAGGCAGGTGGTTAGGCCTGTGGTTAGGCCTGTGGTTAGGCAGGTGGTTAGGCCGGTGGTTAGGCCGGTGGTTAGGCCGGTGGTTAGGCCGGTGGTTAGGCCGGTGGTTAGGCAGGTGGTTAGACAGGTGGTTAGGCCGGTGGTTAGGCCGGTGGTTAGGCAGGTGGATAGGCAGGTGGATAGGCCGGCGGTTAGGTCAGAGAATTTCCTGACACTTGGTGTAAAAAAACCTTTCTTGTACCACTGTTCCTCTCTGACTCTGTCCGCAGGCGCTGAAGGTCCTGGACCTGTCTGTGAACGCTCTGGAGACCTTACCAGAGGGTGTGAGCGGGCTGAAGGAGCTGACCACCCTGAACCTGAGCTGTAACAGCCTGGTGACTCTGCCTGAGGGACTGAGCCAGTGTCCCAAACTGTCCACCCTCAACGTGTCCAAGAACCGCCTGAGCAGCTTGCCCTCTGACCTCTGCTCTGAGCGCCTGGAGCTGCTCAGTACTGTGCTGGCCTCAGACAACCTGATCCAGGAGCTGAGCGCCCACGTGCACAGGCTGCCCGCACTCAAGGTCTGGTCCTGGGGCTGGGCTGATTCTGGGAACTGTCTAGTTAAATACACCAAACACAGGTTTAACTTAGCACTGTGAACATCGATGCAGTAGTAGTACTTGGAGTAAAGTTGTCAAAAGTATTGAAAATCAGATCCTTAGCGATACTAAAATTAGAATCAAAATGAGATGCTAATTTGAGTAGCTAGTATCAAGACTAAAGATCCCTTTAACTAGAAACATCTGGCCTTTCCTGGAAAGCTTTAGAATAATACTGAGCTTAAGCAGAACTATTATAATACCACAAGGGTTAATACATACATTACTATTATGTAGTTTTGATAATGTCAGTCTGTTGTTTGAAACGTTGACCTAAAAAAAGAGCTTTATTATTATTATTCATTATTGTGGTATCAAAATTGGTATCGAGAATCAAGTGTATTCCTATGTATTGAAATTGAGTTTGAAGTTTTAGTATCAGTAGTATTAGTGGTAATAATTGACTTAATCACCTTACAGGCCCCTCAAAGCTACACTATAGTCTTTATTCCACTCAAAACCTGGTCGTTGTAAACTACTTCTGTAGCCACAGCTGCCCTGTGGCAGACTGGCAGAAGCCAGGCGCCATCATTTCACTTCCACAGACGACACCTCCTGATGGACACAGTGAGTCTGTCTCGAGGCCAGAACCCGAGCACGAGGCAGATGCCACCAAACGGTCATACGTTTATTCCTGCAGAGTACTGAGTACTGCCAGTTTCTCACATGACAAGCGGTGTAATCTCTCCTGATGCTGTTATTTAAGATATGACATTAAGTGGTTATATATGTGAATATAAAAGTTGAATAGCATCTCAAAAGAACCGTACGCAAAAGTTTAATTTTAAATGTCATAAACACCCTCTGTGTCCCCAGACACAAGGTAAACATGTTCAAATCAAATATAACTTTTACTGATCACACTCCTGATTTAGGGTGCGTTTAAACGTGCACATTTACCTCATCACAACTGAGACTAAACCTGGACTATTCCAGAACTAAACCAGGACTATATCAGGACCAACACAAGTCCAAATCAGGACGAAAATTGACTTAATTTAGGACGACATAAAAGCAAGTGTAAACACACCCCGTGTCCAATCAGAAAGCCTGACGAGCCCTGTGTGAAACCTGTGCTTTAGCCTCTCTCTGATTGGAGGAAACCTAAAGCCCAGCTCCTGCACAATCATGAGTCAGTGCTAGTTCAGCCTCTGCTGCTCAGAGAGACTGGGATTCTGGTTGCCTGACCAGCCATTCCCAACACGTTTTGGCTAATCAAGACGCATTCAAACAGAATGTGGGCGGGGCTGGTGGGTCAGGCAAGGATTCTGGAGCATGAGCCATGACCTGAACACAAACTGGATGTGTCTCTGCAGCAAGTGCTGTCTTTGTGTCCTTAGGCAAGACAATCGCCCACATGTGTGAGGGGCTGATGATGGTCCAGCCTCTCCTCAGTCTTCCCCAGGGCGGCTGTGGCTACAACAGTAGATTACCACCATTGAGTGTAGAGTGACTAAACAATGACCGTAAAGCACATTATTATTATGATTCAAAGATATTCTCTATGACATGGACTAATATTCTATTATAATATATATTATAATACAGCAATCCATAGGTTTCAACAATTTATTTTTATCTTTATTATTTTCCCCCTCCATCCCTTGTTGCGTAATGGGAGGTTTTGTCTATGGGAGTTTTTGTTTATAGGAGATCTTCTACTGAAAGTGTTTTTCAAACTTCTTATAAGTTATCTGTTCTTTTCTTCTGTATCTACCTGCGTTGCATCAATGAAATTTCCCCATGTGGGACAATAAAGGAATATCTTATCTTAATTTAAAACTAAAATATATATTATGCGGTACCTTTTGATTTGGAAAAATATACTCTATGTTGCATAAAAATGAATGCTTTAAACTTGTGAATTTCTTAAAATAATCTGAGTATCTCTCCACAGATCTTGGACCTGTCCAACAACAAGCTGAGTGAAATCCCTCCAGCTCTGAGTGACTGCTCCAAACTCAAAGAAATCAACTTTAAAGGTTCTAAACCATGACCTGAAAAGGACTTGTTCTAAACCATGACCTGAAAAGGGCTTGTTCTAAACCATGACCTGAAAAGGACACGTTCTAAACCATGACCTGTAAAGGGCTTGTTCTAAACCATGACCTGAAAAGGACACGTTCTAAACCATGACCTGTAAAGGGCTTGTTCTAAACCATGACCTGTAAAGGACTTGTTCTAAACCATGACCTGAGAAGGGCTTGTTCTAAACCATGACCTGTAAAGGACTTGTTCTAAACCATGACCTGTAAAGGACTTGTTCTAAACCATGACCTGTAAAGGGCTTGCTCTAAACCATGACCTGTAAAGGACTTGTTCTAAACCATGACCTGTAAAGGACTTGTTCTAAACCATGACCTGAAAAGGGCTTGTTCTAAACCATGACCTGAAAAGGACTTGTTCTAAACCATGACCTGAAAAGGGCTTGTTCTAAACCATGACCTGAAAAGGACTTGTTCTAAACCATGACCTGAAAAGAGCTTGTTCTAAACCATGACCTGAAAAGAGCTTGTTCTAAACCATGACCTGTAAAGGGCTTGTTCTAAACCATGACCTGAAAAGGACTTGTTCTAAACCATGACCTGAAAAGGGCTTGTTCTAAACCATGACCTGAAAAGGACTTGTTCTAAACCATGACCTGAAAAGGACTTGTTCTAAACCATGACCTGTAAAGGGCTTGTTCTAAACCATGACCTGAAAAGGACTTGTTCTAAACCATGACCTGAAAAGGACTTGTTCTAAACCATGACCTGTAAAGGACTTGTTCTAAACCATGACCTGTAAAGGACTTGTTCTAAACCATGACCTGAAAAGGACTTGTTCTAAACCATGACCTGAAAAGGACTTGTTCTAAACCATGACCTGAAAAGGGCTTGTTCTAAACCATGACCTGTAAAGGACTTGTTCTAAACCATGACCTGAAAAGGGCTTGTTCTAAACCATGACCTGAAAAGGACTTGTTCTAAACCATGACCTGAAAAGGACTTGTTCTAAACCATGACCTGAAAAGGGCTTGTTCTAAACCATGACCTGTAAAGGACTTGTTCTAAACCATGACCTGTAAAGGACTTGTTCTAAACCATGACCTGTAAAGGACTTGTTCTAAACCATGACCTGAAAAGGACTTGTTCTAAACCATGACCTGAAAAGGACTTGTTCTAAACCATGACCTGTAAATGACTTGTTCTAAACCTTGACCTGAAAAGGACTTGTTCTAAACCATGACCTGAAAAGGACTTGTTCTAAACCATGACCTGAAAAGGGCTTGTTCTAAACCATGACCTGAAAAGGACTTGTTCTAAACCATGACCTGAAAAGGACTTGTTCTAAACCATGACCTGAAAAGGACACGTTCTAAACCATGACCTGTAAAGGGCTTGTTCTAAACCATGACCTGAAAAGGACTTGTTCTAAACCATGACCTGAAAAGGACTTGTTCTAAACCATGACCTGAAAAGGACTTGTTCTAAACCATGACCTGAAAAGGACTTGTTCTAAACCATGACCTGAAAAGGGATTTCCCAATTGTATTCCATAAAACATGATGTCAATTGTAGTGTTCAAAGAACAATGATTTCCAATGTTTCCTTTCTAGGTAACAAGCTGCGGGACCGGCGCCTGGAGAAGATGGTGAACGGCTGTCAGACAAGGTCTGTTCTGGAGTACTTGAGAGGGAAGGGCCGTGCAGGGCCAGAGGGGGGCAGCGACGGGCCCCGCAACGCAGACAAGAACAAGAAAGGCCCCTTGAGTAAGAAGAAAGGCAGAGCACCAGAGGTAAAACAGATTTACTCTGCCAGATGAGTTCAGCGCTCAGTCTCTCTCAAATGTAATACTCCTGACTCCACATTTACAAATGTATACCATACATACATACACATACACACACATATACACACCAGTTGTGGGCCGTCAGGGCAAGCAAGGCCTTCTTTGCTAGCCTAAACATAATCAGAATATGATTAAAAAATATATATATTTTCTCACAAATTTTTATTACATTATTCCCCAAAGTAAGAGTTATACTCTTCATTTCATGGCTTTCCTCTTGGTTCTACTGCTTCTGCCCCAGGTTGAGATTTGGAGGGCTGGTCTTATGTTAGAGCTTTTATCCAATCATATTCAGCCATCATGTGTTGCCAGGGGTCTAAAATCTGCTGAGGCCTTCAGACCTCAACAGAGCTGGTGCTTGTAGCTTAAAGTGAATGGAAATGAAAATGATGTGTCAACCAATCAGCTTCAGAGTTGGCTCTTGTACGTCTGCTGCTGTTGCTCAGGAGCCATCTAACAGGTGCATCACGTGCACGTCTTTTGATTGGATCACCAATATTAAGAAGCAGGTCCTATGGGCAGGGCTATGCAGAACCTCAGAAACTGAATGAGGAAACTGGATGTGACAGACACATTAATCCTGTACTACTAAGCTGTTTTTTCAACCTACAACGGCGGATGGAGGATAATATATCAATTTGGTCGAGGATATAATTATAATGCCTTTCTCAAGACGAACTTTTCAAGAAAAGATAGACATTGTAAGGAGAGGTTGTCCAACGCCGACGCTGTTACAGGCGGGTTTGTTCCCACTTTCAAAGTTTGGACATGGCGCGGTGAAAACTCGTTAATTGCGTTGACAACGAGCGGAGAACGGCGTGGAGAACGCGCGGACATTTGCTGGAAAATGCACGGACACCGGTGTGAAGAACGCACGGAGCGGACAGAACGCACGGGTCGGACACCCGCGTTAAGAACCCACAGAGCGGACAGAACGCACGGAGCGGACAGAACGCACGGAGCGGACAGAACGCACGGAGCGGACAGAACGCACGGAGCGGACAGAACGCACGGAGCGGTAAGAACGCACGGAGCGGTAAGAACGCACGGAGCGGTAAGAACGCACGGAGCGGACACCCGTGTTAAGAACGCAAGGAGCAAGAACGCACGGAGCGGACACCCGCGTTAAGAACGCACGGAGCGGACGCACGGAGCGGACACCCGTGTTAAGAACGCAAGGAGCAAGAACGCACGGAGCGGACACCCGTGTTAAGAACGCATGGGGCGAACGCACGGAGCGGACACCCGCGTTAAGAACGCACGGAGCGGACGCATGGAGCGGACACCCGCGTTAAGAACGCAAGGAGCAAGAACGCACGGAGCGGACACCCGCATTAAGAACGCACGGAGCGGACACCCGCGTTAAGAACGCACGGAGAACGATGTGGACAACGAGCGGACAACGTGCGGAGAGCGGAGCGGAGAACACACGGACATCGGCACAGAGAAGGTGAGGCAACGCCTGTTCAAACTGCGTTTCTGTCTAAATGTATAGTGTCTAGAGCCATGGCATAATGATGGTAATAAGAGGTGGATTCATTCGGGTGGGACTGTGTATGACCTCATTGAAGGCCCAAGCCCCAGACCCACGGCCCGCCACTGATACATACACATACACACATACACACACAATGGAACACACACTTACACACACACACACACACACACATATAGGAACACACACACACACACACATATAGGAACACACACACACACAGGAACACACACACACACACACACACACAGGAACACTCACACACACACACACACACACATATAGGAACACACACACACAGGAACACACACACACACACACTGCGGTCGACTGCAGGTTCCAAAAACAACACCAAAAATAATTGCGGTAATTTAAATCCAGGTTAATCTTGGCGTCCCTGGAGTCATGTTGTTTTATTTGAACAGAGTTTAATATAATAATCCAAACAGTCAATGGGACCGTGTCATTGGTTGCCTGGTGTTTCCACAACCACAAAGTGCAAAGTCCTTCCACAGACTGAGGTCAGCGCCGTCCTTGGAGAGAGTCGTTCAATGCTGCTTGTGTCTTTACAGAAGGATTAATTCATATTTAATTCTAAACCTCATTTTTTACGGCAATTTTTCAAATCTACTTTCCTCAAATACTAAACAATCCCAAAATCAGATCCAAAATCCTCTCTAAATGTTTTTGTATCTAATGTGTCACAAAATGAAGCAAGCTGATTTATATGTCCCAAATATGTGCAGTTTACATAAATGTTTTATATAAAAACTTGTGTAAACTGCAAATCTGCAAATCACTATTCTAAAACTTGTTCAGCCGTAAACAAAACTTGTTATTGAAATAAAAATAACTTTTAATTCCTTGATTAATTTTTGTGATTAATAATTAATCAATCAAAGTACAAAGTTCTCCCTCCTCAGTGTACTTAGTTCTCCCTCCTCAGTGTACTTGGTTCTCCCTCCTCAGTGTACTTGGTTCTCCCTCCTGAGTGTACTTGGTTCTCCCTCCTCAGTGTACTTAGTTCTCCCTCCTCAGTGTACTTAGTTCTCCCTCCTCAGTGTACTTGGTTCTCCCTCCTGAGTGTACTTGGTTCTCCCTCCTGAGTGTACTTGGTTCTCCCTCCTGAGTGTACTTGGTTCTCCCTCCTGAGTGTACTTGGTTCTCCCTCCTGAGTGTACTTGGTTCTCCCTCCTGAGTGTACTTGGTTCTCCCTCCTGAGTGTACTTGGTTCTCCCTCCTGAGTGTACTTGGTTCTCCCTCCTGAGTGTACTTGGTTCTCCCTCCTGAGTGTACTTGGTTCTCCCTCCTGAGTGTACTTAGTTCTCTTGTATAATACAGTATTTTGCCTGTGCTGTGCAGCCGGAGGAGCAGGACCCCCTGGAGGACCTGGCCCTGCTGGTGCGGGTGCTGCACGTGTCCTCGGCCCCTCCGGCTCTCACTGTGACCGTGAGCCCGGAGGTGAAGGGGGTGCGGCCTTACCTGGTGTGCTGCCTGGTCCAGGGGCTCGTGCTCAGGCCTGGGAACGCCCTCAAGAGGTTTCTGGTGGCCCAGGTACAGAAGCAGAAGCATTTATCAGAACCACTTCACTGTGATTGGTTACATCACCTTTGTCAGTCACTTGGAGCAGTGTGTGTGCAGTAGTGTGTGAGCAGTAGTGTGTGTGCAGTAGTGTGTGTGCAGTAGTGTGTGTGCAGTAGTGTGTGTGCAGTAGTGTGTGTGCAGTAGTGTGTGTGCAGTAGTGTGTGTGCAGTAGTGTGTGTGCAGTAGTGTGTGTGCAGTAGTGTGTGTGCAGTAGTGTGTGTGCAGTAGTGTGTGTGCAGTAGTGTGTGAGCAGTAGTGTGTGTGCAGTAGTGTGTGTGCAGTAGTGTGTGTGCAGTAGTGTGTGTGCAGTAGTGTGTGTGCAGTAGTGTGTGTGCAGTAGTGTGTGAGCAGTAGTGTTTGTGCAGTAGTGTGTGTGCAGTAGTGTGTGAGCAGTAGTGTGTGTGCAGTAGTGTGTGTGCAGTAGTGTGTGAGCAGTAGTGTGTGAGCAGTAGTGTGTGAGCAGTAGTGTGTGTGCAGTAGTGTGTGTGCAGTAGTGTGTGTGCAGTAGTGTGTGAGCAGTAGGAATTAGTTAAATCTGAGTTTAGTTTGCCTCTCTAGAAAGTGTATTATAAAAGCTGCACTTACTGTGGCCAAATGCAGTCCACTTTTAGACCGGGTTTAGACCTTGTTTAGACCTTGTTTAGACCGGGTTTAGACTGGGTTTAGCCCTGTGTTTATTCTGTGACGTGTTTGAGAGACAGGGCAGTGTTATAATATGTCCTGTGTCCAGCGTGGGACATTTCTGCTGCCCTCATGTTCAAATACATTTAGAATAATAACTTGTGCTTTGGACATTTGTAGACTAAGCTCCATGAAGATTTATGTGGGAAAAGAACCACTGCGACCATCGCCACCCACGACGTGCGCCTGCTCAAGGGCCCACTGACTTACGGAGTCAAACCCCCCTCTCAGCTGAAGGTACAGCCTCACCACTCGTTGTGTTCACCACCATTTACACATGATTATACATTCATTTATTTAAGGATGATCACAAAAAAAGTAGTGCATCAAAATGAGGGCTAAATGATTTTGAAATGGCAGTAACACTCGATAATGTCTTTAAATCATTCAGCTGATCTGGGACATATTCGAAATGCTTTAGCCTTCATAGGACGCTCTCTGCGTGCTCGTTTCAGATCACGGCGCTGGGGCGGAAGGAGATGACGGCTGTGGAGCTGATCAGACTCCTGCACCTGGAGGCGGAGGAGCTGAGGAAGCACAAGAAACGGCAGAACGTCACTGGGCTCCACAAGTGCGTTTGGCTCTGAGAACAAGAGGGCAGTGTTGGTCAGGGCAGTAGTAAAATATTGTCTACAAGAAAATAAATACCAAATGGTTCTTTTTTGATATTAGCGAAAAGCTGTTGGCCTGATTATGGGCGTTCTTACCCTATTGTTCTGTTGGTGACAAATACGACACAGAGCACTTCTTGTTTTGGCACATTTATGTTGAGTGACATTGTGATCCTATACATACAATATATCTTGGCATTTCAAATACTCCAGACTGATATTTCGAAATTGAGACGTTTCGCCTGCCATCCGGAAGTCATTTTCAATCTGAGGTACCTGCCAGAGAAACGAGGATCTCAACAGCACTGATTAGTCCCACCCCAAAGAGGAGGAGTCCCAAGCTGAAAGGACTCTGCTTTTGTTTAGCTGCTAACTTCATTATGGCTCGTTTTACCCTATTGTTCTGACCATGAAATGATACTATAAAAAACAAGACACAGCAGTTCCAGCTTTTTATGTCAACAGATGTTTTAGTTGGATGGCATTGGTGGTTAAAACTATCCTTTCCAAATGTATCTTAACATCTCAAACATTAATTGAACACGTTGTGGCTAAATATATTATAAATAGTAGTAAATAGTCCTAGTTAAATAGTTCACATTGTGCCGTCATGTGGGGCCTTTAGGGTCAGTTTGGGTGCAGTGTGACTTGTGCGTTCTCCCTGGTTCAGTGCAGTTTGTGTGTCAGGTACCTGCAGCTCCTGGACGGGCAGCCTCTGTACCCCTGTCTGACGGACGCAGACGGGAGGGTCGTGTCCTTCCCCCCCATCACCAACAGTGAGCACACCAAGGTGAGCCACATCCCAGCTTCATCTTCCTCACAGCTGGTTTGAGCAGACTGCTATGCACAGAAGGCAGATTGTACCTTAATCCTCGATTTCTGTTCAAAGAAGCCTCCTGTGCCAGTACAAGGCACACACAAAACATGTTTTTATCATCGACTATAGCTACAAAAGATGTGATGTTGTAGAGATACAGATAAAAACAAAACTCTCACTGTCTGTTTGACGTTTGGTTTGAGCTCTAATATGGATGGCATCTGTAAGTTATTTAAGAACACTGTACTTAGAGATGATGACTTTTCTGTTCAGATCAGTAAGACGACCTCTGAGCTGTTTGTGGAGGTGACCAGTGGCACGAGCCTGCAGACCTGTAAAGACGTCATGGACGCGCTCATTCTGGTAATTTCAGTGTTTCTGGTAAAAGCTCATTGAAAAGGTGTTGAGAGAGGTCAATAACATGACTTTACTTGTTTGTAGTTTAGTATTTTTATGTGGCATGTATGTGATATATTATATAGTTCTAAGTATTATAACTTGGTGAATGATGCACAAGGTTAGTTTCCTGGTGGAAATATACACAATAAAAGCACCTGTAACAGACTTAATGCAAGATAGATATGTTTAATATAATCTATAATCTTACTGTGGAAGATTCCAGGCAATGTAATATGTAATGAGCCCAGCAGGTGGCGACCTCTATCACAAATGTTGCATAGTGCTCCTTGAAAGCTCTGTTTGGAATTCTAGGGAAGAGTTTGATTTTGGTTGTTTTGGCTGTTTTTGGTTACTATCTAAAACCACTTAAAACCTTCTCATGCCACAAATGTAAGGTTTTATTTTGATAGCTGTGATATTCAGTTCAAACTTGTCAGTGAAAGTGTGATGAGCCTCAACACTAACGACCACATGAACACATTCTAGGACCAAAGGGAACGAACTCTTCTTCATGAGACTGTGCACTAACCCTAAACTTTGCTTGGCAGAAAATGTGCGAGCTGAACAGGTTTACATCGGAGCACGCAGAGGAGGCGGGGTCTGACGGAGACTGTAACGCCTCCTCGGACAGCTCCATCAGTGAGCTGACGGTGCAGCAGGTGCGCACCGTCGACCCGGATGGCAGCCTGAAGGTGGTGTACCCCTCCAAGACTGATCTGACCCACTGCCCCGGGCTCACTGTCCTCTGGTAGTGACCCACTGTCCCGGGCTCACTGCCCTCTGGTAGTGACCCACTGCCCCAGGCTGACCATCCTCTGGTAGTGTCCAAGTCTTTACACAAAAAGAAAATCAATCGTTTGCATTTTTCAGTTTATTTCATACAAAAATATGACATGTCATATATGTAAACATCCAAACCGTAACAAACTAACACCTCTGGTATGTATATAACCTGTACATGCATTTACTGATAAACGTTTTGTACTCGAATATATTCACCTATATTGTTTAATTAAAAGTAAACTGCCCCCTTAATGGACTCTGGTTCAACTTAATAAAAGTCTTTTAAGGTTGCAGAACATGTAACGATCCATGTTAACCACTTGAAAGGGTCAACGTGACATCAGAAAAAGTTAAAGTGCTTATGACGACATTATGACGACACTTTTCACTCAAAAGTAGTGGACATGATTATATACAGTCTGTCTTCTCCAGTTTGACCATCTCCACCAGCAGCAGATGTGATATAGAGGTAACACAACTGTTACCTAGCAATCAACAAGGGCCAACATCTATATCAATTACACATTAGTTATGATTTGACATTGGTAATAACTGACACCATTATTTTGTCAAATTTGAGTTTAAACTGTCAGAAAAATGTGTCAGTTTGGTTATTTCTTTCAAAGCCGAGAATACATTTTAAGCTATATTCAGTACAACCGATCCATGGATGTCAAACTGATCAGACATTGGGGCCTCAATATGTTAAATGGTGGCTGTACTAGGAAAGTCAAACTCATGAATTAAATATGATTTTTCTTCCATCAGGTCACACACAGTTACAATTACAGGGTTTCATTACAAATACATGTGGTTTTGAGAACATTGCACTTCACTCCTCACAGTCCAGAGGCTTGTGTGTACACTATGGTCCAGATGAAAGTGTCCAGCCTGTAGTTCAGGAGCTAACTGTAGTTCAGGAGCTAACTAACGGTAGTTCAGGAGCTAACGGTAGTTCAAGAGCTAACAGTCGCTTTGACTTGACTTGTGTAATGTTTTATGCTTCAGGCTGAACCTAAGGCTGCTGTTTGTTGTACTTTGTTGACTGTTGAGCTCGGGATAAACCATCTGCGTGCCCATATGTGTCAATAACAACAAACTGTAAACTGTTGTATATTCAAGCATCTGTTTGACCTGTATAAGTATACAGATCTCTCTAGAATAAAAGGTCCTCTGTAAACACTAGAATGTGAGCGCAGAGCGAGTCTCAGAAGGACATGATGGTCCTCTGGATGATGTCCACACACTCCTGCATCTCGTGCTCTTTGATGGTGAGGGGCGGGGCCAGGCGGATCACCGAGCCGTGGCTTGTGTTTTTGGCCAACAGTCCGTTGTCACGGAGACGCAGGCACACCTTCCAGGCATCCCAGTCTGAAACGGCACAGGAAATGGTGTCAGTGCTCACTCTTACAGGACATGTACGTTCTAATGACTCCTTTTTTTTGTCAATATAATCATAAAATAATAAAAATGTAATATATAATAAGATGTAATATAATAACACTACTTTGACAGGTCCAGGGCAGGCCGTGTACAAACGCAGAGGAACAGGTCTGGTGCGTAACCTGTGGTAAGTCTATACCATTCAATTGAAAGTTATTAAAAGCATGTTTGGTTGCCTGAGCCATCTAGACTCTAGACACCAATCCAAGGTTTACGGGGACTTTAGTCAACTCAAATTGAAGTTGAATTTGACTGAATACTGACTAAAGAGCATTTTTGTCAAAATTAATGTATGTACATAAAAGCAAGTGGCTTCTGCTTCCCCTTTGCTTTGCTTTGTAAAACAAGTTCTTCTCCTTTGCCATGTGAATGAATGTAAATATGTGTTAACGACACAAACTGAACATGTTTGCACAGTGGGAGGAAGAACCCAGAGAGAGCCACAGTAACACGGGAAATACATGCAGACTCACCAGACTCTAACGACTAATCATACATGATTATTGGAGGCCATATTCCAACCCCCCGGTGTAGCTCCGTCCCGGGCCCCAGCACAGCATTAAGATGAGCTGCAGAGCGTGAGCAAAGGGAGTGTACCTTTAGTCTTTCTGATGACCAGGCCCTGCAGCAAGCCCCTCCCTCTGACTTCCTGGACCACATCTTTGGGAAGTTTGCTCAGACCACTGTGCAGCAGTCGACCCATGATGGCTGCGTTCTCCGCCAGCTTCTCGTCCTCCATCACCTGCAGGGCGGCCATGGCCACGCTGCAGGCCACTGGGTTTCCTCCAAATGTGGAGCCGTACTGGCCCACTCTGATGGTGGACATGATGTGGTCGTCACACAGCACCGCCGCCACCTGCCACACACAACAGTTACTGAGGGAATCACCTGCCACACAACAGTTACTGAGGGAATCACCTGCCACACAACAGTTACTGAGGGAATCACCTGCCACACAACAGTTATTCGGTTACCCCCCACGAGACCGATGGTTCACTAGTCCGAAGGTTCACTGGTCCGAAGGTTCGCTAGTCCGAAAGTTCCTCATAGGCTAAAGTGAAGGTGCAGACGGCATCGGGATGTAGTCAGTCTGTAAAATGCGCACGAAGCGCGAAGACACGCACTGGAGCTCGTCACAACGTTGTGTACCAGCTGCTACAGGAGGCACCGCAAGTTGTACTGTGTATGTAAAAATAACAAGGGAACATCTCGAATCCTCCGCTTTATGCCTTCATTTGATCATAAGAAAAATGCGTGAACAGAATCCTCCGTTCTATGCCTTCATTTTATCATATGTATAGAAATGATATATGTATATATAGAAACGCGTGATCCGATCACCGTAGGATTGGTAGTCAAAAAGGAAATTCAGCTCGCCAAGACGGGAGTGTCTACAGAGCCGCGGCGCGCGGCCGAAACTGCTGGGCTATTTGAGTTAATTCATTCATTAATAATATGATAAGGAGCTCAGGCTATGCATAGAAACAAGTCGGTTGTAAAAAATAAGTGAGTTTAATCATAAAAAGTGAAATTTTTAAAATTTCTGTGAAATTTCGGACCGGTGAACCTTCGGACTAATAAACCTTCGGACTCGTGGGCAGCCACCAGTTATTCGGATACTTAGCGTCGGACTTGAAAAAACAGCTTAGTAGTACGTGAATTAATTTGATTATCAAATTCAGTTTCCACGTTCTGCATAGAGGTTCTGCATAGACCTGCCCTTAGGACCCGCCTCTCAATATTGGTAATCCAATCAAAAGACGTGCACGTGCCACACCTGCTAGAAGGCGTACAATAGCCAACTCTGAAGCTGATTGGTTGACACATCATTTTCACCACTTTCGTAAAGAGGAGGGAAGTCCATTCCTAATGAATGTCTCCTTGAAAAGCTCTGGGGCCGCTCCAGGCTCCTCACACAGAACTGGATGCACCACCTCCCCAGTCCACCAGGCCTCCCAGGGGACCTCTACATGTATTTTTCCGTTTGCCCATAAATCCAATCACCCACATTTTACACTCTGAGTGGATGCAACACGAAATGGCAGTGAAAATATCCCAGGGTCCCCGGTCCTTAGACCCTCCAGAGTGAAGGAGAGATCCAACTCCCTCAGACGGACAGGCGGACGCAAGAGAGACAGGAGCTGGAGCCACTCAGGAGGAGAACCAGTTCAACCTGAACTCGCATACTGGAGCTGGTGGCTCCATCTCGTCGCTGTTCAGTTCTCTGTGTTTTGCATCTTCCTGAGGAGCCCCTTTACCTCTCCTGAACACTTGTTTTTTACATTCGTAAGTCAACAGTCGCTGGGAAAGAAAACCCATGTCTCAGTTTTTTCTTCCTGAGCTCCTCACAGATGGAACTTTGTTCATTGTAGACGAAACTTGTATGGGACATCTGGGGCAAAGAAGACGCGCTTGCCTTTGTACTGGAGGTCTCCTTTTGCAGCCCTCATAAAATGCTCCTTCACACAATCGTTAAGAAACCTCAGTATCAGGCCTCATGGTTTATCAGTTGCTGGCCTTGCTTTGCTCTGTCGATTGTGACGGGAGGGAGCCTGAAATGAGCTCAGGAATCACCATCTCCAGAAAACTTTCTATGTCGTCTCCCTCCTCTCCTTCCGGTACCCCTACAAGTCTGAGATTGTTCCTATGTTATCTGGACTCCCAATCCAGGATTTTACTTTTCATATTCTTGTTTTCCCTGGTGCCACCCTCTCGGCCCTCAGTGTCTGAGATACACAGTTCAGCTTCATCGATGCATGCTCCGTTTCCATCCCCCGCTTTTAGCTCCATTATGTAGCATTCAAATTGGTTGAATTGGCTGCGCCTCCTACTGCTCTCATTTTCTCTCTGTGACGCCATGTCACACTGCATTTCATGTTTCAACTATTGTCATCCTGTCATTGTCAGCAACTATTGAAGCCCGGAGATCTCACATCTGGGCCGGCAGAGCCCTGTCCTGCCACGGGGGAAGCGCCACAGTCCGCTGCGCCGCACCCGCTAGCCATGTTAGCCTCACTGAGCTGTGGACCATCAGCTTTGATTGTTTAGGTCCCATAGCATTACCTGTCTTGTGTTTTCACCTTTTACTCATCCCTCTATGTGGGTCAAACAGTGATTTTAAACCAAACATCTGTAGCTACGGCGTCTAGCTCGTCACCATAACCAGAAGTTCGGGAACTACACTTTCATCCAAACCCTGACTAACAGCTACACAACATAGTGATAGCAGTAGGAGAAAGCTTACAGGGTAGACTCCTCCAGACAGGGACTTGCCCAGGATCAGGACGTCTGGGCGCACATTCTCATGGTCCACAGCCAGTCTGCGCCCGGTCCGGCCCATTCCAGTCTGCACCTCGTCTGCAATCCACAGCACCTGCAACACAGAGTCGGGTCAGCTCCCATCAGAACTTTGCTGAGAGTTTGTAATATTTAAATTTCTGTAACTAGGGGCAAAACTCTGAGTTTGTTGTAAGGAGGATGGTGATTTTGGGCGTTACAAAAATAAATTGAATTGAATTAATGAACACTTGAATAATTCGATTTTTTTAATGATTATTAATAATGGTAATCCTAGTATTTTATTCATATAATTCAGTTCTTCGTTAGACTAATTTCTCTGTGAATATGAGTTCGATTGTAATGAAATATGCAGCATTTTGAAGCTTAACACACAGAGAACACATCTGTCTCTGTGTGAGCTGATATACCTGTGTCTGCTGCTGCCAAGTGAGAGAGAGAGAGGATGACGAAGAAAGACGCACACTCCTTGTTAGAATTGTGTTCTCACACATATTGTTATTTATGTGTACTTTATGTTAATGTATTATTTTGTTGTTATTTTGTTGTATGTATGTGTGTATGTGTGTATTATGTGTATATATATATATATATATATATATATATGTATGTATATATATGTATATATATATATATATGTATATATGTGTATATATATATATATATATAATTATATATATAATTATATATATATTATATATATATATATTATATATATTATATATATTATATATATTATATATATTATATATATTATATATATATATATATATATATGTATATATATATATATATATATATATATATATATGTGTATATATATATATATATATATATATATATATATATATATATTATATATATATATATATATGTGTATATATATATATGTGTATATGTATATATATATATGTGTATATATATATATGTATATGAATGATCACTTCCGGGTGTGACCACTTCCTGGTGTCTTGGTGGGATATAAATTGATTGCTGTTGAGCTCTGCACCTGATGGAAATAAACTGGAACAAAGAAGCTACGAGGTACGTGTTCTTTTCAGAAAAGATGTCTGACGAACCACAAAACGTAACACTCCTAGTTCCAATTTAAATGATTATTAGTCATGCTGACTTTGTTCAAATGCATCAATGTTCAGGTGCAGATCATATATCAATTTAGAGCTTTTACGTACGCCAAAATTGCGGGACAGACGGGTTGGAATAAAACTCAACTCGTGCAACTCTACTGAGCATCGTCAGTTTGGGGTAAACTGACTGCTCAAACCCGGTGCCTCTGCTCTCTTTACTCAGCCGCACGCTCTCTCTCTTATTTTGCAGGTGATAAACAGGTAAACACCCGTTTAATCCCCGTCAGGTGGTTTAAAGCAGTTTCAAGAGCAGAGCCGTGAGAATGAGTTTATAGTGGACAGGTCAGTTTGAGCAGCGGCGCTGCAGCTGGAGCAGTGAATGTACAGAGCACACAGACTGAACCAAGTGAACAAAATGAGGGGAGTTTGTTATTTTATGGCAGCGAGTTAATCTAATATTTAGATGCATAATTGAATGGATCATGGGGGGACATTGTCAGAAAGGGGGGGCGACACCATCAGTCTATAGCTGTTACCTACTTAAAAACAAAAAGTCAACAGCAATTATTAAAACCCTTTAACCCTGGGGTATACACACGCTGGTGAGTACTTGAACAGGCCTTTGTTACTTACATTGTACTTGTTGCAGAGATGTCGGATTTGGCTCAGATATCCCGGATCAGGCACCACCACACCACCATCACCCTGGATTGGTTCCACCATGAAGGCAGCGGTGTGCGGGTCCTGCAGAGCTCTCTGGGGGAACAGGAGCTCAGTCAAACACAAGACGCCTCACAGACTACAAGCCCTAGGAAAAGGTTTGTGGGCCGGATTAAAATGTCTGGGGGGCCAAACGTGGCCCCAGGGCTGTATGTTTGACACCCCTGCCTAAGATGTTCAGAGTTCTCAGACTAGGTCTGCAGATTGAGAATGACTTTTGAATGGAAGTCACAACGTCTTGTTTTTCAAAAGTCCAGATGAAACAAACCTGAATCTTTTCCTACAATGGACATAAAGCACTTTGTCAGTTTATCACGATCAAGTCACTGTTTGATGTTGATGTTTCTATCTGCCTCCTTAGCTAAAGTGCACTTGGACAAAAGAGAGCAGTATCACTTTAGGATTTAGTCCTCTCACTTAAAACAGTGGAGTTATTTCTACTGCCGTCCTAAATATAACAGGTTTTTCAAAGCTATAATGTTTACAGCAGACAACTGAATAATAATGTCTTGCCTGTTTTGGACTGATATAACTATGGACTATGGACAAACTCTATTCAGATTAGTCCTAAGTGACTTGGACTCAAACAATGTGGACACACATGCAAACAATTGAGACTTGAAGACAACACCTCTTATCAGAAATATAATTTAGGACCTATTTTCCTGAAATAGCCCATTTGGGCACAAGAGGCAATAAAAAAGTACGGTGAGGAGAGTGCGTGCTGCCTTCCACAGTGAGCGTGGGGATGAGGAGAGAGGAGAGGTTAGAGAGTGTTTGGGCCTGTCCTTGTGTCATTGTATGTTATTTTAAGTTGTTGTAGGTTTTGTACAATACTATTGCTGTAATCATTTGTAAATGGATTTGTGGGGGGTTGGTCAAATCATGTTTCTGTAAGTGTGGGGCTCACCTCGAGCGCAGGGATGTCATTGTACGGGATGAGCTCAAAGCCTGGCATGTAAGGCCCAAAGTCCTCCGTGCAGCTCACGTCTGAAGAGCTGGAGAAGGCAGCCATAGTACGGCCCCAGAAGTTCCCATCTGCAACAGGTCAAACTAAAGTTACCTTTAGAAATGGTGTTTCAAAGCAGTATTAACACTACAATTCTAATCCAGACTTTAACAATAAAGTATTAATATTAATAAAGTATTCAATCCTAATTTTAAAAGGGTCCAATGTAATTTATCTGATGGAGGGTATTGCTTTTCCTGGAAAGTTTCACAGCGTGGCATTAAACGTATCTATCTTCATAGAGAAGTGCGTAAAAATCCACCTGTTTTTTCAAAGAAGACACAAGGAGCTACAACGCTTCTTTAAGGTCACGGGAGGATCTGTTCCCATCAGCGGGATGAAGATAACCAAGTACAATCAAGTTACTTTTGACCTAAAAGTACAGGATTTTATTTATGATGCAAGTTATTGATGAATGGCCAACATAATATTCACCAAGTCACACTCGAGCGTAAATCCATTCTCATAATGTGTTAAACATCAATTAATCATTATCAATAGTATTGTACTAAAAGGTTCAGTTGTTTCATCTGGACTCAGTTTTAGAAACAAGACGTTTCGACTCTGATCCAAGAGTCATTGTCAATTTGCGAATTTTGACCGGGAACTCGGATATTTATTCTTTCCTGTGGTAAGCCCCGCCCACTGGGCGGGCCCTCCTGAAGTAGAAGAAAAAGTTGTTCGTTTCAACAGAAACTTACACCTCTTTGTTTTCTATCATGCCTCTTGTTTACTATCAGTCCTGTGATGGATTATTAGTCTAAAGTCGCAGTTTGACAATGACTCTTGGATCAGAGTCAAAACGTCTTGTTTTTTTTCTAAACTGAGTCCAGATGAAACAACTGAATCTTTTTCTACAATGGAACTCTCCTGGATGAATGAGGGGCACACTCACATTATCAATCGTAGACAAACTGTTCACCTTGACATACCAAAGTCCCCAATATATTTGGTCAGGCCTGACGAAGGCCACGCCCCAAAACGTTGTACTGTGAATAAATCACTGGTGCTGGAGGATAGTGTGCCAGAGTCCTCTTTTTAATTGCAATTAACATAAAATACAAAAAACAGAGAGAACGCGGGATACAAAACTAAATTAGAACAGAGGAAGATGGATAAGTTTAATGCAATACTGTGGAATATTTGAGACAAAGCAACATCTCCATGATAACAAGAGGCAATAAAGTTACATGGTCCACCTTTTAAAGTTGGGAAAAGTCTCATCCTAAACCCCTGACAGTTAACCCCTAAATTAAATTTATGAATTAAAATAGTTTATCTACAACAATCATGTATAGAGAGTTTGTGTATATTAAACTAAATCTAACTACTGTAACATTTGATCGTGACTACATGTGGTGAGACTATAGGCCTGAATAGAGTATGTTCACAGACCAATGCACAGGAACCTTACCAGAACACATCACTGAGCTGGAATGTGTCCCACCTGCACAACAGAATCTACTTCAAAAACATGAGTCAGAAACCACAGAGCCATGGTCAGACCAGGCACATGCCAAGGATGGGAAACATAGGACTGGGACAGAGGACAAGGGACAGGGTTTAAAGGACATGAGATGGATACAGGACAATGGACAGAGAGTGAGCACAGGACATGAAAACAGGGTATAGCACAGGGGACAGAGAATATGGGACAGAGGATGTGGGACAGTGTGGGACAGAGGATGTGGGACAGAAGATATAGGACAATGTGGGGCAGAGGATGTGGGGCAGAGGATGTGGGGCAGAGGATGTGGGGCAGAGGATGTGGGGCAGAGGATGTGGGGCAGAGGATGTGGGGCAGAGGATGTGGGGCAGAGGATGTGGGGCAGAGGATGTGGGGCAGAGGATGTGGGACAGAGGATGTGGGACAGAGCATATGGGACAGAGGATGTGGAGGATATGGGACAGAGCATATGGGACTGGATGTGGGACAGAGGATATGGGACAATGTGGGACAGAGGATGTGGGACAGAGGATGTGGGACAGAGGATGTGGGACAGAGGATGTGGGACAGAGGATATGGGACAGAGGACATGGGACAGAGGACATGGGACAGAGGACGTGGGACATAGCATGTGGGACATAGCATGTGGGACATAGCATGTGGGACAGAGCATGTGGGACAGAGCATGTGGGACAGAGCATGTGGGACAGAGCATATGGGACAGAGCATATGGAACAGGATGTGGGACAAAGGATATGGGACAGAGGATGTGGGACAGAGGATGTGGGACAGAGGATGTGGGACAGAGGATGTGGAGGATATGGGACAGAGGACGTGGGACAGAGGACGTGGGACAGAGGACGTGGGACAGAGGATGTGGGACAGATGATGTGGGACAGAAGATGTGGGACAGAAGATGTGGGACAGAAGATGTGGGACAGAGGATGTGGGACAAAGGATGTGGGACAGAGGATGTGGGACAGATGATGTGGGACAGATGATGTGGGACAGAAGATGTGGGACAGAAGATGTGGGACAGGGGACATGGGTCAGAGGACAGGGACCTCTCACACATACATTTCCTTCTGTTCTAAAGTTCGGTTGAAAAACAAAATCACATCTGTCGTTATTATATCTGAGTGAAGATGACTGTTAACATTAATATTTAGTTATTTTGGGCTTGATCTGACCCAAACATCTGCCTCAGTTTGTCTGGTCAGGAGCCGAGTGCACCAGGGGTCAGCTGCTCAGAAGACTGGACTTATCTCTACGTCCGACTTCAATCAGAAAGTTACAACCAATTTACTGTTAGAACAAGTGCAGCAGCTGGACATGAAGCAGGAGACACTCAGGAGACAAACATGTGAGACGAGGGCGGCTGCTGATTGGACAGAGCAGTGTCATGTGACTGTGGTCTGCATGTGAACAGCGTGTGCCAGCGTGAGAACGAGGAGGAACAGTCACATGAGCTTGTATGGATCATCAGGTGACAGTGAATGGTGGTGGTCAGTGGGGCTGGTGGTGGTCAGTGGGGCTGGTGGTGGTCAGTGGGGCTGATGGTGCAGATTAACAGCCTCGCTTCCATCAGTCTGCCTCATGGCGGCCGTGGCTACAATAGTAGCTTATCACCACAAAGTGTGGAGTGAAGGAAAAATGCATGAAGCATCTTTGAGTCCTGAAAAATTGCTGTTTATTCTCTGTCTGTGCAACTCCAGGTCCTGAAAAAGATCTTACGAGTTTTAATTTTCCTGGTGACTTTCATTTGTGTCTTTTACGGCTCCAGCTTCTGCATAAACGGATCTATCACTGTTCACAGTGTTTCTGACCCACGCTGGTGTCATACAACACACGAGGAGAGGAATCTGACGCATTAATGACAATGAGGTCTGTGGATGAGTCGTGCAGTCGGTCGTAGCTCCAGTCGGTCGTAGCTCCATTCGGTCGTAGCTCCAGTCGCTCCGTCGGACGTAGCTAAGTCCAGTTTAAGAGTCAGGACCAACATAACCTGTGCACTCAGCTCCAGATTTCAGTGAAACTACAAAAATAATTATTTGTCAAACAAAACTCTTAAAATGACTTACGTGCAAATATGATTTTGGCCCGATATTTGGGGACGCCCTTGACTCTGTACGCCCAGCTGCGCGCCAGTTTACACGCCGTTTCTCCTCCTTCTGTGCCTGTGGAGAACAACCAACACATCACTGCTGCTCCTGCTCTGAGCATGTTCAGAATGATTACACATCACTGCTGCTCCTGCTCTGAGCATGTTCAGAATGATTACACATCACTCTGCTGCTCCTGCTCTGAGCATGTTCAGAATGATTACACATCACTGCTGCTCCTGCTCTGAGCATGTTCAGAATGATTACACATCACTCTGCTGCTCCTGCTCTGAGCATGTTCAGAATGATTACACATCACTCTGCTGCTCCTGCTCTGAGCATGTTCAGAATGATTACACATCACTCTGCTGCTCCTGCTCTGAGCATGTTCAGAATGATTACACATCACTCTGCTGCTCCTGCTCTGAGCATGTTCAGAATGATTACACATCACTGCTGCTCCTGCTCTGAGCATGTTCAGAATGATTACACATCACTGCTGCTCCTGCTCTGAGCATGTTCAGAATGATTACACATCACTGCTGCTCCTGCTCTGAGCATGTTCGAATGATTACACATCACTCTGCTGCTCCTGCTCTGAGCATGTTCAGAATGATTACACATCACTCTGCTGCTCCTGCTCTGAGCATGTTCAGAATGATTACACATCACTCTGCTGCTCCTGCTCTGAGCATGTTCAGAATGATTACACATCACTCTGCTGCTCCTGCTCTGAGCATGTTCAGAATGATTACACATCACTCTGCTGCTCCTGCTCTGAGCATGTTCAGAATGATTACACATCACTCTGCTGCTCCTGCTCTGAGCATGTTCAGAATGATTACACATCACTGCTGCTCCTGCTCTGAGCATGTTCGAATGATTACACATCACTCTGCTGCTCCTGCTCTGAGCATGTTCAGAATGATTACACATCACTCTGCTGCTCCTGCTCTGAGCATGTTCAGAATGATTACACATCACTGCTGCTCCTGCTCTGAGCATGTTCAGAATGATTACACATCACTGCTGCTCCTGCTCTGAGCATGTTCAGAATGATTATGACTTACATTACCTATAATCTGGGTTAGGGTTAGGGCTAACCCTAACCCGTTATGGGCCGTTAAATGCGATGCAGAGAATCCAGACCAAACTGTGTTTTAGAACCTCTCCCCTTCATCCAAAAAAAACACATCATTATTTTATATTTGCAAATGAACCAAACACAATCATTTTAAATAATATCAACTAGTTTGTTCTGTGCAAATGTTTATACCTGGTTTAGGAATGTGCAAAATCTTTACACTCTTTTGCTCCAGGTATGCAAAACATTATCATTTGCATTTTCTCTGCCTCAGATTTTGCACGTTGGAGTAAGATGACCCTTGCATAATGCTTTAGACTCCATGGGCAAACTGAGCGCTGGAGCCTGCAGTGCTCCACCAGTGTAAACGCTTAGTAAATCTGGGTCTTAGTGGGCAGAACCCTGCACTGAGTGTGGAAAGTGATCTCAAACGTAAATGATGGAGGCTCCAGTGCTTTCAGATTCCACAAACTCCTTGGATGAGCTACACAGAGGTTGATATTTAGAAAAGCTGCGATAAATCAACTCGGATCCATATTTGATACCTAAATCACCGACTCTTCCAGATTTCTCTAAGCCCACTGGTCCCATGGTTCACAAGTCACAGAATTTTGAACAAAGGGTCTACGCCTAAATAAAACTGATGTTAATTCTCCGGAGATCCAGCGCAGGCAGGCGGTGCGTGAGTCTGCATGCCCGGGGTTCAGTCACCTGCACCGGGCTGAACAGCTGTAAGCTCCCTGCGCCGAGAGCCGCTCCCGCCACGCAAGTGTGTGACAACTGATAGAACTTCAGATCAACAAAGTGTCTACGCCTAAATAAAACTGATGTTAATTCTACAGCGTGCGCAGAACATATATATATCTATATCTATCTATATATATCTATATATCTCTCTCTATCTCTATCTCTATCTTTATCTCTATATATAAAGTCTATGTCCAGCGCGGTCTTATTTCCGGGTTTCTCGGTATCTGATAGAACTTTATCTTATTTATCTTCCCGGTTGCTGCACTCAACTGCCACACATACCTTCACCATTGTGATTATTGTAAAGCGTGCAATATCATAAATGACGTTTTGGGCCTCTTTGAACCGTGTTTTGTCGTAATCGAAGCAGACAGACTGCGATATAGAATGGGCTTGTATAGGGGGACACGCACTGAGGACAGCCAACATGGCCAAAAGGGCCTGGGGGAGCGTGAGGGGAGGTTGTGTGACGTCACGTGAATGACCTCTATTGCGCACGTACCCGTGTTAGTGGGCAGAACCCTGTCCTAAAGCGCACGTACCTGTGTGAGTGGGCAGAACCCTTGTCCTAAACGTACCTATGTTAGTGGGCAGAACCCTTGTCCTAAACGTACCTGTGTTAGTGGGCAGAACCCTGTCCTAAATGTACCTGTGTTAGTGGGCAGAACCCTTGTCCTAAAGCGCACGTACCCGTGTTAGTGGGCAGAACCCTTGTCCTAAAGCGCACGTACCTGTGTTAGTGGGCAGAACCCTGTCCTAAACATACCTGTGTTAGTGGGCAGAACCCTTGTCCTAAAGCGCACGTACCTGTGTTAGTGGGCAGAACCCTGTCCTAAAGCGTACCTGTGTTAGGGGGCAGAACCCTTGTCCTAAAGCGCACGTACCTGTGTTAGTGGGCAGAACCCTGTCCTAAACATACCTGTGTTAGTGGGCAGAACCCTTGTCCTAAAGCGCACGTACCTGTGTTAGTGGGCAGAACCCTGTCCTAAAGCGTACCTGTGTTAGTGGGCAGAACCCTGTCCTAAAGCGCACATACCCGTGTTAGTGGGCAGAACCCTGTCCTATAGCGCACGTACCCGTGTTAGTGGGCAGAACCTTTTCCTAAAGCGTACGTACCCGTGTTAGTGGGCAGAACCCTGTCCTATAGCGCACGTACCCGTGTTAGTGGGCAGAACCTCTTCCTAAAGCGCACGTACCCGTGTTAGTGGGCAGAACCCTGTCCTATAGCGCACGTACCCGTGTTAGTGGGCAGAACCTCTTCCTAAAGCGCACGTACCTGTGTTAGTGGGCAGAACCCTGTCCTAAAGCGCACGTACCCATGTTAGTGGGCAGAACCCTGTCCTAAAGCGCACGTACCCGTGTTAGTGGGCAGAACCCTTGTCCTATAGCGCACGTACCCGTGTTAGTGGGCAGAACCTTTTCCTAAAGCGTACGTACCTGTGTTAGTGGGCAGGACCTTGTTGTATCCAAACAGGGTGCAGATGTGCTCCTCATACAGGCCCAGCAGGTTGTTGTGGAAGGCCCTGGAGGTCTGGGTGAGCTTGGAGGTCTGGGTGTGCAGAGCAGACAGGATGCGCGGGTGTCTGTGGCCGTGGTTCAGAGAGCTGCAGGCGCTGAGGAAGTCATAGTACTGGTGCCCTTCCACGTCCCACACAAAGACACCTTCACAGGCAGAGGACAGGTTACAGAGGACAGGTTTACAGAGGACGTCTCTGAGTCAGCACACGTTTATATCTATGAAGATCATGACATTTAGTGACAACATCTCATTCCAATCATGTAATGCAAATCGCCAAGACTGAAGCTTCCTTCCAAGATAGACTTCTAGACTTGCTGACTTAAGTAGACCACTGCAGACATTCTACTGATGGCCCCACACTTCTGATGGCCCCACACTTCTGATGGCCCCACACTTCAGATGGCCCCTCGCTCCGTCCAAAGACTGCAGTGAGTCTCATCTAAACACAGGTGCTGCAGTGTCCTTCATGACCAAGAGCTTTCTCTATATGTGGAGCCTGTGACACCTTGTGTCCTCTGACTGACCTTTAGATTGAGGAGTTGTCAGAGAGGTTCTTTTTCCCTCTATTATTATTGTTATTATTATTAGGCCCGAGCGCCACAAGCTGGCGAGAGGCCTATTAATCTCGTAAGGCCGTGCGAAGCACGGCTGCGAAAGTGCGCACGTAGTGCGCACGAAATCGAGCGCGAAGCGCTCGCCCACTTCCAAACACTCACTAACGCACTCCTCCACTCATGCACGCCCCGTGCATACTAATTAGTTGTAGGAAAATGGAACATTACCGTTGTAAACGGGCGAAGCCCGTGCAAAAGTTCGCACTAAACGAGCACTTTACATTGGGATGACGACCGCGAAGCGGTCGTCATCCCCATATAAAGCACTCATTTGCGCTAAGTAGCTCACGAATACGTTCCCCATCTCTTGCATGTTCCGTGCATATAAGCATGTAATGCAAAAATTGAACATTATTACTGTATAGAGGGCCAAAAACACAAAGTGGGCGGAGCCCACTCAAAATTATCGAAAGTACCCGTCAGTGACCAGGGACCCACACCATGAGGTAGGAAAGCGCGAGCGCTTTCCGAAAATGTATAGTTTATGATATTTGAAAAATGGGAAACATTGTTTTCGCATCGGAATATTATTCTTTCTTTCTTTCTTTCTTCTTCTTCTTCTTCTTCTTCTTCTCGGGACCAACCCCCCTATTTTTCACCCAGTGAACATTGACGAAAAGTCACAAAAATTTGCACACCTCTAAAAATCGTGCCTCTCTACATTCTGGCTATTTCCCTTTTCTAAAATAAAAAAAATTGGCGCGTCAGCGCCACCAAATGTACCAAAAATGCATTGAGAGATGGGAAATGACCCAAAAAAAATCTGATCGTAGAATCATGAAATTTGGCGCAGAGGTAGATGGTGACAAGAGAAGTAAAAAATATTATTACGGCAACGCCGTCCCCCGAACCAAATGTCGGCCATATTGCTTCAAAAATGGCTAATCATGACTTCGGAGTCTTTCCAAACGTCGTACTTTTACGAACTCCTCCCAGGGCGTTGGCCCTAAAAAGCTGAAATTTGGTGAAAATGCTACTGAGGAGTGGGACATCAAAAGTTATCCAAATTACATTGATACCTCTCACGGTCTCTGTGCGGCGAAGCCGCAAACTGTAACTAAAATTTCAGAAATCTCCCATATTTAAAATTTCTGCCGTTTGCGCAGATAAAGTCCGAATTGCGTCAAATTAGAATCAGTTGTTAAACTCTTTGCCCTAAACCTACTTGAAGTGAAATAAATTCATTTGGCGCCACAGCGCCCCCTACAGATTTTATATGGAGGTTAAATGTTTAGTTTTGCGAAATTATATGAAATTTGACACACAACTCAATTTTAGCATCCCCATCAAAAAAGTCAATGAGACCCATGTCATAATTGTTATGGCGTTGCCGTAACGATGACCGAAACCTCCCATGTTATTCCAATGGGGCCAGAACATGTTTACACTTTAGACTTTCACAAACTCCTCCCAGGGCGTCAGCCCTATTAACCTGAAATTTGGTGAGACTCATCTTCAGGACCATCAAAAGTTATCCACATTTTCATTCAAGAATTCAAAATAAAATTGCTTTTTGATGGTAAAACAAAGGGGAGAACATGTGACAGCGTCACAGATTCAGCAGTAGGCGTGATAAAAGGACAATTGGGGCGCGTTAGCGCCCCCTCCTCTTGCGGCGTGGCGGCGGTGTGGCGGCGGCGTGGCGAGGGCCGATCATTGCCGCTTGCGGCTATATTTATTATTATTATTATTATTATTAGGCCCGAGCCCCAGCAGGGGGAGGGCCTATTGCTCCCGCAACGCTGCCGAAGGCAGCGTTGCAACTGTCTGACCAAACATGCGGGCGCAGCCCGCATGTTTGGTACCCCGTCGCCCCTGGCAAGTACAGTGAACTAGCCCATGCCGAAGGCATGGATCATGCATACTTACTCCTGCTATGACAGAAATAGTCAACAATTAGTGAATGGGCGTAGCCCATTCACTAATTGTTGACAACAGCAGCGCGAAGCGCTGCATTCCTCCAAAAACCCTCCTGGCATCGTCCCGTATGCGAGAATCCATGCCGCAGGCATGGGCCATGCTTGTATCTGCTCAAATCAATGGAAGTCTATGGGGAGTGGGCGGGGCATCCCGACGGAATAGGGAGTGACGAGCGCGTAAGCGCTCGTAATGATGATTCCACCCCATGGCGGCATCGGGAAGGCTTAGAGCTTTCAAACGATGTATCATTTGTTGTTATAGTAAAAACGGCTATATTGTTTTTGCTAAAAATATTATTATTATTATTATTATTATTATTATTTTTCTTGTTCTTCTTCAGCGCTTTGATCTCTAATTTGACCCCCTGAACATGCTCAAAAACTCACCAAACTTTGCCCAAAATTCAGAATCGGCGAAAAATTTTATTTTTTCTGGCCCATTTTTTTTTCCGTTAAAAAATGGCGCGACAGCGCCACCGACAAAAGTCAAAATACATTGCGCCTATGGGAGACGCCCCGAGGTCAACTTTGGCGTAAAGCTACGAAATTCGGGACACGCATTCCTCTCGTGAGGATAAACAAAAAAAATCATTGTGGCCACGCCCCCAAACTTACCCTATGGCCGCCATCTTCCTTTGAAAATGAAAACAAGCTGAGTTAGCCATTTTGTTTACGTCAAACTTTGACGAACTCCTCCTAGGGCGTTTTGCCCACCGACTTCAAAATCGGCGTACGTCCTCTGGACAAGTGGGGCATCTAAAGTTATTCAATTTTTTGAGATACCTTTTACGGTCTGTGTGCGGCGCAGCCGCAAAGTTGGACAACTTATTTTGGAATATTGCAGGTCTAAAAATTGCTCCCATTTGATCAAAACCAGTCCGATTAGGACCAAATTTGAATCAGTTGTTAAACTTTCTAGTTTGGACCAGTTTAGGCTGACAAAATTGAAATGGCAGTGATAGCGCCCCCTACAGAGTGACCTTTAAATTAACATTGAAGGTCAAAAATTAGTTTTACCAAAATTGTCTAAACTTTACCCAAAATTCTATTTTGCCGTCCCGATCACAAAAGCCAATCACAAAAATGCCTAAATTTTTACGCCGTAGTCGTAGCGATGACAGAAACCTCCCATGTTATCCCTATGGGAAAACCACAAAATCTCTCAAATTACCACATTTTTATGTTTTACACTTTAACAAAGTCCTCCAAGTGCGTTTTGCCCACCAACCTCAAAATCGGTGTACGTCCTCTAGACAAGTGGTGTATCTAAAGTTATCCAAATTTTAAGGATAACTTTTACGGTCTTTGTGCGACGGAGCCGCAAACGTTTCCCAGAATTCTGACTATTTGGCCTTCAGAGTGGCCTATAAACAATAGAGTTTTTCCAAATGACATGATATTTTGAACAAAATTCTAATTTGCCATCCTGATCATAAAAGTATGAGAGCCAAAGTCATATTTTGTACGGCGTAACCGTAGCGATGACAGAAACATCCCATGTTATCCTTATGGGAAAATCGTAGAATCGCTCAAATCACCACATTTTTACGCTTCACACTTTAACAAACTCCTCCTAGGGCGATTGTCCGATCAAGTTCATATTTGGAGAATATCATCTACACAAGCGGGGCATCAAAACTTACCCATATTTTGATTCTAAGTGCTACGGTCTCTGTGTGGCGGACCCGCAAATATATGTCAGAAATGGGAAAACAGCGAAATCTCTAAAATCACCACATTTTTACGCTTCACACTTTAACGAACTCCTCCTAGGCCGATTGCCCGATCAAGCTCATATTTGGGGAAAATCATCTAAACAAACGGGGCATCAAAAGTTATCCATATTTTGATTTTAAGTGGTACGGTCTCTGTGCCGTGGAGCTGCAAATATACTGTCACAAATGGGAAAAACGCCAAATCCTTGAAATGTTCACATTTACGCTTCACACTTTAACAAACTCCTCCGTGGGCAATAGCTCGATCAAGCTTTACTTTGGGAAAAATCATCTACACAAGCGGCATCAAAAGTTATCCATATTTTTATTCCAAGTGCTACGGTCTCTGTGCGGCGGCGCAGCAAATTTGACTGACACTTGTGTTCATTTGCACTGGATTGGCCATGTCCAATGTGTCGCCGTCTGTCAAGTTCTTTTTTTATTCAACACACAATAAGGGCGCCATCTTTATCAAGTCAAAAGCGCAGAGTCGGAAGGCCGGCGGCCCGCGAGGGCCGTTGGATGCCGCTTGCGGCTTTAATTATTATTATTATTATTATGATGATTATGAATGTATTAAAACATTTTCACATTGCTACAACTGCTCACACGATGAAGGGCCTAATAGTGAGCACGCTGCACTCTGCACTAAACTGTAAAAAAATGTAAAAGGTAAATACTGTATTTTATTCCCACTGTCTCGTGCCTGCAAGCCTGTCCCAGAAGTGACAGAATCCAATATGGCGGCCCCCTTATACACTTCGGATTTGGACCCAAGAGAGAAAATTATTACATTATTGCCTGAGCTGGTTATGTATCAGCGGGACAGGTCTCAGTCACCGCCATGTCTGATCCTGAGCCGCCATGTAGGGTTAACCATGTAGAGTTAACCATGTAGAGTTAACCGTGTAGAGTTAACCATGTAAGTTAACCATGTAGAGTTAACCATGTAGAGTTAACCATGTAGAGTTAACCATGTAGTTAACCATGTAGAGTTAACCATGTAAGTTAACCATGTAGAGTTAACCATGTAGAGTTAACCATGTAGAGTTAACCATGTAAGTTAACCATGTAGAGTTAACCATGTAGGGTTAACCATGTAGAGTTAACCATGTAAGTTAACCATGTAGAGTTAACCATGTAGGGTTAACCATGTAGGGTTAACCATGTAAGTTAACCATGTAAGTTAACCATGTAGGGTTAACCATGTAGAGTTAACCATGTAAGTTAACCATGTAGAGTTAACCATGTAGAGTTAACCATGTAGAGTTAACCATGTAAGTTAACCATGTAGAGTTAACCATGTAAGTTAACCATGTAGAGTTAACCATGTAGAGTTAACCATGTGTTAAAAAGGCCCTATTGAAAGAGACTGTCATGCTGGCCCTTTAAGGGGCGGAGCCTAGACCATCGAAACCGAAAGGAGCAAGCTGCGTGAGGAGAGAGAGAGAGAGGAAAAGAGTTTGGAGACGGAGTTTGCCATCGCGGTTTATCAGAGTTTATAGTTGAATGCAGGGCCGGCCCAAGCCTTCAGGGGGCCCTAAGCGAAAACATTTTTGGGGGCCCCTCACCACGTCATCAGAATCAGTTTTATTGCCACATATGGGAACTTTCTTCAACGCAAACAAAGCGCACCAAAACTCCAGGGCATCCGTTTGCCAGTTAGTTTATTCTCAACACCTCACAAGCTCAAATATTGCTAACTTAAATCCCACAATGCAACTTGGTATTCCGCTGACATCACCTCTACTCCCTGTACAAATAACACACCTCCCAGATTTTGGGCGCATTTGTGGGCGTTAAGGGTCGACAGCCACATTAGCAGTTTAAATTAATAAACAGGGGGGTCTGGGGGCTCTCCCCCAGAAATTTTCAGACCTTTTTTGGGTATTCTGGTGCATTTTAATGTGGTCCAGCCGGCTGAAGTAAGAGTAAAATGTTGAGGTTGTAATGCTATAAAATGATGATGTGATGAAACTGTGCCAGGAGAAAATGATTAAAGCCAGTTATTAATACATTAGTGTACTTAATCACTCAATACAATATTGGCTATGAAAAATAATTATGGTCAAATTGATTAATTTTAACTGAAAATGTAAAAGTAAGTTATCCTTACTAATTTATCTTTTACAGCTCCCAACTGTTCCTTCTTGCCAAAGTGACAAAACAAGTTATATTAAATTAAACAAATGGCATAAGCATTGCTTGATTAACAATTAACACTGATAAAACAGTGCAAACATGTTATTCCCAGAGAATGAACAGAACGAGAAGTGAAGGTCCAAACCTAGCTATAGTGAAGAGACTGCGTTTCTGCAGCTTTGCCACTTTTGTATAAAAATATATAGTATTATTCTATAACAGACGTAATCATAATATGTCTGGTTATTTTTCACTATCAGTTTATTATAATTTATAACAAATAGTCTAATGATGCTTTTTAAATAAATTGAAATGTTTTATTGCTCTATTAAAAGTTAATTACAATATAAATGTTTGTTCTGATCAGAACATCACACACTGGACTCCTGCACCTTTACGTTTCTCTTATTGCACGTTAAGAAGTCAAAGTAAAACAGACATCACGAGTCACGATTGATCTCACACATGGTGATGTGAGAGAGAGGGACGCAAACTCAAATCGCTCATCTCTGACTGAGGCTGCACAGGGGCCCGGGACAGGGGCCCGGGACAGGAGCCGCACACTGTTCACTCCAAAGTTTCACGTCAGAGGTTCTGGACGAGACGGCGCTCGTCCGGACCGGATCTCCGCCTCTTAGTGACCCGGGCATAGACGCCACCTCCGCAGCTAACATGGGCTGGTGTCAATGTTAAGCTTATTATCTTTCATTCAGACATATTATTATGCGCGGTGCAGAGCTCTCGTCGCCTCCAGCCTGAGCGAACTAACGTGACAGAATCGTGTTGTTTCAAACAGCAGCATTAACCGTCTCTTTGTAAGAGAAGTTCAATACCTGGAGAGTGTTGTTGAGTTTGCAGTTTCTTTACATCGTCAAGAAGTTTCTTCTTTCGTTTTTCGGCATCGGGGGGATATATTCCTCTGGACATGAGGACCACGCAGGGACCACGTTCTGTTGTGTTTATGTTTTGCTCTCGAGCTCCTCGCGCACAATGAAGTTGCCCAAACAGCGCAGGTCTGGTGTCTCGGTTGCCAGATTGTCATTACAAATAAATGCGGTTTGTGCGATATATGTTACCGCTGTGTGCGCTGCCGCGCCAGCAGCGCTACTACACTAGTGGCGCACGCTGCGCTTGCGCTTCTCATAAGACGGGTTGCCAGATTGGGGGCCCTATTAACGCCTCGGGGCCCTACGCGGCTGCTTAGTTCGCTTATAGGCTGGGCCGGCCCTGGTTGAATGTAGTAGTTTGTTTGCATCCCAAGTTCAGTATTGTGTGCGTGACAGAAGTAAGTAAAGTTGGCAATGCATGTGTGTATTAAGTTTAGTGTTTTAGAGTTGTTTGCTGCTTAATTGATGCATGCCTCCATCACGTGTACATCTTAAAGTGACGCTAATGTTGGTGCACTGTTTATATGTGTAAATGTGCTACTGTTACAGCATAATCCTGTTAGTTTATAGTAGTAATAGCAGTGTTTGTGGATTTATATATTATATATATTAATATTTCATTGGTCTGTTTGTTTAGGACCTCACACATACCACCTGTGCAATCAAACTGTAAAGAATGATTGAAGATATCAATAAACCACCCTCAAGTAAAGAGCGACTCTTCATTTGAGCTCTAACCGGGCTCACCACAGTGATTCGTCAGCCCACACCAGCACAATAATTTAAAACCCCCATCTTTTACCATGTAAGTTAACCATGTAAGTTAACCATGTAAGTTAACCATGTAGAGTTAACCATGTAAGTTAACCATGTAAGTTAACCTTAATTTGAAAGATAAAATATGATTTTTTTCAAATTCAAAACATAGGTATATATTTTACTGGTGCACAAAATGAACTGTGCATCAACATCACTGTGTTCAAAGAACAACATTTTCACACAAAAACATAATCATGAATATTTACTGCAAATCAGTGACTTCTGCAGTTGCCTTTCAGAGACCAGTTCAGAAATGCACCTTCACCCCGGCAAGTGCTACTCTCATGTCATTTTCACAACAAAGTCTGTTCCTTTTCTTAATTTTTATGTCCAACATCCTCAAAGGATTGCTCACAAATATATTATATTATAGTATAGTAGTTATAGAAAAGGACAAGGGAAATGGCCCCAGAGGCTGACGTTTTGGCCCTTTTGGGGCCAGGCTAGTGCCAGAACTTAGCCCAGATATAAGGGCATTGATTCAAGCTAGTCTCCGGGGACTCTAGCCTGGTCCTTTTGGCCCTTGTGGGGCCAGGCTGGTGCCAAAACTTAGCCCAAAAGGGGTTTTGATACAGGTAAGACTCTAGGCGATTTCCCTGGTCCCTTTGGCCCTTTTAGGTGCAGCTGGTACAAGACTGTGAGAGCCAAGTTTAGTTTATGTATATGTTGGATGGAAATCCACACAGTGTTGATATTTTGTTATAAATGTGTAATCTACTGTTTCACGGATAAATAATTTGGTTGTTTAGATAAGCTAAATTAATTTGATTACATTTGTAGAATTTATTTGTATTCTTTGCCTACTTGGACGTAAATGTTTTACTGTCACTTTAAGAGAGACAGCGCTCAGGGGGCGTGGCCAGGAGCACAGGAGACAGTGAGTAGCTGTATTTGATTACTCCTGTAAGAAGTGTCACAAAACTGTGGATTCAACTTTGTTAACTATTTTTTATATCGGAGTTCCATGGGAGTTATTTCTCATCAATAAAAGTACACGAGTACACAAAGTACACAAGTAATACCATCGGCAAAAACAAGACCTCAGCCTCAAATACTTTTCCCAGAAAGTCTTTGATTCAGTCTAAAATATTAAAGAAATCACAGGACGTACATCAAGACAGTCACAAGTCGACTACTGAGCACCAAATTCCCTGCAGCCAAGCGGGGCGTGTCACCAATCATATGAGTCGGATGTGTGTCTTGACCTCCACCGAACCCCTCGGGTTCGATCGATCGAACCCAGGTTAAGAACAGTGCGTGTGCGTGTGCGCGCGCGCACGCGTGCGCTGGATGAAGTTCTTACCTTCTCCCTTCTCCAGGATGACAGGGACCGGTCGGTAAATAGGTGCTCCATACTTGTGCTCCAGAGAAAAGAGCTCCTCAGAAGTGGAGCTGCTCCCAGGCTGCAGCCATGACGGGGCAGAAGAGGCTGGACGTGACAGGGTCCGAAGGACAGGGGAGGCCCTGGAGAGCCCGCGGGTCAGCACAAAGATCATCTCTGTAACACACAGGTTTTCACAAATAAGTTCTAATGGTAATGAGTATTTGACATACAGGCCAAGTGGTGACGGAAAATGGAAATTGTGGAGATTCTTTGCCATGTCCTTCTGGGTCATCCTCAGTTTAGTTTTTCCTGTGAGTTCCGCTGTTAGGCCTGAAGGGAAGTGTGATTGGTCTGAGATAAACAGCCATGTGTCTGTTCCGTGTGCTGTGTGTGCTACAATGTGAATTTTTCCTTGGATTTTTAAAGATATTTGATTTTTTTTTTTGAAGTTGGTAATCACTGCAGTGGTGGGCCGTCAGGGCCAGCAAGGCCTTCTCTGCTGGCCTAAACATAATCAGAATATAATTTTAAAATATATATATATATATATATATATATATATATATATATATATATATATATATATATATATATATATATATATATATATATATATATATAGTTTCCCACAAATATATATTAAATGATTCCCCAGAGTAAGAGTTGTACTCTTCATTACTTTCCTCTTGGTTGCACTGCTTCTGCCCCAGATTTAGATTTGGAGGGCTGGTCTTTATGTTAGATCTTTGATCCAATCATATTCAGCCATAATGTTTTGCCAGGGGTCTAAAATCTGCCCTCTGACCTTCATCTACCCTCTGACCTTCAGACTCAACAGTGCTAATGCTTGTAGCTTAAAGCAAATGGAAATGAAAAGGATGTCAACCAATCAGCTTCAGAGTTGGCTCTTGTACGTCTGCTGCTGTTACACAAGAGCCAGCAACAGGTACAGCACGTGCACGCCTGATTGGATTACCAATATTGAGAGGCGGGGACGAGGAAACTGAATTTGACAGATAAAATAAATTCACGTACTACTAAGCTGTTTTTTCAACCCACAATGGCAGAAGGAGGAAAATATATAGATTTGGTCGAGGATATAATTATAACACCTTTCCTTTCAAGAAAAGTTAGAGTTTGTAAGGAGAGGTCGCCCGACGCCAACGCTACAAAGCCTGTTACAGGCGGTTTATTCCCCACTTTCAAAGTTTGGACATCGGCGCAGAGAACGCACGGACAGCGCGTTGACAACGCACGTACATTGCCGCGGACATTGGCGTGGACAACGCGCGGAGAACAGTGCGGAGAACGCACGGACATCGGCGCGGACAAGGCGAGGCAACACCTGGTTAAACTGCGTTTCTGTCTAAATGTAGTTTCTAGAGCCACGGCATCATAATGATGGTAATAAGAAGGTAAAAAGAGGTGGATTCATTCGGGTGGGACTGTGTATGACCTCACTGAAGGCCCAAGCCCCAGACCCACGGCCCGCCACTGCTAATCAGAGGCGGATATTGCCCACTAGAGGCAGCACACAAGTGAGTGTTGGAAACGTTTAGTTTGAAAATTGCTCACAAAAAAAGAAAAGAAAAGGTGACATGCACCTCTGATAATGACAAGTGGCTTTTTTGTCACCTCCAATCTCTTTCTCACATGGGTCACAGAGTGATTCTACAGGACAAACTTCAGTTCCACCGCTCTTTTCTCTGAAGGTGACAGCGCGAAGAAGAGAGAGGGAAATGACTCATCTGCTGAAGGAAGAGACCCTCAACTTTGTGTTCAAAGGAGCACTGCAGCAAACCACTTTCAAATTCAAACCATTTTTGGTCACTTTGTTATAATATTTTGGCAATATATGTTTTTATTTATTCATTTATAATAATCACACAGATTAACATCTCGGCTTAATGTTGGCACCCTGTGACCATGTGACCATGTGGTCCTGTGACCATGTGGTCCTGTGACCCTGTGACCCTGTGACCCTATGACCATGCGACCCTGCGACCATGCAGCAGTTACTGACATGTTGATTGCTAAAAGAGGTGAAACATAAGCAAGATTGAACTATATTACTTCATGAAATAATTGTGAATGAGTTTGTTTGTTTTTGTCAGTTGTGTGTGAGTTTTGAGAGTTGTGTTTGTCCTTCACATGTTCAAACAAAATCTAACATCACGTGGAGGCCTAATGACAACTCCAGGCAAGTTTCTGGAGTGTAATCATGAATATCAGAGGAGCCGTCCTGGCGCCAGTAAAAACCTGTTCTTATGTAGAACAATGAACAAAAGAGTGTAATGTTTATGAACATGACACTGGAGTATCAAGGGCCAATGGATCCAAGTCTCAGTGGAGCAGCACTGGCCCCTGAGGCATTGGCCCCTGAGCTCACTGTGGACAGATGTGACAGACGTGTGAGGGTCTGGAGAAGACGTGGAGAACATTATGTTTAATGTGATCCAGGACTGGCCAGGAGTTGAGCTAGTGTGTATGACGCCTCAGAGGCGACTGTTGTTGTGATTTTGGGCCTTACAAAATAAATTGATTCGATTTGAAGAAGCATCTAGTGTTCTCTGTTTGCTCTGCTGTGTTTGCTCCCGCTCCTCCTTCTGCTCCTCCTCTTGCTCCTCCTCCTGCTCCTCCTCAGCCCGAATGCTCTGGGAGCCCCTGGAGCACAATCATGTGGGGGCCGCAGGCAGATCCTTGTTTACCAGTGCAGACACTGGAGGCAAGGTGCATTAAGTGTCTTGCCCAAGGACATGATGAGCGGCCATAGCGCACACTGTGGATTAGCACTGACACATGTGTCATCGCTACACAAACAATGCCAACATACTGGGAAAATGTGTTCTTGAAAGGAGTTGTCGTACCGGTCGAACATGACACACTAGACACATTTTCACAAACGTGTAAAACTTCATTGTTTTTTGTTTTAACATAAAAACAAGAACACAGAACATAATATGTTCTGTGTTATATGTTATACATAATATGTATTTGTCTCGAGCCATTCCATGGAATGGAACAAGTCTTTGTTCTTGCCATGGTTCTTATTATTGGCTCGAGCCTTCCAGAATGGAATGGCCGAGACATTGTTCTTCCATGGTTTCTTATTATTATTGTTTTGCATGGTAAAATTTTGCCACAACTCTGCATTTTTGACCCCCTGAACATTGATGAATGTCACACATGGGGTCATAGGTCACACATGGGGACATAGACGCGATCGGCTCGGGGTTGGAACTAGGTCATATAGGGAATTGGAAAGGAAGTGACGAAATCCAAGATGGCGGCACTCTTGCGGCCCAAATCACTTGCGGTTCACCATTTTGCTACACGGTTTTGGTCCACCTGGTGGTGAGAGAAATAAATTTACTGTCTCGCAACTATAAATTAGCAGATTTGCTGGCCCAATGGATAGAGACAATGCAGTGTGCAAAGCGTCTGAGGGTTTGATTCCTGCATGGAACTTTATTAACTCAAGTTGAAAATTTTTCTATTTTTTCTAGTTTGTTTTGGGATGAGTTAGCTACACTTTTGCTAATACAAAGTCATGGTATAAACTAGTTTTAGCCAAACAAAGTAAACCTAAAACTTAGGTTTAGGGGTTAAGGGTTAAGGTTAGGGTTAAGGTTAAGGTTAGGGTTAGGGTTAAGGTTAGGGTTAATGTTAGGGTTAATGTTAGGGTTAAGGTTAGGGTTAAGGTTAGGGTTAATGTTAGGGTTAAGGTTAGGGTTAAGGTTAGGGTTAATGTTAGAGTTAAGGGTTAAGGTTAGGGTTAAGGTTAGGGTTAAGGTTAAGGTTAAGGTTAAGATAAGATAAGATAAGATAAGATATTCCTTTATTGTCCCACATGGGGAAATTTCATTGGTGCAACGCAGGTAGATACAGAGGTAGATACAGAAGAACAGATCACTTATAGGGTTAATGTTAGAGTTAAGGGTTAAGGTTAGGGTTAAGGTTAGGGTTAAGGTTAAGGTTAAGGTTAAGGTCAGGGGTTAGGGTTTAGGGTTAAACCCAGACCCATGTGATTTACATTTTCACAATTCTTTGTTTTACATTCAATGCACGCCCATTTAAATTGTTTCTCAGTAAGACAACACCACCAGGAACTCATTGTTTGGTCCTTGTACACATCAAATAAATCGTAAACTTCAGGTTTGGACCCAAGAGTGAAAATTATTGATTTAGCAGAATTAGCGGGACCGTTCGCCATGTTTACTACGGTCGACCACCTCTTTACTTCCGCCCGGCTCCCGCCATGTCGTCCTCGCCATTTCGTCACGGGCATTGTCGTCCAATAAAATGGAGGTTGCCCGTCGCAACAGTGCCGACTAGTTCAAAAAAGAAAAAACATGAAACGCTTAATCTTTGGCTGAGGCACATGAAACTTGGGACAGTGATGGAGCTACCTTTGACCTCTGACCTTTGACGAGTAAAACGCACCTGGCAGCATCGCTCTATGATAAACAGGAAGTCAGCCATGTCGAATCAAAGTGGCATCGCCACGCTTGACTTTTTTTTTTTTCAAAATTGTACTTGTCCTAGGTTTTTTGTCCGATCGAGCTCAACAACACCTTTTGCATCTAAAGACATTGAAATTTAATAAATATTCAAAAGAATGTTGATATTCTTTACGGACTCGACGTAACATGCCCTCAAAAAAGGCTTAATTTTCTGTTTTTTCAAGGACAAGTCACGCCTATTGGAAATGATCTACGGAGCTCATATTTTACTCACTAATGCGTTTTTATGGTCTGATTGGAAATAAATACCCATGTAACAAATTTACTCTATAGCGCCCCCTACCCATTGTGTGAAAAACTCAACATTGTCTGATTTGTTTGACACTCATGGATTATATTCTCCTCGAGACACCATGAAACAGTGCATTACAGATATTGTGTATTTTCACAATTGGCCAGCAGAGGCGCAATGAATGCCTTCACTTCCTCTTCCGCTTTTATTTTGATGGGACATTTCCTCTCGTGCCGTATTAAAATGATTATTCTTTAGACTTTATTGTTTAGGCTTTATTCTTTAGACTTAATTATTTTGACTTTATTCTATAGACTTTATTCTTTCTGCCACAACTCGAGAGGGAGAGGGGGAGATAGAGAGAAGGAGGGAGAAGGAGGGAGATTGTAGTAGGATTTTTTTTTTCCTCTTTTATTTTGATGGGACATTTCCTCTTCCAGTCTTAGCATTAGCATTAGAATTGTTATTCTTTTGACTTTATTCTTTAGACTTTATTCTTTCTGCCACAATTCGGGTATTTTTGACCACCTGAACATCAATGAAAAGTCACAGGTCACCGAGGCTCTCTCACTTTCTCCCTGCTCAGGTCTGTGTTCGGCACAATCTTGCAATTTCAGGACAAAACTCAGGACAAACTACTATTTGAATCACAAAGTGTGTGTGTGTGTGTGTGTGTGTATGTGCGTGTGTGTATGTGCGTGTGTGTATGTGCGTGTGTGCGTGTGCGCGCGCGTGTGCGCGTGTGTGCGTGTGTGGGTGTGCGGGTGCGGGCGTGGGCGTGCGTGCGTGCGTGGGCTCTAGACGCACAAAGACAGTTCTCTGGTTGTTCTGACATGTTTTCAGTCATTTAGCCACATTCTTGCTCCTTGCCTCATGTCACATGAGCATTTCACACCAGATGCCCTGTCATTTACCCTGGAGACTGCATTTGGCCGTGGTTTTGGCCGAGTTTAGACATTTCTGACTGATTGTACTGCAGACATAAAGATGTGGTTATGGCATAATGTCCTTTATTTGAATGACGACAAACAGACCTTTTATTTGGAGACATTGTGCTGCTTATTTTACTAGATTGTCATCTATGATAAAAAAAAAATCTTAATCTTGGGGTCAGCCACCCTCCCTCAGCCGCCCTCGAACAGCAGGAAGTGTTAAGTGTTAACAGAGTTAAACCTGCTCCTCCATACACTACTACACACTACCATACACTACTACATTCCATTATGATAATAAACCTATGTTTTTTTTTCTGTGACTCTCCCTGGAATTATTGATGAGCTCTTTGTAGGATAGGGACGTATATGCAGTGGCCACTACAGGAGTTTGACATTTATGATCAGACAAACTAGAAGCTTAGAAAAAGCCAAAAGGATGACAAATACATAGCCCTGATAATGATCTTATCTGATGTCAAGAGCTAAAATGTCTTTCTGAAGTAACAGTACACTTACTTCCGTGCACTATAAATTCCCTGAATATGAACTCATTCTCACAGTCATTACTTCTAGTGTAATAAGCAGGTTTCCTTTCTATAGAAACACAACGAGACAATGCATCAGAACAGGCTTGGTTCAATTCTTGAAATTGGTGATTGGTCATGATTCACAGATGTTAAATATTATAATTAGTTATCTCCACAAACACTGGAACAGCCCAGCCCTAAGGATGGAATATCGGCACAACTTCTAATGCAATTTAAGTGTATTTATAGTGACAGAAAAGACATTGAACTTGGTGCCAGTTTTGGTTTCAGAACCATAATGACAGATGTTTCAGCTCAGTTTAGAGTCGACTACATGTGACACTTTCTCCTGTTTCTCTAATTTTTACTTGGTTTGGTGTGGTAAATATCTATCATAGTTTTACATCAGTGACATTATAGTTGCAGTTTGTGACAAAAAACTGAAATAGTTTTAAACCAGCCTCCCTCTGTGATGTCATCAATAAGTGACAAACATAACAAAATAAAGGCGTTCTCAGGTATGATTCTTTGTCCTTTCTGCTCATGTCCAAACGAGACGTAACAATAAACATCACCAACATTGTCAAACTGAGGAAAAATCTTGGAAGTATTGGAAGAATATGCAAAGAACAAGTGCAGCTTGACCTGCCCGAGCCGGAAGAACTGGTTTTCCTGCATTTTTGATTTTGAAATATTCCTGGTAAATTTCCACTAGGTTTAAAGTGAAATGTGCAGTCTAACCTGACATCCACTGACACAATCCACAACATTCCAAAATCTCCAGAGTGAAATGAAACTGCTTTTAAATGACGACATGATGTGAGGTCGTTTGTGGAGCCACCACTGACAAATAGTGAGAAGATTTGCATATTTCTTGCAAAAACAGAAAAGATATTCTTCTTTATGGCCACGCCTCTTGTTTAAAACATCCTTCAGTACTTTTCCATTTGTCTGACGTTATGTAAGACAGGTATTTTCTTTTCATTTCCCCCCAAGCTATAGGACGCTTCATTACCTCTCGTCTGTCGTGTTCACATGGACAATGGCAACTCCTTTAAGCATCTTTGTAATTCAAACTTTAGAAAATGAATTCCTTTCTGGTGTTCCTGCTGTTAAACGTGCACATGTGCTTTGTGTACATGTAGTTCTGTCACGTTCACTCACACAAACAAACATTAAGAGTCTATGAGATGAAGCATGACAGAAACGTATTTAGGACTTTTTCAGCATTCACTATAAAAGTCAAGCAAAACCTTAAGGCAAAAGGAAATGGAAAGAACAAAACAGTTCGATCTGCTCCTGAAGATGTTTTATTATTCTACTGAATCCACTTCATAGATTTCCCTGGGTTTTCTCCAAATACATGTTTCTCCCACAGAGACATAAAGATTAGCACCTACACAGACCCAACTTTACAATCCTGGACTCAAACTAATTCTAATTAATTAAAGGGCTCATACAACAAGATTTGGTCGGATAGATCAGTTTTAACTCTTAAATAGCACGAGAAATTAGATTTAGATGTATGCATATTCAGTAAGATCTAGATTACTCAATTACCAAATTAGATTACTTTTTTTAATCCCCTTTTTTCAGAAGAAACTCCAGAAGAATTTTATTTTTTTGCATGTGCTGTGTCTAAAACATGTAATACATTTATCCTCAGCTTTAAAAGATAGAAAAGCATTTTACACTGGACGTTTCTAAACTGTGCAGGGAAAATAAGCAACACATGAAACAGTAAAAAGCACAATATGAAGGACAGTTACCGGAGAGTAGCGGAGTATGCGGCGTATAGCAGTGCGGCAGGAGCGGCAAGAGCGGCAGGAGCGGCAGGTGCGGCAATAACTGCAGCCGCCACAACACGTAGAGATATAGGAGTGCGCGTAACAGGGCGGGAATGCGCGTGAACAGGGCGGGAGTGCGCGTGAACGGGGCTGGAGTGCGCGTGCAGACACTTGCAATTGGACAGGGCCAGGAAGAGCACCTGCCCAGGTGACGCGGTCGGGTGCGTCACAACAGGACAGCGGGTTACGGGAGGTCACATGTTTTTTACGGCTTTCATGAAACTGAGCGGGAGATCCTCTTCTTTTCTCCAGCATTCTTCACTTGTGCCGTCCATCCATTTTCCACCTTTTCTTATGCTTTATTTGGTTTGGGCATCTATTCCAGTGGTCCCCAAATTACAGCCCACGGGCCGCATCCGGCCTGTTGGGCCTTTCAATCCAGCCCGCCAAGCTTGTCCAAGTTATATTCAAATATATATATATATATTTTCTTTTTTTTCCCGTAGGCTTTATTAGACAGAGTAGATGGAATGAGAAAAAAAGGAAGGGGAATGATGAGAGAGAAAGGAGGACATGCAGCAAAGGTCGGAGTCGGGATTCAAACTCAGGATACTGTGGCTGGCCATTCATTTTACCTTTCGCCTGTAATGCCCACATTTCCCCAAAAGATGGCACTGTTCCCTCTAAGCTGCGCCTGCGCAATTGAGCACTGCTCCACATAGTGCACTGCTCCTCCACATAGTGCACTGCTCCACATAGTGCACTGCTCCACATAGTGCACTGCTCCACATAGTGCACTGCTCCACATAGTGCACTGCTCCTCCACATAGTGCACTCCTCGCACATAGTGCGCGCACAAGAAAATCTATGGCGCGCAGAAAATAAGATTCACCACAAACGGCCACCGGGGCCAATCAAGCAGGAAGTGCAAGTGTTTGACACACTGAAGAAGACTCTTGTGGACAGTTGAAGCACTGTCCAGGGGACACGTCGTGTTCTCTATCTTTAGATTCAAAACGCGGTGTGTTTTATTTACAATCAGAATCATATTCACTGAGAAATTAGTCTTATTAGTGCTGCAGCGCAGAGCGGACTGCGGCTCGAGGCGCAGCGCGGGGTGAGGGCACGTTCAAAAGACAACTGTGGTGTCACTATTGTGTAAATGAAACTTTCTTGTCCAGACCTGACTCATGAGTCAAAAGACACATGTGCATCATTATCTGGACCATATTTCTGTCTAAATATCTCAATATATATAAATATATATAATATAATATATATATATATATATACAAGGGCATCTGCGGTTTATGACAGGTGCAGCCCTGTTAGTTTAATGAATCATATCATTCAGAAATGGTCTTGAAGTGGCACATTTGGAGCAGCTGAAGAGCCTAAAGTCAAAGCAAGAAGCAAACAAAGCATCAACCTGAACAAAGTGTCCAACCACTGGAGAAGTAAGAAGGACAGAAGTGCAAAAATGTAACATTAAAGTAAAAATGTTTGCATATTCTGGTGACATTTATTACGATGTTTTATTTATGGATATTAATCATTCTATGCTGTTACTACTAGATCATTTATGGGTAGAAGAAATGCTAAAAAAAAACGGTCCAACACTCTTAAACTTAACGACTTTTATGCTTCACTGAACGAAACCACGTTTCCAAACCTCTGGAGGGCGTACAGAAGATGCTGGTCTTGTTCTGCTCGACCTTCATATGAGACTAAACTTACACCAGACTTTGATGCACTGGCAAAACAGGGAGATCAACAACACTGTTTCCACTGTTCCCCGGTCAAATTTTAGAACCCAATGTGGCCCTCGAGTCAAAAAGTTTGGGGACCACTGATCTACTCCAACTGTTTATATCATCAAGATTTCAATCAATGTTGGACAATTGGGACAATCTGGACCAAGCTGTCGTTACAACAACAATAATACTAATGGCACAGTATGACAAAACAAATAAAATGACGGCAGCATGTCCTAAGTACAAGTCCCATTTAGTCCAAAGTCTATCAAATTTGTCCTTTTCAAATTAAGGCTGAATGTCATTTTTTCCTTCTGGCTAAAGGAATAATAGAGATTTTTTGGCGCTTAATCTGAGTCTCATTTCCTGGTGGCGTGGACAGCCGAGTAGTTCTCCCACATGTCAATCATTCCCTGGCGTGCTACTGCACACCTGCAGCCCATACTTCCCAATCCTAAAACTAAAAGTCACCCCTATTGAGAGACTGAATCTCCCGATTTGAAGATATTTCAATGGAAAAATCAAAAATCGACCTTTTCTACGCCGTTATCCTTTATTTTGGTTGCGAAGGCGAGCGGGGGGAACTGCTGACATGGGCGCCGCCATGTTTGTTGTGATTACGCTGAGAATGATGGGCGTGTTTCCGTCCCAGAATTCAAATTGCAAAGTTAAAGTTAAAGTGCGCAGGTCAAATTCAATATGAAATTGACATCATGATAATGAACAACGTGAGTGGTGCCAAAACTAGAGGCGCAGACAATGACAAACCAACGAAAAAAAAGAAATACAGGTGTAGGTTCATCACTGCATGGTCTGTACAATACAGAAATATATTGAGGAACGAAAAGGGGGACGGATATGCGTTCTGCAAGTCTCACATTTTAGCGTTTCAAATGGGGGGAAAATGACGTTGACCGGCATTGTTCAAAAGCAAGTCACATCGCCAACGACAAAATGACCAAGTCAACCCCAACCGTGGCAAACACCTTTAAACCGAATCCTACGGCAGAAAAAAGGCACCAGGGCTGAGGTTTCGTTTGCTTCTTATGTCGCTGAACATAAACTCTCATTCAGTGACCATGTTCCTCTGACATTGCTGGGAAGCGTTGGCCTCAGCTGGACGAGCTCATCATCATCTCTTTAGAAAGAAACGCTTCAACATTCTGATGGATGTATCAAATGATATTGGAAATTACAAATGTGTTGCTATCTTGGTGACAGTGGCAGATAGAGCCATCAAGAAAGTAATGACAGGTTTTCTGTGGATGCCAGTCTGCAATACTGGAAACGCTGAAAATCTGTTCCAGTGTCTGCAACAGGTCATGTGTAAGTATCTCACTATCATTAATGACATACAGTTATAGCTACACCTATATCAGAATATGAATACATTCAATGCATCATGCGTCTAAATTTGTCAGTACATGTAGCAAGTAGCTTTTTAGGCTAAAGCAACTAATAATCTTTAAGACTTTATTTTATTTTGATATAGGCCTAATAATATATACTACTATTTTTCAGAAAAAAAGATTTGGAATATAAAAATGTTGTGGCATACACAAGCGTGATGTTAGGACGCCTCAACTCGGGCCTCTCCAGAATGAGGGAGAAGCAGCCAAAGGTCTATGACCACGGCTGTATATGTCATATAGCCAACACCTGTCTATCATATGGTCTCAAAAAATGAAGTTGAAGAAATGCTGACAGACATATTCTATCATTTTTATCACAGGTAGGCTATTTGTTAAATGTAAATTGTGGTCTTTGTCACTATGTGTCAATATTTAGACTGTTTTGCTTTTGAATTTCAGCTCAAAGAGGAAAGAAGAGTATAAAGTATTCCTCGAATTCACTGATACTGATCCAGCTAAAATACTGAAACACTGCCCAACAAGGTGGTTGTCACTGGTGTGAGGAGAGTTCTGCAGCAGTGGCAGCTCTCCGTGCAGATAATGAGTCAGAGAAACGAGGATCAAGGGTTCACAGATGTGCCAGCAATCTTGATAATCCCATTGTACATTGTACATCTTAGTTATCACTTCCTAGAGTATATTTTCCCAGTTGTGATGGAATTCAACATTCCAGGTCATGAGCCCTCACAATATTTAATTCTGAACACCATCACATGGTGCAAGTTTTCACAACCTTTTATTTTGTGTTCATTAACAGGCGGGTGAATCCATGATTGGTCATCTCCATTTCTATCAAGATCTTGTGTGATATGGTTGTTTCTTCACCTCAGGGCCACAAGAGAGTTCTACATCACAGTCACTGACATGATGATAAAGAAATTCCCTTTGGAGACCTTGGAATTTCTCAGCCCTGAGCTTAGGCACTCCATTTCCACAGAAGCAGGTGAGATGATAAACAATGTAAAGTGTACTGGTCAGTTCTAAATACATGTTTTAATGTTTTGTGATTGTGTTACAAGTTATTCTTGTTTTTTACAGTGTGACAACTCAATCAGACTTTAGGACTTGGTCTAGATCCTGACAAGCGAGCAGATGAATACTTGGATTATTCTCTGTCTCCAGATGAAGATCTTCCCTCTGTTGATGACAGCTCCTCACTGGAGACCTTCTGGTTTGCTATGGCTGGTGCTACTCTACCAAATGGAGCCCAACAGTTTGGATTCTTGGTTGATCTTGCCATCATTGGCCTTACTTTGCCCCATATTACTATGGGGCAAAGTAAGGCCAACATTGAGAGATGTTTCTCTGTTGTTAGAAAGGTGCAAACTGACCAAAGGTCAAATCTGTCAAATTAAACTATGGGTGCATTAGTCTCTATGAAACTGAACACTCACACAGAATGTTAAAATGCTGAAGTCCACAGTTGCTGTTGCAGGCTAAACAGGCCTGTCTCTATGACAACGCTAGTCTTAAATAAGCTACACATGTACATGTATCAGATAAAGTCAAATGTGTGTCTTCGTTCGTTTTTATTTGTTTTTATCTCATAATTCTGATGAAATTTGAAATCTCTCTCTGAGGGGGGCAATCTCCTGCTTTTTATGCGTTATCTCCCCCCTGGGATGATAAGTTGGGAAGTATGGCAGCCTGGTTCCCATAGCAGCATGTTTCTCTGGCTGTGCATGCGTGGTTGATATGCTGGAGTGTGTTACAGGACAAAATGACACAGAGAAAGACTGTGTTCAAGCTCAGAAGAGACGGAAATCTGAAGAGAAGAGAGATGATCGTCCTAATAAACAAGCGCACGTGTACAGCGGGGCTGTTACGAGGTTTGATGGGAGGCGGCCTCTTGGAAACAACTCGGCCTCTTGGAAACAACTCTGGACGGTGGCAAAGGCGGTTAGCGCTGTTGCCTCCCAAAAAGGAGATCATGGATCATGGACCAGACCCACATCACATGATCTCTCTGGGTGGAGTCTGCATGTCCTCCCCGTGTTACCGTGGCGTCTCTCCGGGTTCTCCGGCTCCTCCCACCATCCAAAGATATGCGTGTGAGGCAAAATTGGTGACTCTAAATTGGCCCTAGTGAATGAATGTGAGAGTGAATGACTGCCTGTAATGTCTGTTTCTGCCTAAGGCCCAAAGTCACTGGGTTAGGCTCCAGTCACCCGTGACCCCGAAAGGGAACAGGCGGTAGAAAATGGGTGGAATTTTTTTTTTGTACATTTAATTCATATTCAGACATTGGGCAGGTTTTTGAAGAAAATGTATCACACATCTCATCTCAACAATTGTACACCATGGATTGTTTTTGATGTCTAATATATTGGGCAAATGGTTCCAAGTACGAAGCTAACTGGAGAGGGGACCAAGGACAGCCCTGTCTCACCCCTCTTTCCACACTCAGTTGATCTGTCAGATGACTATTGATTTTATTTCTTGATGTTTGACCATTGTAAAGAGTTGTATATTTGAAAATAGTTTTGCACTTTATATAAATAAGGCCCACTAGCAAAATCAAAAGCTTTCTCTGCATTCAAATTAATCGTTAATCCAGCTTTGTTGTATTATTTTTGTATGATGAGTCATTATGGGTAAGGATCTTGCGTTTGTCGTCTATGAATAAATCCTGTCTGATCATTGTGGATTAAATTGGGAGTATTTGTTCCATTCTTTTGGACAGAATTTAAGTGTATATACTGAGTTTAGAGAAAAGTTTTTGTAGAAGGATTCAAATGATTGAATTTGATCTTGTTTGGTTAAAGTTATTATACCGCATAAGATTCCCGGTCTTGCACCTCTAAGTGCCTCTGTACTGTCGCAAAATGCAAATATGCTAACACTGCGAGTGTGCGTGTGTTTGAATCAGTCGACCTGTGACCACTGGTGGAGGTTCACAAGAAAACAAAAAGGAGATAAAAAAAAAAAAATCAAGTACAATATTTTTTTTCATTATTATTTAGCCTTCTACTATTTACTTTGTCTTGTCACAGCAGCTAGTAGAAGTATGTGGTTCTGTATGCAGTTTTTTGTACATTTTGTCCGGGCTTTATGTATAGTAAAACTAAAAACGCCCAATAACCATATTGAGCACACGAGCATGAATGATAATGGACAATAGCATTCATTGCCAAAATCAGATGTTATCCCGTCTGAAGAGTCCCCTTCAGTCAGAGGGAGAAGAAGGGAGAGGGGGTAGGTGCAGGGGCAGGGAGATGTGAACTCCTGACGACTGCCCTGGAGAGTACCACGATGGACGTACACATCCGAGATGCAGAGGTTTTTCTGTGTGGAACAACATCTTGCAGTTGATGACGACCCAGGACCTGGTGTAGAACAGCGTGCAAACCGGCATACAGCTTAGATATTCCATGCTGCTGTGTTTGGAGAACAACGGTAACTTATCCAGACACGATGGGACAGTACACACAAGTGAGACTTCTTCTTTGACTCCACTGAATAAAACTTTTGATTAATCCAAAGTCGTATTTCTTATTACTTTCATAAATGTCACTGCAAAGTGTATTGCTAAAATTAATGTCCAGTATTATACACCCCAATCATTTACAAGGCATAATCTTACGAATACAACAGGATATTTTACTAGACATGAAACTTTATTTTTTTTAAAAGAGCCTTAAAAATGCAGTCTTCTGTATGTGGGCCCACTGCTCCCCTTGTCTTGTGCCATGCTGTGGGTACCTCAGAAGTCCAAAAGTCCAAGACCCCTGGGATCATCCTCCCTAAGGCTTCTTCTTCACAGAATCAATCAATCAACCTTTATTTATAGAACCCTTTACAACACTCTACGTGACCAAAGAGCTTCACAATAAAATCAAGGCAGTACAAAACATAAAACTAAGTAAAAACAAACTGGACAAAATAAAATGTAATTACATTGTGTTAAAAGCCAGTCTGAATAAATAAGTTTTTAGCCTTGATTTAAAAAGGTTAAAATCTGTCATGGTGCGCATGTCGGGGGGCTCATGTCGGGGGGCTCATGTCGGGGGCTCATGTCGGGGGCTCATGTCAGGGGGCTCATGTCGGGGGGCTCATGTCAGGGGGCTCATGTCGGGGGCTCATGTCGGGGGCTCATGTCAGGGGGCTCATGTCGGGGGGCTCATGTCAGGGGGCTCATGTCGGGGGCTCATGTCGGGGGCTCATGTCAGGGGGCTCATGTCGGGGGCTCATGTCGGGGGCTCATGTCAGGGGGCTCATGTCGGGGGCTCATGTCGGGGGCTCATGTCAGGGGGCTCATGTCGGGGGCTCATGTCAGGGGCTCATGTCAGGGGGCTCATGTCGGGGGCTCATGTCTGGGGCTCATGTCAGGGGGCTCATGTCGGGGGCTCATGTCAGGGGGCTCATGTCGGGGGGTTTATGTCGGGGGCTCATGTCGGGGGCTCATGTCAGGGGGCTCATGTCAGGGGGCTCATGTCGGGGGCTCATGTCAGGGGGCTCATGTCGGGGGCTCATGTCAGGGGGCTCATGTCAGGGGGCTCATGTCGGGGGCTCATGTCGGGGGCTCATGCCGGGGGGCTCATGTCGGGGGGCTCATGTCGGGGGGCTCAAGTCGGGGGCCTCATGTCGGGGGCTCATGTCGGGGGGTTCATGTCGGGGGGCTCATGTCGGGGGCTCATGTCGGGGGGTTCATGTCAGGGGGCTCATGTCGGGGGCTCATGTCGGGGGGTTCATGTCGGGGGGCTCATGTCGGGGGCTCATGTCGGGGGCTCATGTCGGGGGCTCATGTCGGGGGGTTCATGTCGGGGGGCTCATGTCGGGGGCTCATGTCGGGGGGTTCATGTCGGGGGGCTCATGTCGGGGGCTCATGTCGGGGGCTCATGTCGGGGGGTTCATGTCAGGGGGCTCATGTCGGGGGCTCATGTCGGGGGGTTCATGTCAGGGGGCTCATGTCGGGGGCTCATGTCGGGGGGTTCATGTCGGGGGGCTCATGTCGGGGGCTCATGTCGGGGGCTCATGTCGGGGGCTCATGTCGGGGGCTCATGTCGGGGGGGCTCATGTTTCAGAGTCTGGGACCAGCAACAGAGAAGGCTCAGTCCCCCCAGTGTTTAAGTCTGACTCTGGGGACGTCCAGTAGAAGTAGATTTTTTTTTTAATCTTAGAGCCCTGCTTGGGTTTCGGACAGAAACTCAGCCAGATAAGGTGGTGCCAGGCCATTTAGAGCTTTGAAAACAAAAAAGTAAAATTTTGAATTGATGACGTCTGGTTTGTTGGTTAGAAAATGCGCTTTCAACGTTTTGTTCGAGCTGAAGGCGACTGAGGGCGACTGAGGGCGACTGAGAGACACAGATATAAAGTGCATTGCAATAGTCTATTCTTGAGCTGATGAAAGAGTGAATAGTCCTTTCAAGGACTTTCACGATTCAAAATGTAAAATTATTATCAGAAACGATCGGTTTTATCACGGAAGACAAGTTATCGAAATGAGACAGTTCTGGAGCTCAAGAATGTGACTCTACGTCTTGGCCTCCTTCAAAGCATACACACTCCAGTTTATTGACTTTACATTGTAGTACCATTTGTACCTGCAAAATAAATTGAATTTTGTTGCTGGACATTATATTTCTACATTAGAAAAGAAAGTTCAAAATATTATTTTTTTTGTCCATCTTTGTTGCGTGCAAGACCTCGGCCGTTATGGTAGTTGTAGTCTATAGCTGCAGTTGCAGCATACATGAGTATGTGATTCTGAAGGCTCTCCAAATCAGATGTTATTCTGGGAAAAGTGGTGGAAACTTAGAGTAATTTGAAACAAAATATAATGTCTAACCTGAATAACGTACCTACATGTGAGAAGTAAGAGCTGCAGAAGTGAGGTCCTACACAGTCCCACCCGGATTAACCCACCTCTTAGTACCATCATTATGATGCCATAGCTCTAGACACTATACATTTAGACAGAAACGCAGTTTGACCAGGCGTTGCGTCGTCTTGAAATCGACATTTCTATTCAGATGATGCAGGGGAAGAGTACAATACAGTACAGTTCAACTAAGTTCAATATGCTTGCCCGCTCCATTGCGGTGCCCCCGCTGCGTTGCCCGCGTTGTTGCCCTGCTCTCCGTCGTTGCCCTGCGCGCGCGTTTTTTGCAACACAACACATGATGGCTGAATATGATTGGATAAAAGATCCACCATAAAGACCAGCCCTCCAAATCTCAACTTGGGGCAGAAGCAGTGCAACCAAGAGGAAAGCCATGAAATGAAGAGTATAACTCTTACTCTGGGGAATCATCTAATACATATTTGTGGGAAAATATATATATATGTATATGTATATGTATATATATATATATATTTAAATTATATTCTGATTATATTTATGCCAGCAGAGAAGGCCTTGCACATTTATTGTGTACCTTGAGTTGCTCCTCAGTTTCAGCTTGTTGACACATCATCATCATCAACTGACCCAAGGCCAAAGTGGAGATTGGTCCTTCCCTTTTGCAGCCTGAATGAAAAAAGGTTCACATCCATCCAACTTCTTATGCTTCCGGATCGCAGGGGCAGCAGTCTAAGCAGGGACTCCTAGACTTTCCCCTCTCCAGACACTTCCTCCAACTCCTCCGGGGGATCCCGAGGCGGAGGTCTCCTTTTGCGGCCTTCATGACGCACTTCACATGATGGTTAAGAAACCTCATTCTCAGCTTTATGTCTTGTTTGGCCCAGGTGATGTGCTCTTTCTATTGTAATGGGCAGGACCATAACTCTGGTTCTGGAACAATCAAAATGAACAATTACTTTGAGTTTTAAAAATAGTTCAAAACTCAGACACAAACAAGCCAAAATACTGCGTTTGGATGAGAATCTGGCTCTGGATGGAGAGATCATGTACACGCGACAGCTGAGGCAAGTTGATTCCAGGTGATTTAATTTTTCTGGACACGCTGGGATTCAGTTATCTGGCCGAACACAGTTCAAATGAACAACATAATAAAAACATAATTTTAAAAAGTAATATAACAATAGTCCAACATCAAGAATTAAAATGAATGGTCACTTGACTGACTCTGCTTCACAGACAATGTTCTATTATATCTGACCAAACCACAAATCTCCATAAGACATTATAAGACACTATTTCTTTAAAAAAAATGGTCTGGATACAAACTAAATATAAAAAAAAAAATTCAATTATATATTTGTGATCCAATCCTCAAGAGGGCGCCAATGTGTTACACACATGGATGGAACTCCCCCAATCACATACAGAGAAGTGTCTTTGATCGCGCCGCGGCTCTGTAGCCACGGCCGATAGATCCATGTTTTCTGTACTAACAAAAGTGAAAGCTAAAGTACAACACGGATTCTGGCTCCTCTTCCACTGTAAGATCTGGGCTACATTTAATCTATTTGTATTCGTTCGTTTCAGTCGTTTTAGCTTCATCATTTGAGAAACGTTTCCTAAAAGCGAATGGTGCATTCCAAGGAGAGCTGTACTTGGATAAGGATTATAGAATCTGTGGTCAGAAGTTATCGGCAGCCGAAGTGGGAAAATACATAGCTATCCAAGACCTGGTTCTAAAACGCGTGTAATTCCTGTATTATATTAAGAATTGAGATTTGTAATCTGTATAATAATTCATGGTGTACTGTATACTTTTGACAGTAATACTATATTCAACTGCGACATTTAAGCTCTTAAGTGAAAGTGAAACAAATGTAGATGTTATAGATGTGTATCTTTTAAATGACATATATGTATATTTTAATACATGATACATTTATATTTCAGATTTGATGTTCAATGTTTCACAAAAGGACTTTACACCATGAATACGACTTTCCTTACGCAAGATGAAGAGAGTCATTGTTTTCCTGGTAAGATATTGTTGTATCGTGTTTTGGCTGGAGCCATGGGTTTGGCACTTCCCTTGTCTGCGGGGTACGACAGAGTATTACGACAGAGTATTACGACAGAGTATTACCACAGAGTATTACCACAGAGTATTACCACAGAGTATTACCACAGAGTATTGCCACAGAGTATTACAACAGAGTATTACCACAGAGTATTACAACAGAGTATTACCACAGAGTATTACAACAGAGTATTACCACAGAGTATTACCACAGAGTATTACAACAGAGTATTACAACAGAGTATTACCACAGAGTATTACCACAGAGTATTACCACAGAGTATTACAACAGAGTATTACAACAGAGTATTACAACAGAGTATTACCACAGAGTATTACAACAGAGTATTACCACAGAGTATTACCACAGAGTATTACTACGGAGTATTATCACGGAGTATAAGGGCCCACCAAAAAAAATAAAATGGGCAGAATAATGAAATGGGCAGAATAATGACATTATTCTCGTAGTGTGTGTGTAGGTGTGTGTGTGTAGATGTGTGTGTAGGTGTGTGTATGTGCGTGTGTGTGTGTGTTTGTGCACGCGTGTGTGTGTAGATGTGTGTGTAGGTGTGTGTGTGTGTATGTGTGTGTGTGCGTGCGTGCGTATGTGTGTGTGTGTGTGTGCGTGTGTGTGTGTGTAGATGTGTGTGTAGGTGTGTGTATGTGCGTGTGTGTGTATGTGCGTGCGTGTGTGTGTGCGTGTGTGTGTGCGTGCGTGTGTGCGTGCGTGTGTGTGTGTGGTGCAATACAAATTCATCAAACAATATAATTATCTCAACATTTCCCCCTGTTGAGCTGGCCATACGGGTCATATGGCCATATGGGTCATACGGCCATACGGGTCATACGGCCATACGGGTCATACGGCCATACGGGTCATACGGCCATAAGGGTCATACGGCCATACGGGTCATACGGCCATAAGGGTCATAAGGCCATAAGGGTCATGAGGCCATAAATGTCAGCTCACAACTTAGGGTCCTTCACAGGATTAAGCAGCAAGTTTCACATCTCCCCCTGTGGGTGTGGCCTGTATAAGGTCGTACTAATCTTCTATATGTGCTTCTAACCCAATCTCCCGCTCATGTGGCGCTTTACACACATTGTGTATTAGGTTTTTTCTAGCAAGTCTATGTGTAATCAAAATCGAAATGATCCTAAGGCACGTCTTCTTTTATCAACCTGAAAAATGTAGAAACATGTAAATACGAAATATAACATTGTATGGTGTTTATATCGAGGACCTAATCTGATATTTATGCTCTCAAGTCTTCTTCATCCTCTTCTTCGTAGTCTCCATTCTCACTTCTTCTCAGTTTTCAGCGTGAAGACTCACAACAGGAGACAACAAGGACACAAGTGCACATAGACAACAAGTACACAAGAGCACATAGACAACAAGGACACAAGTGAACATGGACAACAAGGACACAAGTGCACATAGACAACAAGGACACAAGTGCACATGTACCTGACCACTTGGAAGGCAAGGTAACATATAAAGTATTTAGTCCACAATACCACCAGACATCAGCTCTAGGGTCCTTAAATGTAAAAACAATATTATCATCATCCTCTGTTGGTTTAGATTCCAGTCACATTTAAATATGGGAGTGTCTACAGAGCCGCGGCACGCGGCCGAAACTGCTAGGCTATTTTGTGCCGCGGCTCCTGAAACTGCTGGGCTATTTGACAGCGCCGCGGCTCTGCAGCCACGGCCTTTAAATATAACATCTCAAAGTTTTCTATTTACAAAATATACAAGTTTCACATCTAGTTTCACATCTAGGCGTGACTCAACTCTTCAAGGTCCCTTGTAACAGTATTTAATGTCCTCTCAGTAGGATTATCCACTAGTCTTACTTGTCATTTATGTCATTTATGTACTCTAGTGCGCTTTCACTCGTCTGTGTCATTAACCCAATGTTTAAGTGTGAATTGTGTCACCCGCGAGACCTTCAGAGGATCTGTCCGGCGTGGTTCATCTTTCACCCTCGAGACCTTCAGAGGATGTGTCCGGCGTGGTTCATCTTTCACCCTCGAGACCTTCAGAGGATGTGTCCAGCGGGGTTCATCTTTCACCCTTGAGACCTTCAGAGGATGTGTCCAGCGGGGTTCATCTTTCACCCGCGAGACCTTCAGAGGATGTGTCCAGCGCGGTTCATCTTTCACCCTCGAGACCTTCAGAGGATCTGTCCGGCGTGGTTCATCTTTCACCCGCGAGACCTTCAGAGGATCTGTCTTTTTAAGATCAGACGTATCAAAAACATCAGCAGTTTTATCATCAACTTGGGTTTGTTCTGTAATCATAAAATGACCCTAAGTGGAAGTGTCAGCTCTTAGTTCCATTCCATGCGGCAGTAGAACATCTGTGTGGGATTCATGCCATGTTATCTTACATTTTAACAGGGACAGAATGTCCCGTCCCAGGCTAACCGGGCATTCTGGGTAAGAGTAAGAAGTTGTGTGTGAAGGTCACGATTACATGGTCATTTAGTGACATGAGAACACAATCCACATTATTTGATCGAGCACATTTCTGTTTGATACCGGAAAACCCACAACTGTAGTTGTCTTCTCAGAGGCAAATGTAAATGTGGCTCTGCTACACTGAGCTCCTGTGTCCACCATCAAACCATGGACCTGATTTCCAATGTTGATTTTAATGATGTGAGCTGGCCCCCTGCTGTCAGGGGGGTCCCTGCTGTCAGGGGGGTCCCTGCTGTCAGTGGGGTCCAGCTCACATAATAAAAATCAACATTGGAAATTGGAAACATCATTGTTGGGTTGCCTCCTTGAGTGTGAAGCACAGGTGGTTGATGCTGCGTCTGTGTCATTGGACGCATCCAGTGACGTGCGGTGAGGTTCAGGGCAAGTGAGGAACCAAAAAAAAAAAAATTGGGACAAGCGGGAATTAAACACAATCTATCTTGTTTTCAAGGCCGTGTCGCTAACCATTAGACTATGTGTTCATCAAATGATAAAAGCGCTTTTAGATATAGCTGCATCTGAAACAACCCGTTCAGCTCCGGTGTAGCTCTTCCTTTAGTTATAACCTCTTGCTTTGATTGAAAATCCAGATTTGCGAAACGTTTTAACTTGGAAATGTAATCGTCCATATTGTCCAGATTCTACATACAAAATCATAACGAAGATTGCGCACCTGTCCACACACGAGCACCTGTCAGCACCTGTCCACACACGGCTCAGGAGCGCCCTCTTCCATGAGGCACATGTACTGTTGCCTCGCTGAGTGAACTTTTACTGCGGTTTTATAATGAATCTGTCTAAAACACATTTCAGAAATACATGTCATATATTATCGAGAATATGGAAGCACAGAGCTCATGGTCAGGCGGTTTTATTTGTTATAGACAGAGGGAGAGAGAGTGACACATCATTTGCATTGCACCAGCTCAGTTTGTGAGGAGTGTGTATGTGTGCGTGTGTGTGTGTGTGTGTGTGTATGTATGTGTGTGTGTGTGTGTGTGTTTGTGTGTGTGTGTGTGTGTGTGTTTGTGTGTGTGTGTGTGTGTGTGTGTATGTATGTGTGTGTGTGTGTGTGTGTGTGTTTGTGTGTGTGTGTGTGTTTGTGTGTGTGTGTGTGTGTGTGTGTATGTATGTGTGTGTGTGTGTATGTATGTGTATGTGTATGTGTGTGTGTGTGTGTGTGTGTGTGTGTGTTTGTGTGTGTGTGTGTGTGTGTGCCTCCTCCTTGTATCTGAACAGCAAACATCTGAACATTTTGATATTTTTATTTGACAAAATATTGTTCGATATTGGATTCAAACGGAAAGTGGGTTTATAATACATACCAGATGACAAAATATTAATATTTTTTTATATTTTATTGAAAAAAAAATATTGACAGATTGATTGCCCTGCCTCCCGCCCGTGGGGTGGGCGTCCGAGCAGTTTGTGTAAGGCTATTGTGAAAGGACTTTCTCCAGTACTGTCCTCCCACAGAGTAAGTACTCGTGTATAATACTCATACTGTAAGTACTCGTGTATAATACTCATACTGTAAGTACTCGTGTATAATACTCATACTGTAAGTACTCGTGTATAATACTCATGTGGATCTTCCCCTGATCTTCTCTTAGTGTTTTGCAAATCTGTTGCAGTTGTGTCCACTGGAAATGTGTTTTTGAAAGCACCTCAGAAGAGTTTTGCATGTTTAGAAAATGGTTCATGGTTTTGAGTCGGTTTCTGTCGGAGTTAACTAATTATTCATAATGTTTCTGATGTCCCCACACGCCGTCTTCCCCAAAGTCATTGTTTTCAATAAACTATTCATACATTTATGGCCTCCTTTCCGTGGATAAAGTCAGTGTCAAATGTGTCACGTCCTTCATGGTGTATGGAGTCCTTCATGGTGTATGGAGTCCTTCATGGTGTATGGAGTGTATTTAACCTGAGCTCAGTCAGTCGTAGTGATCAAGGGCGTTTGTGTTGTAAAGTCATGGTTGTCACTACTTTCATCAGAGTCCTCGCTCACCACTGTCTGTATTTGCAGGGGAGTCTCACTGCTCCTCTGCTCCATGTGTTGGGTTTGAGCTTCCATGGGGTCTATTGAGATGTTGTTCCCAATAATTCGCTAACGTTCCAGATTGTGGTTTCACCTGTTTTCTGCCGCCCCGGTCTTTGTTTCGCTAAACTTCCATCAATGAGTGATTGAACTTGTGGAGTAGATTATCCTTCTCACGCCGTAGTTTATTGAGTTCATTGTCGCTTCCACTCAGGTCCTCCTGACGCCCGGATTGTGTTTGGCACAGCCAAAAAGTGATGTTTTACGCACACGCCATCCTCCATACATCATCCATATATCATGGCATGAGCTCCAATACATGCGAGCACCCAACACCCGAGTACATCATTTCACAGGTCCAGGACCTGACATGGACACTGCACCGGGAAATGATTGTTTTGTGATGTCTAAAAGGCTCACATCATAAAGATCGACATCTATTGTGGCCGTTTGTATCAACTCTTAACCAAGTCAAGCACCATTTGCGTCCTGGCAGTGGTGTGTGTGTGTGTGTGTGTCAGTATTGACTTGTCAGATTGGCTTCATAGCTTAATACACTGTTACACACTGTACACACACAAAACAACAAAACAGAGCTGTTACTGGACTGTACCATTATGCAACACTGAGGGGGCGTAACACTGAGGGGGCGTAACATGGTGCTGAGATTATTAACGAGGAGACTCAGGTCTTTTGGAGTGACAGGGCCACTCCTGAAGACCTTCTATGACTCTGTGGTGGCATCAGCCCTCCTGTACGGTGTGGCCTGCTGGAGCAGCAGCATCACAAAGAGGGAGAGGAAGAGACTGGACAAAGTCATCAAGAAGTCCAGCTCCGTCCTGGGCTGTGCTCTGGACTCGGTACAGGAGGTGGCGGACAGAAGGGTCCTGGCTAGATTCACATCTATGCTGGACCATGAGTGTCACCCCCTGCAGGACACTCTGTCCGCTCTGGAGAGCAGCTTCAGTGACAGACTGATCCACCCTCTCTGTGTGAAGGAGAGATTTCGTAGGTCTTTCCTTCCTGCTGCTGTCAGACTTTATAACAAACACTGTTAGTCCTGAACACTCGCAATACTGACTTAACCATGTGCAATTCCGTCATATGTGCAATTACTGTTGTGATTCATGTGCAATTACTGTGAAATGTATGTGCAATCTATGTGCTGTCGTGACACATATTCATGTGCAATTACTGTCGTGATCACATGCAATGGTTTTTATTTATTTATTTGTCTATGGGAGTTTTTGTTTATAGGAGATCTTCTACTGAAAGTGTTTTTCAGACTTCCTATAAGTGATCTGTTCTTCTGTATCTACCTCTGTATCTACCTGCGTTGCACCAATGAAATTTCCCCATGTGGGACAATAAAGGATTATCTTATCTTATCTTAAAGCCATGAATTAATTAGATTATTCTCGTTAAATAACGAGAAAAATCTTGTGAAATAACAAGATTTTCTCATTAATTAATGACTTTATTCTCGTAGTGCCCTTATACTCAGTCACATCCGGGAGATTAAGAAGCGCAATAATAAGTGGTTATCCTAATTAATAATGCGCAAACAACTCATTTACATGTCAACTTGGGTCCAGTAAACATAATGACTTTACAGGAGAGAATACATAGTGTAAACATGTTTGTAGAAAGATCCAAATGACAAGTCTTGTTGTAATATTATGGTACATTACTATTGTATTACTGGAGTGCCGACAAACGTTGACCTTGTAGCTCATGATGAGGTAAAGTCGGCCCCTGGTGGTGCGGTCGTGGTGCGGTTGTGGTCGTGGTGCGGTCGTGGAGCGGTCGTGGTCGTGGTGCGGTCGTGGAGCGGTCGTGGTGCGGTCGTGGAGCGGTCGTGGTGCGGTCGTGGAGCGGTTGTGGTCGTGGTGCGGTCGTGGTCGTGCGGTCGTGGTGCGGTCGTGGGGCGGTCGTGGTCGTGGTCGTGGTCGTGGTCGTGGTGCGGTCGTGGTCGTGGTGCAGTCGTGGAGCGGTCGTGGAGCGGTTGTGTTTGTCAAACGTTACCTCGAGTAAGTCATTTAAGTTGTTACATGTCATTTGATGTTTATTTTACTTGATGGAAATAGGGGTTTGGTTCACATCGATTTTCCACAATGAGAATGTCCTTTGTGGATCATGTTTCAAATAACAGAACCTTTCATATTTTGTCTCAACAATTGATTGATTGTTTTGTCAACAGATCCTGATTAAATTTGGGATGAGCCTCACCTGTCATCGAGCTGAATACCAGATAGGACAAGAATGCTGTCCTATGTGTCCACTGGGTAAGTCGTCTTTGGCCCTCAGAGGCAACTGTTGTTGTGATTTTGGGCCTTACAAAAATAAATTGATTTGATTTGATTTGATCTTTAACCCCCTTTAACTTTAGAGGGCCTTCATAAGGGGCATGCATATATTTTCCATATGAGTCTGTTGGATATGAACAGATGATACGTCTACATGACATCACAGCTGCAGAAGGCCGTAGTTTCTGCTCTTTGCCTCCTGAAATTCACTCCCATCTCTGTGACATTCCCGATTGATGATGTTTCTTCCTTTTATTTTTATTTCATTTTCTATTTTGATGTTATATAAAAGGAACAAATCAGAAGAAATAAAACAAAACAGGAGGAGAGAGGGAAAAGTTATAATCCAAAGGAAATAAAAAATAAAATGTCACTCAAATGTCACACAGGCACATGTCCCTGATGTATGGATCTCACCTGTCCCACCGTCATCTCACCTGTCCCACTGTCATCTCACCTGTCCCACTGTCATCTCGCCTGTCCCACCGTCTGTTCATTTTGTCCATGTTTAAGTTCAAAGTCAGTTTTCTATTTTACAAATGTACATTATTTCAGTCCAGTTCTTCACAGCTCAGTTCCCATCACCCATTTCTTTATTACTCTAGCCTGAAGTACATTCCACAGGGTTAGGGTTCCATGAATCACCTCCATCGCTGGAGTCAGGCATCCGAGGTACAATGTTTTAAAGTCCAATAGAATATCGGTGTGAAGACGATCCGCAGTCAGCAGATCCCAGTGAGTCACAAACATGTGATTTTGTGTTTTTTTCATCAGCAAATGTCACAATCTGATTGTCTTGGTATCTTTTAAAGCAATCATAGTATGTGATTTTTACAGTTTGCATACAACATGGGGGTGCACGGTGGCAAAGGCGGTTAGCGCTCTTGCCTCCCAAGAAGGAGATCATGGGTTTGATTCCCGGACCAGACCAAAATCACATGATCTCTCTGGGTGGAGTCTGCATGTCCTCCCTGTGTTACAGTGGGTTCTCTCCGGGTTCTACCACCGTCCAAACAAGCATGTTGTAGGCAAAATTGGCAACTCTAAATTGGCCCAATGGACAGGTGTTGAAAATATTCTGCTATAACACTTAAAACATTGGATCTGGTTCGTCCAATGCTATGTCCTTAAATAAATAAAAAAAAATCACACATGCACACGATGAAAGGTTAGAGTGACCATAAACTTTACTCGAGTAGAAGTACAAAGTAGTGGTCCAAGCAATTACTCAAGAATAAAAAATATTTGGGTAAAACTACAAAAAATGTAACTATTTGTAATTTCTCACGTGTAATTTGAAGTAAGTTTATTAATGCACAAACTCTTATATTTTCAAAGGACACAAAAATGAGAAAAAGTAGATTCTATCTGAAGGGACAGTGCCAGAAACACTAATGTTCAAGTCATTTCATATTGTCAACATAACGCTTTTGTCACAGTGGGAAGAGGAACCAAAACTAAAAGTACTGTTACTCTGTCAAAAACATTACTTAAGTTGCAGGAAAAGTAGTGGGTCTGCAAACTACTCTGAGAAGTACAATTTCATGGCATAGTTATAATTGTAACTGAGTGCTACGCAGCTTTGTGATTTAATGCTAAATGTGTTTTACCAGGTACTCGTGTAAACAAGCATTGCACAGAGTTCCCCAGCATCTCATGTCTCCCGTGTGACAGTGGCACTTACATGAACGAGCCCACGGGGAGGACCGAATGTTTCCGCTGTCGAATCTGTGCCTCAGGTAACAACAGCCACAACACAGACATATCACTCACAGCGAGACAACTAAACACACTGCAAGGGCCAGGAGGAGATAGCCAGGGTTCACTCACTCAAGGGGGATCCAGGGTCTGGACACACCAGAGAAGTGATGAAAGAAAAGAAAATATTCTTATTACATGTCAAACTTGCACAGAATGACCTGACTGGCAAAAGACAGGTGTAAGTTATGGAGTTATGGAGCATGTCTTCAACATGAGCCTGAAGCTGAGGGTGGTACCACAGGTCTGGAAGACCTCCTGTCTTTTACCTGTGCCCAAGACACCGCGCGCCAAAGACCTCAACAGCTTCAGGCCGGTGGCTCTCACGTCCCATCTGATGAAGACACTGGAGCGGCTGGTCCTGGACCACCTCCGCTCCACCGTGAGCTCAGCCATGGACCCGCTGCAGTTTGCATATTGACCTGGCATCGGAGTGGAGGACGCCGTCATCTCCCTGCTGCACCGCTCTCTCTCTCACCTGGAGAAGCCTGGCAGCTCTGTGAGGATCCTGTTCTTCGATCTGTCCAGCGCCTTCAACACCATCCAGCCGCTGCTCCTGAGGGACAAACTGGAGATGGCTGGTGTGGAGTATGACCTGGCAGAGATGGCTGGTGTGGAGTATGACCTGGCAGAGTGGATCCTGGACTATCTCACGGACCGACCCCAGTTTGTGAGAGCCCGGGACTGTGTGTCTGACACTCGGACCTGCAGTGTGGGGGCGCCCCAGACACGACACGGACAGCTGTGTCCTGCAGAAGTTCTCTGATGACTCTGCCATCATCGGACTCATCACGGACGACGATGATGCGGAGTACAGGGGACTGGCGCAGGACTTTGTGGACTGGTGTCAGCGGAACTCCTCATCAACGCGGGGAAGACCAAGGAGATGGTGGTGGACTTCCGCAGACGCCACCCCACTGCCCCCTCACCAGTGAACATCGAGGGAAGGGACATTGAGAGAGTGGACTCATACAAGTACCTGGATGTTCATCTGAACCACAAACTGGACTGGACTCACAACACAGACGCTCTTTACAGGAAGAGCCAGAGTCGGCTCTACCTCCTGAGGAGACTCAGGTCTTTTGCAGTGACAGGGCCACTCCTGAAGACCTTCTACGACTCTGTGGTGGCATCAGCCCTCCTGTACGGTGTGGCCTGCTGGAGCAGCAGCATCACAGAGAGGGAGAGGAGGAGGCTGGACAAAGTCATCAAGAAGTCCAGCTCCGTCCTGGGCTGTGCTCTGGACTTGGTGCAGGAGGTGGCGGACAGAAGGGTCCTGGCTAGATTCACATCTATGCTGGACTATGAGTGTCACCTCCAGCAGGACACTGTCGGCTCTGGAGAACAGCTTCAGTGAGAGACTGATCCACCCTCGCTGTGTGAAGGAGAGATTTTGCAGGTCTTTCTTTCCTGCTGCTGTCAGACTTTATAACAAACACTGTTAGTCCTGAACACTCGCAATACTGACTTAACCATGTGCAATTCCGTCACATTCATGTGCAATTACTGTGCATTTCATGTGCAATTCATGTGCTATTACTGTCGTAACACATATTCATGTGCAATTACTGTCGTGATCACATGCAATAGTATTTTTTTTAATTTTTATCTTTATTATTTTTCCCCTCCATCCCTTGTTGGGAAATGGGAGGTTTTGTCTATAGGAGTTTTTGTTTATAAGAGTTCTTCTATTGAGAGTGTTTTTCAAACTTCCAATAAATTGACTGTTCTTTTCCTCTGTATCTACCTGTGTTGCAACAATGGAATTTCCCCATGTGTGGACAATGAAGGATTATCTTATTTTATCTTATCTTATCTTAACAGAACTTTCTCCACAGGTTCTGGTCTGAGAGAGAAGGTTTCGTGCTCCTCCACCTCCAACACTCTGTGTGAACCTGAGGAAGGACACTTCTGTAAGGGGCCCCTAGAAGAGGGCAGCTGTAAGGCCTCTCAGAGACACAGGAGCTGTGAGCAGGGACAATACATCCAACAGCCAGGTAACCAAATGATATGAATTCAACTGATGCTGAACTGAGCATTTTAGCATGTTCCAGGAGTTTAGCTTCATCCACACTTCTCTGTAATTGTATTTATTGTATTGGGAGTTGATGAATCCCTCCCTGCGTGCTGTTTTTGAAATCTAGACTTTTTCACTTCAATCCTAAAGAAGTTTTTAATCTGAAAGCACTGGCTCAAGAAGCTAAACTTTATACCTCTCTGAGCTTAGCCCCGCCCTAAGGGAGGAGTTAAAGAAACTGCTCTGTCTGTGGTCCTGATGGCCTGAGCAAGTGCTTAGTCCTAGTGGCCACTAGAGGTGCACGCCACACAAACTCCAGATTTATAGAACCCTCTTCACCAACGCAGTACAAGGGCCATTTACAATAAAAATATGCAGATGGTACGAGATTAAAGTCATAACATTTTAAGATTAAAGTCGTGACAGCGTCACTGCAGCCGCTGCACCGATCCGCCTGTCGATCTCACGCTCCATCCTTCCCTCACTCGTGAACAAGACCCCGAGATACTTGAACTCCTCTACTTAGGGCAAAGACTCCCCACCCACCTGAAGAGGGCAAGCCACCTTTTTCCGGTCGAGAACCATGGCCTCGGATTTGGAGGTGCTGATTCTCATCCCAGCCGCTTCACACTCGGCTGCAAACCGTCCCAGTGCATGTTGCAGGTCCGGGTTTGATGGAGCCATCAGGACAACATCGTCTGCAAACAGCAGAGATGGAAACCTGTGGTCCCCAAACCGGACACCCTCCGACCCCTGACTGCGCCTAGAAATTCTGTCCATAAAAATCATGAACAGAACCGGTGACAAACGGCAGCCCTGGCGGAGTCCAACATGCACTGGGAACAGGTCTGACTTACTGCCGGCAATGTGAACACAGCTCCTGCTCCGGTCATACAGGGACCGGACAGCCCTGAGCAAAGGGCCCCGGACCTCGTACTCCCGGAGCACCCCCCAAAGGACACCCCGAGGGACACGGTCAAAAGCCTTCTCCAGATCCACAAAGCACATGAACCCTAGAGCACCCAATGGAGAGTCTAGAGCTGGTCCAGTGTTCCACGACCGGGACGAAAACCGCTCTGCTCCTCCTGAATCCGAGGTTCGACTATCGGTCGGATTCTCCTCTCCAGTACCTGCAATAGACCTTACCGGGGAGGCTGAGGAGTGTGATCCCTCTGTAGTTGGAACGCACCCTCCAGTCCCTCTTCTTGAACAGAGGGACCACCACCCCGGTCTGCCAGTCCAGAGGCACGGCGATTTTGCAGAGACGTGTCAACCAAGACAGTCCTACAACATCCAGATACTTTAGGTACTCAGGGCGTATCTCATCCACACCCGGAGCCCTGCCACCGAGGAGTTTGCGAACAACCTCAGTGACTTCAGCTTGGGTGATGGATGAGCCAGCCTCTGAGTTCCCAGTCTCTACTTCCTCTTCGGAAGACGTGACTGAGGGATTAAGGAGATCCTCAAAGTATTCCTTCCACTGTCCGACGACATCCCCAGTCGAAGTCAGCAGGCCTCCACCCGCACCGTAAAACGGTGTTGGTGAGGCACTGCTTCCCCCTCCTGAGGCGCCGGACGGTTTGCCAGAATTTCTTTTGTGCCGACCGATAGTCCTCCTACATGGCCTCGCCGAACTCCTCCCAGGCCCGGGTTTTTGCCTCTGCCGCGGCTCGCTTGGCCTGCCGATACCTGTCGATGACCTCCCGAGACCCACAAGCCAGAGTGGCCTGATAGGCCTCCTTCTTCAGTCTGACGGCATCCCTTACTTCCGGTGTCCACCACCGGGTTCGGGGGTTGCCGCCACGACAGGCACCGGAGACCTTGCGATCACAGCTCCGAGCAGCCGCATCAACAATGGAGGCGGAGAACATCGTCCACTCGGACTCAATGTCCCCAACCTCCCCCGGGACATGGGAGAAGCTCTCCCGGAGGTGCGAGTTGAATACCCTACTGACAGAGGGCTCCACAAGACGTTCCCAACAGACCCTCACAATGCGCTTGGGTCTGCCAAGTCTGTCCGGCTTCCTCCTCCAAGACACGCGGCCGGAGGTCAGATGATACGACAACAAAGTCGATCATTGACTTCCGGCCTAGGGTGTCCTGGTGCCATGTGCACTGATGGATACCCTTGTGCTTGAACATGGTGTTCGTTATGGACAATTCGTGGCTAGCACAGAAGTCCAATAACTGAACACCGCTCGGGTTCAGATCGGGGAAGCCGTTCTTCCCAATCACCCCTCCCCAGGTGTCACTGTCATTGCCCACGTGGGCGTTGAAGTCCCCCAGTTGAACAACGGAGTCCCCGGTTGGTGCACTGTCCAGTACCCCTCCCAAGGACTCCAAGAAGGCTGGGTACTCTGCACTGCTGTTCAGCCACTGCTGTTCGGCCCGTAGGCCGCCATAACAGTGAGAGACCTGTCCCCCACCCGAAGGCGGAGGGACGCGACCCTCTCGTTCACTGGGGTGAACTCCAACACGTGGCGGCTGAGCTGAGGGGCTATAAGCAAGCCAACACCAGCCCGCCGCCTCTCCCCGCGGGCAACACCAGAGAAGTGGAGCATCCAGCCCCTCTCGAGGAGATGGGTTCCAGAGCCCAAACTGTGCGTGGAGGTGAGGCCGACTATATCTAGTCGTTATCGCTCAACGTCCCGCACAAGCTCAGGCTCTTTCCCCCCCAGCGAGGTGACATTCCATGTCCCCAGAGTTAGTCTCTGTGTCTGGAGATCAGGTCGCCGAGGCCCCTGCCCTCGACTGCCGCCCAGATCTCTCTGCACCGGCCCCTTATGGATCCTCCTGCGGGTGGTGGGCCCACGGGAGCATGCATTTTGTTTTACTTTATTCATTAACAATTTTACATTAACACATTTTTGTTGCAGTGAAAATCCACTTGAATATTTTGAATCACTTGTGCAGCAGAAGGCACTCAAGTGAATGGTACTGTGTTTGTGGGTGTGTGTGATGTTTGGGTGTGGTGCGATACAAATTCATCAAACAATATAATACTTGGCAATAGTGCAAAACACAGGATAGTTTAGAGATTGGACGGAAATGATTCAAATCCTTTTTTTGGCCTTGTTTATGTGATGAGAAAACAAAAGCAGTTTTCCAAAGTAAGAGAATGTTTCAGTTTGGATTGTGAGCTTAAAAAACACGAGTTAAACAATTTAAAAATGTTAAACTCATAACCTTTTAAAAGATGTTAACATGAGTTATTGTTTGTTATATAGCGCTTTTCTACCTTCAAGCTCTTCACATCAAGGAACCACTCCCACATTCACACACACAATTTACACAGAAGCAGGTTAAGTGTCTTGCCTAAGGACACAACGGTAGTATTCACCTGAAGCAACTGCAATCTTTTAAGCAGTCAGAGCAGAGTCAACTTATTTCTTTGTGCCTTTGCTCTGGTGATCATCTAAAACAGAGTCACATGGGTCCAGAAACGTGGCACAACTTTGCCTCACACAAACCCGCAGACATGTGTTTGTCGCTACAGCGTGACCCACAGACGTGTGTGTGTCGCTACAGCGTGACCCACAGACGTGTGTGTGTCGCTACAGCGTGACCCACAGACGTGTGTGTGTCGCTACAGCGTGACCCACAGACGTGTGTGTGTCGCTACAGCGTGACCCACAGACGTGTGTGTGTCGCTACAGCGTGACCCACAGACGTGTGTGTGTCGCTACAGCGTGACCCACAGACGTGTGTGTGTCGCTACAGCGTGACCCACAGACGTGTGTGTGTCGCTACAGCGTGACCCACAGACGTGTGTGTGTCGCTACAGCGTGACGACACTAAACACACAGAATCAGTCCAGGAGTGTTCCATCGTAGAAAAGATTCAGTTGTTTTGTCTCTCATCCAAGAGTCATTCTCCATGCGTGGCTCTAGTCTCAGATACTTATCCTACTCCAGTAAGCCCCGCCCCCACCCGGAGTATCTCCTGATAATAGCCTTTACTGTTCTACTGTTCTACTGTTCTATTGTTCTATTGTTCTATAGTTGGCTGGCTGCAGCTTCTCATCACTGATGGGTACCTGGTTAGTATTTTGTAGATTTTGTTGCCCGCAGGCTTTGTCAGACAGGAGAGGACAGGAGAGGACAGAAGAGGACAGGAGAGGACAGGAGAGGACAGGAGAGGACAGGGTGAAATGGGGAATGACCTGCACTTTAGATCAGGTGAGCATTTCCCCCCTGAGGGCCATATTTGAATCCAGGCAAGGGCCGGAGCCACGATCATTAGTGATAACAGTGACTCAATACTTTTTTAACCTTCATTTAACCAGGAAAGTCCCGTTGAGATCTGTTGTTGTTTCCTTCTTGTAATCTTTATTAGGGACAAGTCGAGACAGTATGTTCCAAAGCTGAAACTAGTTTTAAAAACAGGCGGCTGGATTAAAACCTAGGACCACATAATGCCCAGGGGCCTCATTTATAAAGCCTGCGTACATGTGAAATATGTGCCCTGTCCACACACTGCAGAGCTGACACGCCCCACACACACATCCACGTGTATGCAGGGGCGGAGCTTAAGTCCCATCACATAGGGAGCTGCCCTTAGTGTGAGGGCCCTTAATATTTAAATGTGTTTATAATATATTTTATTTTTTAGTTAAAGCAAAATATACTAGAGAAAAAAATGATTCTTATTTGCAAGTGAAATGTATTTACAGGTGAAGAAGCAACGATTCAGTAACTGGGCCTTCATCAGGTAAAAGTTGCTGAAACGTTGCCTCTTCACCTGTAAATATATTTCACTTGCAAATAAGACAGTGTGCGGGATTTTTCCCCCCTAGTACATTTAGCGTCACACACGCCTTTTTCCTATGCACCTGCTGCAGAATCTGATGTGTGGCGCCCCGCCCTGATATCTAAAGCAAAATAAAAAGGCCGTGGCTGGAGAGCCGCGGCGCGGTCAAATGGCCTCGCAGTTTCAGGGACCGCGACATTTCCCTTATAGCCCGTTATAGCCTCATGGCTAACCCTAACCCTCACGGTGTTCCCTCCTTACAATGATCCGACCAACACTTCTTGACCAAAATAGAATAATATGTCAGCCTTTGATTTATTGATTTATTTATGAATAAGCATTTTCCCTACAGGCCGATAGTGTAACAACACCTAAACTACAGGCCGATAGTGTAACAACACCTAAACTACAGGCCGATAGTGTAACAACACCTAGACTACAGGCCGATAGTGTAACAACACCTAAACTACAGGCCAATAGTGTAACAACACCTTAACTACAGGCCGATAGTGTAACAACACCTTAACTACAGGCCGATAGTGTAACAACACCTAAACTACAGGCTGATAGTGTAACAACACCTTAACTACAGGCCGATAGTGTAACAACACCTAAACTACAGGCCGATAGTGTAACAACACCTAAACTACAGGCTGATAGTGTAACAACACCTTAACTACAGGCCGATAGTGTAACAACACCTAAACTACAGGCCGATAGTGTAACAACACCTAAACTATAGGCCGATAGTGTAACAACACCTAAACTTCACTTTGGGATAATTACAAAATGGGTTGAAGCTGAAAAGACGTATTTTTTTCGTCTCTCTCTAGACCCCCTCCCCCCCAAAAGACGAAAGACTGGCTTCACATAAAATGCTAACGCGTTGATAAAACGATAGTAGCTTGATAGACCCTGCTCACCTCTAGTGAATATCTCTGAACATCCTTTAGTAAGTTTACATTTATAAGTTATGAACTCTCCAAATAATGTCACCTGTCGCACATGTTTGTTTACTCAATCCACATGGTCCAGCGCGGGGAGCGGGGCGGGTGCTCCCTGGCGCTTGCCACGGCGCGGGGAGCGGGGCGGGGCACGGGCCACTGCGCACCCGTGATCACAACGCACCGTGCGCGCACGGCCCACTGCGCGTACGCACCCCCATGCTCCACGCCGCATCCGCCGCCTAATGTTGGCCTAATGCTCGTTGCTGAGAGAGTTTTTTTAGCATTTCAAAACAATTACTGCCACAACGATGTATTGAAGCTTCAAAGCAACAAAAAGACGAAATGTAGGTTCCCCCCGTCTTTTCAGCTTCAACCCATTTTGAGATGATCCCTTAGACCAAAACCTATTTAGACCATGACACAATCCCAGACTGTCGGGACCAGAGGAAATAAGCTGAGGTTTAGCGTGAGGAGAGGCCAGCACAGTGCAGTGACCAGTAGCACAGTGCAGTGACCAGCAGCACAGTGCAGTGACCAGCAGCACAGTGCAGTGACCAGCAGCACAGTGCAGTGACCAGCAGCACAGTGCAGTGACCAGCACAGTGCAGTGACCAGTAGCACAGTGCAGTGACCAGCAGAGTGCTCACAGATAACACTTTTTCACATCCCAGGCAGAGGATGGAGAGGAACATTTGGAGTTTAGACCATTAAGACCACAGAGGAATTAGCGGGCGAAGAAAGCCATTCAAGTTTATGTGTGCAACTTGCTCATGCTTCATACAGTAAAAAATATCAATTAAATAACTCAAGCAGAACTAAGTCACTTTGACAAAAGCTCTGTAAAATAATTGATCAATGTCTTTCTTTTCTTTAAAACAGATTAAACACAAATAATATGACACTTCAAACATCTCAAAAATACATTTAACATCATAGGGAATTACAAATACATTTAAGATAAAGATTTGACTTAGTTCTCCTTTAAATGGACACAAACACGATCGCTTCTGTGGTAATGACTTCACATTTTAGCCGCTTTATTCACTCTGCCTTCATTATTTTGTTCTGTTTTTACTGGCTTTAAAGTCTCCTCAGGGGCGGGGCCAATATCTAAAAAGCTCATAGGGGCCCACACCCACGAGGTGTGGAGGTCTGGAGGGGGCCCTTCATGACATTGGAGGAAGTTCCCTGAGCCTGCGTACCTCATCTCCAAACTGATGGGGTTTGAAAGAATTCAGTTAACATGTATTGAGTAGCGCTTAGAGTTGTTAAAAATCTATCCCCTGATATTAAAGTACACTTATTAATATTGTAGTGAAATTGGTGCTCTGCATTTGACCCATGCTGGGACAACCTGTAAGAACATGCTAGGCTGAGTTTGGTCAGGACTTCCTGGCTGGAGGATTACCCAGAATCCTGGTGAGGTGAGGCTCGAGTTCTAACTATTTCAGTAGCGGTTTGTTGTTTGATGTAAAGCTCAGTGGGAATTCAGGCGTAATTGACAATTTTTTCGCCGATTTGAGAACTGAAGCGGAAGTGCACATGTGCACTCCACCTGTGCGACTTAAACAAGAGCATTGAGCTAGAAGTGCGTTTGTTTATTAGCGCGACGGATTACATCATCTCTCGTCTCCGTAGATTTCCGTCTCTTCTGAGCTCGAACTGTCTTTCTCCGTCTTCATTTTGTCCCGTACACTGAGGGAACTATATTATGATAGATCAATGCGCTTAGACACAGGGAAACATGCTGCTCCTGGGGACGAGCCGACGAGGCTGCAGGTGAGCAGTAGGTGCATTCTATGATTGATACGTGGCAGGACTAATCGGCCGTCCACACCACGAGGAAATGACGCCTTTAATGAATCAAATATGAAAAATTTTGATCTTTCTCTTTTTTAATCATTCAAATTTATTTATGACATTTACAGAATAGTTTTCCAGTAGTAAAGGGCCGCATGTGATCAAATGAATGTTCTACTTATTTTGTTGACAATTATGTTTTTCTATAGAACTAAACACATCAACATAAATGTTTTTTTCATTTTGGTATTGAAAATACTATCTATCTTTTTTTCTTCTTAATCAAGTCTGTTTCACGCCACAGAAAGGGTCTGATGTGACCTCCCAGCTGTGTCTTTACAGGCAATGCCGCTGCAGACACTCAGTGCTCTCCGTGTTCTGAGGGAACTTTCTCAAATGGGACTGTGTTCGTCTGTCAGCCGCACACACTGTAAGTTCAATATTACTTCTGTGTTAGAAAAGTACAAACTGCTGTGCTGCTCGGTGGTCCGACATGTCCTCCTTCTCTCACATCCTCCATCTCACACTCTCCTGTCTAATAAAGCCTATGGGCCACAACATCTTCAAATAAAAGAAAAGTACAAACTGCTGATTGTGATTTTGCTGTTCCAGGTGTGAGCAGAACGACAAAATTACAATAAAAGAGGGAACTTCAGACTTGGATACGGAATGTGCAGAAGGAAACTCAAACATTTTAGTCATTGTACTTGTATTGGTACTCGCCATCGTTGGGGCTGTCATTGGGGCTGGTGTGTTCATTTATAAAAAATATAAAAAAAAAAAAGGCGTCGTATGAACCACCTTAAAGCAGATGTGTGTATTATTACAAATAATAAATATGTTATACATATTCAGTTTTTTTTTGTACATTTAATTTGTATCCTGACATTGTACCAATTTTGGAAGATTATTTATGTTGTCTTGTGTCTGTCGTCTGTTAATAAGTCTTGTCAGATCATTGTGGATTAAGTTTGGGAGTTTGTGTTCCATTCTTTTGGACATAATTGAGGTGTATAAACGATAGTCCACATTCAGAATAGAAATTAGTCTATATGAGGCACAGTCCAGTCACTCCTTCCCTTCTTTTGGTGTCAGGGATATGATGGCTTATTCTAGGAGGTTCTGAGTCTTCTTAAGTGTCCAGTTCAAAGTTGTTGAAAGCAAAGAAGTGTGTCTTTTAGAGCTGTATACCACTCTGAGGTGTGTCTTTAGAGCTTTATACCACTCTGAGGTGAACCCATCACTCCTGGAGATTTATTGGTCTATAATCTTTTAATTGCACCTTGTATTTCAGCAGCTATTTTTTATTTTGCTCTTCTGACTGAACAGGCAAATTGAGGGTGTCCGGAAAGAAAAGTATATCATCTCCTGGAATATTAGAAAAATGTTTTTATAGAAGGATTCAAATGCAGATTGAATTTGGTCTTGTTTGGTTAAGATTGCATTACTTTGCCGACCCAGTATTTTAAAAAATGTTCTTTAATCTTGTTGTTTACTAAGTTTCCAAGATAGTAATTTAGAAAATGTTATACATCTCATAATATCTTTGTTTGGCAAAGAGCATTTTCTGAACTCTTTTATGTGAGGTGAGGTCATCAGCGTGTGAGGCTAATGACCTCATATCACTGTGTGTCTTTTAGAGCTTTATACCACTCTGAGATATGTCTTTAGAGCTTTATACCACTCTGAGATATGTCTTTAGAGCTTTATACCACTCTGAGGTGTGTCTTTAGAGCTTTATACCACTCTGAGGTGTGTCTTTAGAGCTTTATACCACTCTGAGGTGTGTCTTTAGAGCTTCATACCACTCTGAGGTGTGTCTTTAGAGCTTTATACCACTCTGAGGTGTGTCTTTAAGAGCTTTATACCACTCTGAGGTGTGTCTTTAGAGCTTTATACCACTCTGAGGTGTGTCTTTAGAGCTTTATACCACTCTGAGGTGTGTCTTTAGAGCTTTATACCACTCTGAGGTGTGTCTTTAGAGCTTCATACCACTCTGAGGTGTGTCTTTAGAGCTTTATACCACTCTGAGGTGTTTCTTTAGAGCTTTATACCACTCTGAGGTGTGTCTTTAGAGCTTTATACCACTCTGAGGTGTGTCTTTAGAGCTTTATACCACTCTGAGGTGTGTCTTTAGAGCTTTATACCACTCTGAGGTGTGTCTTTAGAGCTTTATACCGCTCTGAGGTGTGTCTTTAGAGCTTTATACCACTCTGAGGTGTGTCTTTAGAGCTTTATACCACTCTGAGGTGAACCCATCACTCCTGGAGATTTATTGGTCTATAATCTTTTAATTGCACCTTGTATTTCAGCAGCTATTTTTTATTTTGCTCTTCTGACTTAACAGGCAAATTGAGGGTGTCCGGAAAGAAAAGTATATCATCTCCTGGAATATTAGAAAAATGCTTTTATAGAAGGATTCAAATGCAGATATATATCTTTGTTTGGCAAACAGCATTTTCTGAACTCTTTTATGTGAGGTGAGGTCATCAGCGTGTGAGGACTCCCCTTGCATGATTTACCTCCAGCTATTTTAGTTTCTCCTGCTAATTGAGCTCTTTCTCTGAAAACTGAAGGATTTTCAAGTTGAAAAAAGTCCATGACATGAAGGCAAAAATCACAATCAAATGTCTGTAGAAGTTGGTGTTCAGTCGGCTGAACACCAGCAGTTGTTTTGACATTGCGCTCAATGGAAAAAAGCTTTATCTGCCAAGGATTCTTTCACTGCAATTCCAAATGACTGGCTACTTGAGTAAAAGTACAGATACTAGTGCAAATAATTAGTCAAAGTAAAAAGTAAAAGCATTTCATACAGATTTTGAGAACTTTTAAAGTGGTAAATGTAGTCATTTTAATTCAGATTAACTTCATAGTGAATTGTGTATGTATATCTGTGTTTGCGCAAAGCTAGGGCCTTGCATGCATGTGCTAGAAAATAAGCAAAATATATTTTACCAAAATATTTCAGTCCAGTTAAAACATGTAGTGGAGTAGTATACTTGACCTCACATGTACGGAAGTAAAAGAATCCACAAGACCCACGTCCCAGCAGACCCACGTCCCAGCAGACCCACGTCCCAGCAGACCCACGTCCCAGCAGACCCACGTCCTAGCAGACCCACGTCCCAGCAGACCCACGTCCCAGCAGACCCATGTCCCAGCAGACCCACGTCCCAGCAGACCCACGTCCTAGCAGACCCACGTCCCAGCAGAACCACGTTGCAGGCATCGTACAGTATTTCTGAAGCTGAAGACATCTTGCATGGCCCAGCTTGTGTGTCCAACCACTGGAGAAGTAAGAAGGACAGAAGTGCAAAAATGTAACATTAAAGTAAATTTTTTTGCATATTCTGGTGACATTTTTTTATTTATGGATATTAATCATTCTATGCTGTTACTACTAGATCATTTATGGGTAGAAGAAATGCGAATAAAAAACGGTCCAACACTCTTAAACTTAACGACGTTTATGCTTCACTGAACGAAACCACGTTTCCAAACCTCTGGAGGGCGTACAGAAGATGCTGGTCTTGTTCTGCTCGACCTTCATATGAGACTAAACTTACACCAGACTTTGATGCACTGGCAAAACAGGGAGATCAACAACACTGTTTCCACTGTTCCCCGGTCAAATTTTAGAACCCAATGTGGCCCTCGAGTCAAAAAGTTTGAGGACCACTGATCTACTCCAACTGTTTATATCATCAAGATTTAAATTAATGTTGGACAATTGGGACGATCTGGACCAAGCTGTCGTTACAACAACAATAATACTAATGGCACAGTATGAGTAAATTTGTCTTCGATCTTAAGTTATTATCCAATTGAATCAATCCTTAATCGCTACTGTGTGAGGATATTTGTGTCGCCGCACAACCTAAACATCAGCACTGGATTATCAACAACACATCAAAACATCAACACATGTATAATTTATTTCATCAACCTTTACTTATTTACCCCAATCATTTATTTATCCCTTTTAACATTATATTATAACTCTTTTCACCACTCCTCTCAGCAATGATTATGTTGTCTTCACAGCGTTGATATGTTGTGATGTTTGGCTCCAGCGTTCTCCTCTGATATTCTCCATGTCCATTCCAGTTATTGTCCATGTCCATTGTCCCTTTTAACAGCATTTCAGCAGCGTCCTGGGAACAAAAATAACTGAACAGTATCTTGTATCTTGCAATCTTTTCATGTAAAAACATCCTCTAAAAAGTAATTTTATTTTTTTTTGTGAACAGAATATAGATATATATAAATAAGTGTGATAATATAATGGTTAACCAAATTTAATTTAAAAAAAAAAATAATGGACTGTATAAAACAAAAACAATAGAAAATAAATGTAAAAATGTATGTAATGTAATGTAATTTACTCCTCCCTTAAACCAGAACACTCCTTCTATGTGAGTGATAGGCTAACCATCATTCATGATCATGTGCATGCATCCCCTTTAAGGAACCATCACCATGAATGATAACTCCTGTTGAGTTAAGCTAATTGACTATTAACTAATTATAAACCCCTTTTCCATTTTAGTTGTTGATGTAATAGCCAATGTTATTGCTGTTATAATAGACAACTTCATCTTTGGTGTTGTCCTAGTTAATGTTGACATCAACGTTGACTCTCACTCACAGAGTCCTCTTGTACTTAATCATTAATGTAATGTAATCATTAATACAAATATTTCTAAAAAGCACCAATCTATAATTTTGTCTTCACCTATAATTTTCTAATGTAAAACGCCATTCCTAATTTCTTCTAATCTAAATATTTCTTCCATTATTATAGAGAATATATCTTCTCTGATTATTTCCTCTTCAGCATTTTCCCTTAATTCAAGATTTCCCCTTCTTAGTCACTACTAAATTTAGCTTCCTATTTGGTTTTGGACCCAGTTATCAAATCAACTTCGTCAGTGGAAGTTGCTTAAACCCTTAGTCTAGAGATTAATTTCTGTTGTAATGTCACCGCTCTTTTCCCCATTTCAGACTGATTTGTCTGCAATGTCTGTTGATAATTTCTCATCAAATGTACCATCATATCTTAACATCTGTTTGCATCTCGTTCTATTTATTTATTCTAGCTATTGCTATTTATTTTCCCAATTTTTTCTTGCAGTATGGTAACTTCTTCTGAGACTTTGTCTCTTTATGGCACATTTCTTGATTCAGTGAATAATTATCATGTCATCCTTGTCTTTAAATGATCGTCCTTTATAAATCTTGTTAAACTTCAGCCAAATTTTCTCCCAGAATTTTCTTCAAAATTTTAGACTCTGTTTTAGTCCCATGGGCAGTCTTTCATCAATTGTAATCTTCATGAATCACTCCTCCCTCTCGGATCTTCAGGCATCTCTTAAACCTCAAACACCAGGCCCCTGTAAGGGTTTACCAGGCCTCTCTGTCATTGGGCCGGTCCGTTGTATCTTCCTCCGAACCCGCTTCTGAAACCTCCTCTGAAGTCTCCTCTGAAGCTTCCTCTTTCTTTCCTGCACTCACGGACGTAATGGCCAAGCCGTCCGCAATTGTAACATTCTGCTGAAGATTTCTGTTGATTCTGGTTGAACCTTCCTCTATTTCCTTTATTGAAATTACCTCTGTTGTAGTTTTCTCGGCCTCTATCTCCCCAAGATTGTTGCTGGTTAAAGGCTGGTTTGGTGAAGACAGTCTGTGGTCTCCATGACCCTGTCTGTGGTGGCAGGTTCTGAACCTGGGTTCAGAACCTGGGTTTGGTTGTGTTTGAGGCAATGGCTGGTTCACTTGAGGATGATTTTGTATCACCATCGCTTGTCTCTTTTCTTTCTTCTTAGTGTCAACCAAATGCACTTGATCTAGCTTTTCCATCACCTCTTGGTCTTGTACCTTTTTCCGATATAGCTCCACGTGATGAGCTATGTGGTCTGAATAACCACTATTTGTCATGCTTCCAAGGCCAACCACTTTTGCCAGTTTATTTTTTACTGATATCGGCAAGCCTTTTTGAATTTTAGCTCGCAGAATTGATTTCTCCATTTGATTCAACTCTGGATTGTTGCCTGTGACATTTCTCCACACCTGATGAGCTTTTGATACGAATGCTCTTGGATTCTCTTCCTGCCCAAGTGGTTGAAGAATGATCTTGTCTGGATGAACGTTTGTTGGAAACATCTCACACATTGCTCTCCACATTGCTCCTTTACAAGCAACGAACAGCTCTGCGTCGTACACTGCTGTATTCGCATATTGGTTCAGTCCTGCTTTGGTCAACACTTCTTGCATCCCTGCCATGCCAAGAATAGTTGCTAGTAGTCTCTTCATATCTCCCATTGCAGCTTGTGTCCCCACTAGCATCTCCTCCAGTTTAGCTATCCAGGGGTGTGCCCCCTCTTGAAGTATGGGCAGCTTTTCCATCAAATCCGACATATCGACATTTTGCCATGGTTTGTATTCCAAATTTTGTCCTTTTATTATTATTGGGCACATCTTCTGGTTTATTCCCTTTGTCACTGTTCTGTCGCGCAGTTCATAATGTGAAGGCTCTGAGAACGAAAGTCGATGTTTACTAGATGCTTTCGGACTGTTCTCCATATTTATCCAGGATGTTGAATCAGAATCATCACTCTGATCTTGAGTCTCTTCATTTGAATCCGATCCATCTTCTGACTCTTCATCGCTGTCTTCTGTTCCAGTGTCATTGTTCTCCTTTTGTGTTTTGTATGTCACCTTTAATGACTTCTTTCCTTTCTTCTCCACGGCAGCCAAAACTCTCTTCACAGCTGGATCGTATTCATTTACTGCTCCTTCTTCTTCATCACTTTTGTCATTTTTGGTGGACAATTTTCTTTGTCCCACGGTTTTTGAGCTTGTCTTTTTCTTCTTCTTTTTGTTTTTGAGTTTTGGATACATTGTTACAGTTGTTGTAGCTTTACCAGTCTCTATTACTTGTTCATTTTCATCTTCAATTTTGTATCTTCCATCTTGAGTCATCACTGGAAGCTGTGGATATTCTTTTGCAATATCCTTTAATTTCTTGTAAGGTGGAGGCATCTTCACTGTTGCCTGCGTATATGAGGATGATCTATTGATCTCTTCCATCAGCTTGTCCACTTTTGGCTTATCCTTCTCCATTTCCATCTTTATTTTCTCCCGTTTCTCTTTGTTGTTCTTTAGCCATTTCTCTCCTTCGTTTTCGAACAATTGCATCACTCCCAATTCGATTCTTCTCTTCTCTTTGCGTCTTCGTCCAATTCTTCCTTTCTTCTGGTCGACTCTGTATGTTGTAAGATAAGATAAGATAAGATAAGATAAGATAAGATATTCCTTTACTGTCCCACATGGGGAAATTTCATTGGTGCAACGCAGGTAGATACAGAGGTAGATACAGAAGAACAGATCACTTATAGGAAGTCTGAAAAATACGTAATCAATACTTGTAGTATTTTGATTACGTCCACATTCAGAGTTCCTTCAACAAGAGGGTTGTTTTTCAGCACCAATCCCACTGGAGTGATCAGTCTTGATGTCGCCATTATGCTATATTTTTTAATTATTTTATTTTGATTTATTTTATTTTATTAAATTAATTTACTCCAACGTAGTGTTTTCTCTAACACTTCCCAAGTTATTTAGCTGCTTGGTAAAAACTTCAAAGACCGTTTGCCAACCTCAGCGGATGTGAAAGAAATTGGTGTCCAATGTCAATCAAAAATCAACATTATAACTAAAGAGTAGAAATAAATCCAATGTCTATCAAAAAACAGTTATTTTTATCTAACTAAAGAGTAACAATAAACAATTTCAAAATTATACCTTATCCAATTAACCTTAAGATATGAGAAAATCAAAGCTATATTTTTATTCAATTGAAGTTAAATCTCAGCAAAATCTCAGGATATGCAGTGGACCAACTAGAAATGTAAAATTCTTAATTGTAGAAATATGTCTTATCTTATGGACAACACCAAAAATCAGAAATCAGTTCAAAGTTATTTTCTATCTGACTTAACAATACACAATTCCAAATTGTACCTCATTCGATTCAAATTAGGATATTGTGACACTGGTTATTCAAATTAGGATATAATAGGACCAACTTAATTCAAAAACTTAACTCACAATGGATCACACCAGTGCAACAGTTCTCAATTGTAAAGATACGCCTTATCTTATGTAGTTATGTGTAACCCCCAACGATCAGTCATTGCCAAGTTTTTGCATAACAGAAGTATGTGATTATAAATGTGTAATTACACAGTGTTTTTTAATGCAAGAGTTTGTGAATAGAAACAAACTGGCCTTTTCCAAGGTCTTCTCCTCCAGTTGACTGCTTGGTTTCGTCAAACTGTTCCGCTTCGTTTCCTGTTTCCTTCTGTCACACTCCGATCTCGTATGTTGTCCCAATAACAGAAAAGAAAAAACAGTGATTAGTTCACATTAATCCTTTGCCAATTCAGGTTATTTCAAACAGTTACCATAACATCATTTTCATCATGAATAATTTTCTTAATCATCCAATAAGGTATCTTATTTTTGTGATACCATTCATTCATTTTTTCTATTTTCTCGTTAATTAACGTCTTTTGATTTCCAACTTCCTCTCTTTTATTATTAATCCTATAATAATAAATTGAGTACAGCCTGTGATAAACAAACGGTTTTCTTTCTCTCCCCTGTTTCGCCCTGTTCTGCCTCACACACATGTAGGAGGAGCCAATAGCTCCGCCCCCAATAGAGTTCCTCTGCTCAGTCTTCTTCCGGTCCACTGTCTGAGCACTTCCGCTGTTTTCTCTCCGCTCTGTCTTTCTTCACACCCTGTAGGAGGAGCTAAACTCCGCCCCCGATTTTCTAAAAGCTGTCTCAAACGCGGTCCAGTTGTCCCCCTTGAAACATCTCTTAACAGCCTCCACAGAACGAAGAAAATGAAATAAAAATGACCAACAAAAACGACTCTACACTCCGGATCAGCACTCACACAAAGACAACATCTGCTGCTCAACTTAAAGTAAATTTCTTTTTTACTCAAAGTTAAACTTCAACGTTTCTTCAAACTTGGAAAGACTATCTCTGTCCTTTGTCAGACCGCACCCTGAAAACACTCCGCAAACAACGAAAAAACGCACGAAGACAAAATAACCTTCAAGTTCCAGCCTCAAAGATAACTAACCAACACTCTCTGGATTCACACACACAAAGACAAACAAGATAGCTATGTCTTATAACCAAAAACCCGCAAAATCCCACATAAAAACCAACAAACAAACAACAAACTCAAGTAACGTAAAACTTTTTGCATGCTTTTTAATCTAAACTTTAAACTTAAACGTTTCTTCAAACTTGAAAAAACTATAAACCTTTTTACTCTTTTTAACACACTATAACATAATTTCCCCACTCTGCTCCTTTCCTCTCTCTCCTTCCCCTCTCCGCAGCATGCATTTACGCACACACACTACAAGAGAGCAAACGGAGAGCGAGGGAGGGGCAGATGGCTTTAATGAAGCCTGCGTAAATTCAGCCTGGAAGACCTAACTCCATCCATCTACATCAAGGCCTCCGTGGAAGGACCCCTCTCCCCAGCGCCATCATCGCACTCAAGCGGCGTCCGCCTGTCCGTCTGTGAGAGTCAGATCCCTCACTTCACCATGGACTCTCCCAGGTTTCTGCGCTTATCCCAAAGAGGTTATGCAGTTTTTCCTGGCCAAAGAAGTAGGGTGAAAGGTCAGGGGGCGTCTGTACCATGGCCCTCGCACCTGCTCCTCATCCCCAATCAACGCTCTCAAGTGACTCCTCCCCGCTCCAATCGGCACAAGGCGGCCACATTTAAGCCCTCAGGCAGATGGCTCGGCCGCTCAAACCGTACTGCGACCCACCACCTCCCCAGCTCCTCCTCTACATTCCCCTCATCCTCTGCCTTCTCTCCACATCTACCACCACCAGTCTCCAGGCTCCGAGGGTAGACATCTAATACAAATAGATCATGGAGTGCCCACGATTGCAACGTCTTCCGCCGGGGTCTGAGCGCCAAATAACTCTCGAATAAAGCTTGCTCAACAGTCCATTCTCGTGGTCTCTTTGTCTCTCCAGGGTGAATTGCTCTTCAAAGACAAACTTTAACCTCCATCTTCTAAATCTGGTTCCGAAATGCTTCTTGGAAACGCATAACATCACCTAACCACCCGTTATACGTCTCCTCAGCATCCTCCTTCAATTCATTTTTTCAATTTAACTAACAAAACTTCATTTCAACTTTAAACTTAAACCTTTATTGTCTAAAATCTGGTTCCAAAATACTTCTTGGCAGACGTATCATCACCTAGGTACCACAAATTGACAACTTAAAACTGTGGCCACAGACTTTTTTTGTCTATACTTCTCCTGTGGATATTGATCAAATTATTGTCAAGTCTGTGTCCTACTTATCATGAGTCAAGACGATCTTGCTGCATATGGGTCACAATGAACTATTCTGTGTATTTTAACTATTCTGTGTATTTTCTAATCATCTGTGGACTAGTCTAAACAATCTTAAAGCGGACGTCATAGCGAAGGTCAGGCCATGTTTATCAGACCCAAGCAACAGCAATATAAAACACAGCTAAATCTTGTGAAGAGCCGAATCTCAGCTGCAAGACGAACAACATGCCGCTGTTTTGCCTGTTTCTCCCTGTTTTCATCAAATAAAGAACTTGAGAACGATCTTCGCCTCTCGCAGTCTGTATAGACTAAACTTCGACACTCCTCAGTATCCTCCTTCCATTTATTTATACCAATTCAACACATTTGAGACGCGTTCCCCTTCTCCACACACCTCACAGAACATCTCCCGCACACCAGTTCTTTTCGGGACAGGCATGTAGGACAACAGCACTCACACAGCATCAAACCAAAGGTCGAAAGGTAAAAACTCACCCTAGGCCAATGATTTTCTGCTGATTAGAAGCTTAGATCCAGTCTGCAAATCCGTCCTGATTTCGTGGCGCCATTTGAGGTGACTCGATTGACGTTCCCATGGGGTGGTGTGTGGCAAGAAGAAGTCGCGGACACTGACTCTTGTACTTTCAAAGGTGTTTATTACAGAAATCGCCGTGTCAGATCACAGGACAGAAAACAGCCCCGGGTCTCCAGATGATCAGAAGAACCCCGTCTCTGGGCGTACCTCGCCTTTTATATGTCTACTTACACAAAGACCTCTAAATAATAACTTGACAGCTATGATATCATCCATGTACAAACGGTTTAGCCAATAAGAGAACAAGATGTAAAGAATATCCATATTTGGGTAAGACCAGAGGAAAGTTACAGAAATGAGATCATACGTATGTACAGATGTTCAAACATATATTTCCTTCCTCGGCTTATCGCTTCGCCTGTTGCTCGTCCTAGTCATAAATTAACACAGGCGCCGCTGTCACACCACAGACTGTAGAATAGTTAAACAAACCAAGGGGGATACAGAGAACAAAATGTACGAGGTCAGATACTTCAGACGGAAATCTGAAGAGAAGAGAGATGATCGTCCTAATAAACAAGCGCACGTGTACAGCGGGGCTGTTACCATTACGAGGTTTGATGGGAGGCGGCCTCTTGGAAACAACTCTGCACAGTGGCAAAGGCGGTTAGCGCTGTTGCCTCCCAAGAAGGAGATCATGGGTTTGATTCCCGGACCAGACCCACATCACATGATCTCTCTGGGTGGAGTCTGCATGTCCTCCCCGTGTTACCGTGGCGTCTCTCCGGGTTCTCCAGCTCCTCCCACCATCCAAAGACATGCATGTGTGAGGCAAAATTGGTGACTCTAAATTGGCCCTAGTGAATGAATGTGAGAGTGAATGACTGCCTGTAATGTCTATGTTTCTGCCTAAGGCCCAAAGTCACTGGAATAGGCTCCAGTCACCCGTGACCCCGAAAGGGAACAGGCGGTAGAAAATGGGTGGAATTTTTTTTTTGTACATTTAATTTGTATTCAGACATTGGGCAGGTTTTTGAAGAAGATGTGGGCAAATGGTTCCAAATACGAAGCTAACTGGAGAGATGTTTGACCATTGTAAAGATTTGTATATTTGAAAATAGTTTTGCACTTTATATAAATAAGGCCCACTAGCAAAATCAAAAGCTTTCTCTGCATTCAAATTAATTGTTAATCCAGCTTTGTTGTATTATTTTTGTATGATGAGTCATTATGTGTAAGGATCTTACGTTTGTCATCTATGAATAAATCCTGTCTGATCATTGTGGATTAAATTGGGAGTATTTGTTCCATTCTTTTGGACAGAATTGAAGTGTATACAGTATACTGATGTAGTGGTGTGGCGTCGAGCGCCACTGCATTTTATCCAATCAGCTGTAGGGGGCGCACTATAAAATGGGTCCGCTTTCCCTTACCTGACCTCTCCCCTCTCTGACGTCACATCCGCCGTGCAGCGCTCGTTGCTAGTAGCAGAATAGTGCGAAGTTGTGATGCGCCGTGTTGGAGCGTCAAGCCTGCGGTTGCAAGGCGTAAAGCCAGCTGAGAGGGCATTTCGAAAGAGGAAAAACACGTCCGAAATGCCCTCTCAGCCTTTGGTTACCCCGTTTAGGCCCTCAACAGAGTGAAGAGTACCAAGAAGCAAGACAAAAGGGAAACTGAACAGAGAAGGAAGTCTCTGGCCTGTCGGAAAAACTGCAGAGAATTTTTAGACAACACAAAGTCCCTCTTTATTTTAAACCAGGAAACACTTTAAGACAAAAACTGGTTCACCCTAAGGACAAGTTGCCGACTCAAAAACAGAGCAATGTAGTTTATTCGATCCAATGCAGTGAAGAAAGTTGTAAAGAACGTTACATAGGTGAGACTAAACAGCCTCTACACAAGAGGCTCTATCAGCACAGAAGAAATACAAGTTCAGGACCATAGAGCGCCGTGCATCTCCATCTTGAAGCCTCTAATCACTCGTTTGAAGATGGTGAGGTGAAGGTTTTAAGCAGGGAGAAAAGATGGTTTGAAAGAGGAGTTAAGGAAACTATTTTTGTTAAAAAAGAAAAACCTTCTTTAAACAGGAATGGAGGGCTAAAATTCAATCTTCCTGTAGTCTACAATGGTATACTGAACCCCTGGAGAGGTAGAGGACCAGGACCAGGACATTTAGATGCTAATCAGGTACTCAGGGTGGGTGAGCCAGGGTCTCACAAAGACAAAGGGGGTACTAATAGCCCATTAAAGGTTTGAATAGTCTAGCTCAGTAGACACAAAGAGGGTAAGTTTCTGTTGAAACAAACAACTCTTTCCACTTCAGAAAGGCTCCTCCCAATGGGCTGGACTTACCACAGAATAGTACAAATATCGGAGTTCTCGACCTAAATTCTTTTATTGACAATGACTCTTGGATGAGAGTTGAAACGTCTAATTTTTCTAACTTAGTCCGGATGACTACAACTGAAGCTTTTTCTACAATGGAACACGCCTGGATGAATGAGGGATTACACCGACATATTGTGTGTAATGTGTTTATCTGTACTCAGAGCCCCGGCGCTGCCGCCTCCCCTTTTTCTCTGGACCGCTTTTTCTTTTGGACCGCCTTCTGCACCGTGTTACAGACACCTTTTGTTTGGACCGTGTTACGGACAGCTTTCTCTGGACCGTATCGCGAACAATCGCTGTCTGTACATCATCACTGTGGCTGCGGGTCGGCTGCAGTTGGCCAAACTTTTGGAACAGGAATGGGATTGAATGTGTGACTCATGTGAATCAATTGATTTAAATCATTGCAATTATAAATAAATTAATATAGTAAATCTATGCCTCAGTACTATCAATTTTGCTCACCTGTGCGCCTTATTTTAGCCTATCCATTTTAGGTCCTGAGCCTTCTCTCAGGTGGCGTTGTTGGTTTTTAATTATTATAGTTTACGAGTACAATTGTCCTAGCATTAACCCTCGCCTGCCACACTGAGTTTAGAGAAACGTTTTTGTAGAAGGATTCAAATGATTGAATTTGATCTTGTTTGGTTAAAGTTATTATACTGCATAAGATTCCCGGTCTTGCACCTCTAAGTGCCTCTGTACTGTCGCAAAACGCAAATATGCTAACACTGCGAGTGTGCGTGTGTTTGAATCAGTCGACCTGTGGCCACTGGTGGAGGTTCACAAGAAAACAAAAAGGAGATAAAAAACTTTTTCTTGTCATACCAGCTAGGTATGTGGTTCTGTATGCAGTTTTTTGTACATTTTGTCCGGGCTTTATGTATAGTAAAACTAAAAACGCCCAATAACCATATTGAGCACACGAGCATGAATGATAATGGACAATAGCATTCATTGCCAAAATCAGATGTTATCCCGTCTGAAGAGTCCCCTTCAGTCAGAGGGAGAAGAAGGAAGAGGGGGTAGGTGCAGGGGCAGGGAGATGTGAACTCCTGACGACTGCCCTGGAGAGTACCACGATGGACGTACACATCCGAGATGCAGAGGTTTTTCTGTGTGGAACAACATCTTGCAGTTGATGACGACCCAGGACCTGGTGTAGAACAGCGTGCAAACCGGCATACAGCTTAGATATTCCATGCTGCTGTGTTTGGAGAACAACGGTAACTTATCCAGACACGATGGGACAGTACACACAAGTGAGACTTCTTCTTTGACTCCACTGAATAAAACTTTTGATTAATCCAAAGTCGTATTTCTTATTACTTTCATAAATGTCACTGCAAAGTGTATTGCTAAAATTAATGTCCAGTATTATACACCCCAATCACTTACAAGGCATAATCTTACGAATACAACAGGATATTTTACTAGACATGAAACTTTATTTTTTTTAAAAGAGCCTTAAAAATGCAGTCTTCTGTATGTGGGCCCACTGCTCCCCTTGTCTTGTGCCATGCTGTGGGTACCTCAGAAGTCCAAAAGTCCAAGACCCCTGGGATCATCCTCCCTAAGGCTTCTTCTTCACAGAATCAATCAATCAACCTTTATTTATAGAACCCTTTACAACACTCTACGTGACCAAAGAGCTTCACAATAAAATCAAGGCAGTACAAAACATAAAACTAAGTAAAAACAAACTGGACAAAATAAAGTGTAATTACATTGTGTTAAAAGCCAGTCTGAATAAATAAGTTTTTAGCCTTGATTTAAAAAGGTTAAAATCTGTCATGGTGCGCATGTCGGGGGGCTCATGTCGGGGGGCTCATGTCGGGGGCTCATGTCGGGGGCTCATGTCAGGGGGCTCATGTCGGGGGCTCATGTCAGGGGGCTCATGTCGGGGGGCTCATGTCGGGGGGCTCATGTCGGGGGCTCATGTCGGGGGCTCATGTCGGGGGCTCATGTCAGGGGCTCATGTCAGGGGCTCATGTCGGGGGCTCATGTCAGGGGCTCATGTCAGGGGGCTCATGTCGGGGGCTCATGTCTGGGGCTCATGTCAGGGGGCTCATGTCGGGGGCTCATGTCAGGGGGCTCATGTCAGGGGGCTCATGTCAGGGGGCTCATGTCGGGGGCTCATGTCGGGGGCTCATGTCAGGGGGCTCATGTCAGGGGGCTCATGTCGGGGGGCTCATGTCGGGGGCTCATGTCGGGGGCTCATGCCGGGGGGCTCATGTCAGGGGGCTCAAGTCGGGGGCCTCATGTCGGGGGCTCATGTCGGGGGGTTCATGTCGGGGGGCTCATGTCGGGGGCTCATGTCGGGGGGTTCATGTCAGGGGGCTCATGTCGGGGGCTCATGTCGGGGGGTTCCTGTCGGGGGGCTCATGTCGGGGGCTCATGTCGGGGGGTTCATGTCAGGGGGCTCATGTCGGGGGGTTCATGTCAGGGGGTTCATGTCAGGGGGCTCATGTCGGGGGCTCATGTCGGGGGGTTCCTGTCGGGGGGCTCATGTCGGGGGCTCATGTCGGGGGGTTCATGTCAGGGGGCTCATGTCGGGGGGTTCATGTCAGGGGGCTCATGTCGGGGGGCTCATGTCGGGGGTTCATGTCGGGGGGTTCATGTCAGGGGGCTCATGTCGGGGGGTTCATGTCAGGGGGCTCATGTCGGGGGCTCATGTCGGGGGCTCATGTCGGGGGGTTCCTGTCGGGGGGCTCATGTCGGGGGCTCATGTCGGGGGCTCATGTCGGGGGGGCTCATGTTTCAGAGTCTGGGACCAGCAACAGAGAAGGCTCAGTCCCCCCAGTGTTTAAGTCTGACTCTGGGGACGTCCAGTAGAAGTAGATTTTTTTTTTAATCTTAGAGCCCTGCTTGGGTTTCGGACAGAAACTCAGCCAGATAAGGTGGTGCCAGGCAGTTTAGAGCTTTGAAAACAAAAAAGTAAAATTTTGAATTGATGACGTCTGGTTTGTTGGTTAGAAAATGCGCTTTCAACGTTTTGTTCGAGCTGAAGGCGACTGAGGGCGACTGAGGGCGACTGAGAGACACAGATATAAAGTGCATTGCAATAGTCTATTCTTGAGCTGATGAAAGAGTGGATAGTCCTTTCAAGGACTTTCACGATTCAAAATGTAAAATTATTATCAGAAACGATCGGTTTTATCACGGAAGACAAGTTATCGAAATGAGACAGTTCTGGAGCTCAAGAATGTGACTCTACGTCTTGGCCTCCTTCAAAGCATACACACTCCAGTTTATTGACTTTACATTGTAGTACCATTTGTACCTGCAAAATAAATTGAATTTTGTTGCTGGACATTATATTTCTACATTAGAAAAGAAAGTTCAAAATATTATTTTTTTTGTCCATCTTTGTTGCGTGCAAGACCTCGGCCGTTATGGTAGTTGTAGTCTATAGCTGCAGTTGTAAACTTTGGGGCTGTAGGCATAGTGCTTTACAGCATACATGAGTATGTGATTCTGAAGGCTCTCCAAATCAGAGGTTATTCTGGGAAAAGTGGTGGAAACTTAGAGTAATTTGAAACAAAATATAATGTCTAACCTGAATAACGTACCTACATGTGAGAAGTAAGAGCTGCAGAAGTGAGGTCCTACACAGTCCCACCCGGATTAACCCACCTCTTAGTACCATCATTATGATGCCATAGCTCTAGACACTATACATTTAGACAGAAACGCAGTTTGACCAGGCGTTGCGTCGTCTTGAAATCGACATTTCTATTCAGATGATGCAGGGGAAGAGTACAATACAGTACAGTTCAACTAAGTTCAATATGCTTGCCCGCTCTGTTGCGGTGCCCTCGCTGCGTTGCCCGCGTTGTTGCCCTGCTCTCCGTCGTTGCCCTGCGCGCGCGTTTTTTGCAACACAACACATGATGGCTGAATATGATTGGATAAAAGATCCACCATAAAGACCAGCCCTCCAAATCTCAACCTGGGGCAGAAGCAGTGCAACCAAGAGGAAAGCCATGAAATGAAGAGTATAACTCTTACTCTGGGGAATCATCTAATGCATATTTGTGGGAAAATATATATATATGTATGTATATGTATATGTATATGTATGTATATATATATATATATATATATATATATATATATATATATATATTTATATTTAAATTATATTCTGATTATATTTATGCCAGCAGAGAAGGCCTTGCACATTTATTGTGTACCTTGAGTTGCTCCTCAGTTTCAGCTTGTTGACACATCATCATCATCAACTGACCCAAGGCCAAAGTGGAGATTGGTCCTTCCCTTTTGCAGCCTGAATGAAAAAAGGTTCACATCCATCCAACTTCTTATGCTTCCGGATCGCAGGGGCAGCAGTCTAAGCAGGGACTCCTAGACTTTCCCCTCTCCAGACACTTCCTCCAACTCCTCCGGGGGATCCCGAGGCGGAGGTCTCCTTTTGCGGCCTTCATGACGCACTTCACATGATGGTTAAGAAACCTCATTCTCAGCTTTATGTCTTGTTTGGCCCAGGTGATGTGCTCTTTCTATTGTAATGGGCAGGACCATAACTCTGGTTCTGGAACAATCAAAATGAACAATTACTTTGAGTTTTAAAAATATTTCAAAACTCAGACACAAACAAGCCAAAATACTGCGTTTGGATGAGAATCTGGCTCTGGATGGAGAGATCATGTACAAGCGACAGCTGAGGCAAGTTGATTCCAGGTGATTTAATTTTTCTGGACACGCTGGGATTCAGTTATCTGGCCGAACACAGTTCAAATGAACAACATAATAAAAACATAATTTTAAAAAGTAATATAACGATAGTCCAACATCAAGAATTAAAATGAATGGTCACTTGACTGACTCTGCTTCACAGACAATGTTCTATTATATCTGACCAAACCACAAATCTCCATGAGACATTATAAGACACTATTTCTTTAAAAAAAATGGTCTGGATACAAACTAAATATAAAAAAAAAAAATTCAATTATATATTTGTGATCCAATCCTCAAGAGGGCGCCAATGTGTTACACACATGGATGGAACTCCCCCAATCACATACAGAGAAGTGTCTTTGATCGCGCCGCGGCTCTGTAGCCACGGCCGATAGATCCATGTTTTCTGTACTAACAAAAGTGAAAGCTAAAGTACAACACGGATTCTGGCTCCTCTTCCACTGTAAGATCTGGGCTACATTTAATCTATTTGTATTCGTTCGTTTCAGTCGTTTTAGCTTCATCATTTGAGAAACGTTTCCTAAAAGCGAATGGTGCATTCCAAGGAGAGCTGTACTTGGATAAGGATTATAGAATCTGTGGTCAGAAGTTATCGGCAGCCGAAGTGGGAAAATACATAGCTATCCAAGACCTGGTTCTAAAACGCGTGTAATTCCTGTATTATATTAAGAATTGAGATTTGTAATCTGTATAATAATTCATGGTGTACTGTATACTTTTGACAGTAATACTATATTCAACTGCGACATTTAAGCTCTTAAGTGAAAGTGAAACAAATGTAGATGTTATAGATGTGTATCTTTTAAATGACATATATGTATATTTTAATACATGATACATTTATATTTCAGATTTGATGTTCAATGTTTCACAAAAGGACTTTACACCATGAATACGACTTTCCTTACGCAAGATGAAGAGAGTCATTGTTTTCCTGGTAAGATATTGTTGTATCGTGTTTTGGCTGGAGCCATGGGTTTGGCACTTCCCTTGTCTGCGGGGTACGACAGAGTATTACGACAGAGTATTACCACAGAGTATTACCACAGAGTATTACAACAGAGTATTACCACAGAGTATTACAACAGAGTATTACCACAGAGTATTACGACAGAGTATTACAACAGAGTATTACCACAGAGTATTACCACAGAGTATTACCACAGAGTATTACCACAGAGTATTACAACAGAGTATTACCACAGAGTATTACCACAGAGTATTACCACAGAGTATTACCACAGAGTATTACGACAGAGTTTTACGACAGAGTATTACAACAGAGTATTACCACAGAGTATTACCACAGAGTATTACAACAGAGTATTACAACAGAGTATTACCACAGAGTATTACAACAGAGTATTACCACAGAGTATTACCACAGACTATTACCACAGAGTATTACCACAGAGTATTACAACAGAGTATTACAACAGAGTATTACCACAGAGTATTACAACAGAGTATTACCACAGAGTATTACCACAGACTATTACCACAGAGTATCACCACAGAGTATTACAACAGAGTATTATCACGGAGTATTATCACAGAGTATAAGGGCCCACCAAAAAAATAAAATGCGCAGCACATTATTCTCGTAGTGTGTGTGTAGGTGTGTGTGTGTGTGTGTGCGCACGTGTGTGTGTAGATGTGTGTGTAGGTGTGTGTATGTGCACGTGTGCATGTAGATGTGTGTGTAGGTGTGTGTATGTGCGTGTGTGTGTGTGTGCGCGTGTGCATGTAGATGTGTGTGTGTAGGTGTGTGTGCGTGTGTGTGTGTGCGCGCGTGTGCATGTAGATGTGTGTGTAGGTGTGTGTGTGTGCGTGTGTGTGTGCGTGCGTGCGTGTGTGTGTGTGGTGCAATACAAATTCATCAAACAATATAATTATCTCAACATTTCCCCCTGTTGAGCTGGCCATACGGGTCATATGGCCATATGGGTCATACGGCCATAAGGGTCATACGGCCATACGGGTCATACGGCCATACGGGTCATACGGCCATACGGGTCATACGGCCATAAGGGTCATACGGCCATACGGGTCATATGGCCATACGGGTCATACGGCCATAAGGGTCATACGGCCATACGGGTCATACGGCCATAAGGGTCATAAGGCCATAAGGGTCATGAGGCCATAAGGGTCATAAGGCCATAAGGGTCATGAGGCCATAAATGTCAGCTCACAACTTAGGGTCCTTCACAGGATTAAGCAGCAAGTTTCACATCTCCCCCTGTGGGTGTGGCCTGTATAAGGTCGTACTAATCTTCTATATGTGCTTCTAACCCAATCTCCCGCTCATGTGGCGCTTTACACACATTGTGTATTAGGTTTTTTCTAGCAAGTCTATGTGTAATCAAAATCGAAATGATCCTAAGGCACGTCTTCTTTTATCAACCTGAAAAATGTAGAAACATGAAAATACGAAATATAACATCGTATGGTGTTTATATCGAGGACCTAATCTGATATTTATGCTCTCAAGTCTTCTTCATCCTCTTCTTCGTAGTCTCCATTCTCACTTCTTCTCAGTTTTCAGCGTAAAGACTCACAACAGGAGACAACAAGGACACAAGTGCACATAGACAACAAGTACACAAGTGAACATGGACAACAAGGACACAAGTGCACATAGACAACAAGGACACAAGTGCACATGTATCTGACCACTTGGAAGGCAAGGTAACATATAAAGTATTTAGTCCACAATACCACCAGACATCAGCTCTAGGGTCCTTAAATGTAAAAACAATATTATCATCATCCTCTGTTGGTTTAGATTCCAGTCACATTTAAATATGGGAGTGTCTACAGAGCCGCGGCACGCGGCCGAAACTGCTAGGCTATTTTGTGCCGCGGCTCCTGAAACTGCTGGGCTATTTGACAGCGCCGCGGCTCTGCAGCCACGGCCTTTAAATATAACATCTCAAAGTTTTCTATTTACAAAATATACAAGTTTCACATCTAGTTTCACATCTAGGCGTGACTCAACTCTTCAAGGTCCCTTGTAACAGTATTTAATGTCCTCTCAGTAGGATTATCCACTAGTCTTACTTGTCATTTATGTCATTTATGTACTCTAGTGCGCTTTCACTCGTCTGTGTCATTAACCCAATGTTTAAGTGTGAATTGTGTCACCCGCGAGACCTTCAGAGGATCTGTCCGGCGTGGTTCATCTTTCACCCTCGAGACCTTCAGAGGATGTGTCCAGCGGGGTTCATCTTTCACCCTCGAGACCTTCAGAGGATGTGTCCGGCGTGGTTCATCTTTCACCCGCGAGACCTTCAGAGGATGTGTCCAGTGGGGTTCATTCCAGTGTCTGCTGAACATCTTCCTCACGTTGTCTCCTTGATCTCTGCTTGTTTGGTAGATGTGGCTGGATCTTCTTGTGTAACTTCTGGAATTCTATGAGACAAACACTCGATACTCTTTTTAAGATCAGACGTATCAAAAACATCAGCAGTTTTATCATCAACTTGGGTTTGTTCTGTAATCATAAAATGACCCTAAGTGGAAGTGTCAGCTCTTAGTTCCATTCCATGCGGCAGTAGAACATCTGTGTGGGATTCATGCCATGTTATCTTACATTTTAACAGGGACAGAATGTCCCGTCCCAGGCTAACCGGGCATTCTGGGTAAGAGTAAGAAGTTGTGTGTGAAGGTCACGATTACATGGTCATTTAGTGACATGAGAACACAATCCTCATTATTTGATCGAGCACATTTCTGTTTGATACCGGAAAACCCACAACTGTAGTTGTCTTCTCAGAGGCAAATGTAAATGTGGCTCTGCTACACTGAGCTCCTGTGTCCACCATCAAACCATGGACCTGATTTCCAATGTTGATTTTAATGATGTGAGCTGGCCCCCTGCTGCAGGGGGGTCCCTGCTGTCAGGGGGGTCCCTGCTGTCAGGGGGGTCCCTGCTGTCAGTGGGGTCCAGCTCACATAATAAAAATCAACATTGGAAATTGGAAACATCATTGTTGGGTTGCCTCCTTGAGTGTGAAGCACAGGTGGTTGATGCTGCGTCTGTGTCATTGGACGCATCCAGTGACGTGCGGTGAGGTTCAGGGCAAGTGAGGAACCAAAAAAAAAAATTGGGACAAGCGGGAGTTAAACACAATCTATCTTGTTTTCAAGGCCGTGCCGCTAACCATTAGACTATGTGTTCATCAAATGATAAAAGCGTTTTTAGATATATAGCTGCGTCTGAAACAACCCGTTCAGCTCCGGTGTAGCTCTTCCTTTAGTTATAACCTCTTGCTTTGATTGAAAATCCAGATTTGCGAAACGTTTTAACTTGGAAATGTAATCGTCCATATTGTCCAGATTCATCCATCCATCCATCTTCTGCCGCTTTATCCGGGGCCGGGTCGCGGGGGCAGCAGTCTGAGCAGGGACTCCCAGACTTCCTTCTCCCCAGACACTTCCTCTAACTCCTCCGGGGGGATCCCGAGGCGTTCCCAGGCCAGCCGAGAGACATAGTCTCTCCAGCGTGTCCTGGGTCTTCCCCGGGGCCTCTTCCCGGTGGGACATGCCTGAAACACCTCCCGAGGGAGGCGCCCAGGAGGCATCCGGAACAAATGCCCGAGCCACCTCAGCTGGCTCCTCTCGACGTGGAGGAGCAGCGGCTCTACTCCGAGCTCCCCCCGGGCGCCCAGCCACACGGCGGAGGAAACTCATTTCGACCGCTTGTATCCGCGATCTTGTTCTTTCGGTCACTACCCAAAGCTCATGACCATAGGTGAGGGTAGGAACGTAGACCGACCGGTAAATAGAGAGCTTTGCCTTTCGGCTCAGCTCCCTCTTCACCACAACAGTCCGATGCAGCGACTGCATCACTGCAGCCGCTGCACCGATCCGCCTGTCGATCTCACGCTCCATCCTTCCCTCACTCGTGAACAAGACCCCGAGATACTTGAACTCCTCCACTTGGGGCAAGGACACCCCACCCACCTGGAGAGGGCAAGCCACCTTTTTCCGGTCGAGAACCATGGCCTCGGATTTGGAGGTGCTGATTCTCATCCCAGCCGCTTCACACTCGGCTGCAAACCGTCCCAGTGCATGTTGCAGGTCCGGGTTTGATGGAGCCATCAGGACAACATCGTCTGCAAACAGCAGAGATGAGATCCTGTGGTCCCCAAACCGGACACCCTCCGACCCCCGACTGCGCCTAGAAATTCTGTCCATAAAAATTATGAACAGAACCGGTGACAAAGGGCAGCCCTGGCGGAGTCCAACATGCACTGGGAACAGGTCTGACTTACTGCCGGCAATGCGAACACAGCTCCTGCTCCGGTCATACAGGGACCGGACAGCCCTGAGCAAAGGGCCCCGGACCCCGTACTCCCGAAGCACCCCCCAAAGGACACCCCGAGGGACACGGTCGAAAGCCTTCTCCAGATCCACAAAGCACATGTGGACTGGTTGGGCAAACTCCCATGAACCCTCGAGCACCCGATGGAGGGTATAGAGCTGGTCCAGTGTTCCACGACCGGGATGAAAACCACTCTGCTCCTCCTGAATCCGAGGTTCGACTATCGGTCGGATTCTCCTCTCCAGTACCTTGGAATAGACCTTACCTGGGAGGCTGAGGAGTGTGATCCCTCTGTAGTTGGAACACACCCTCCGGTCCCCCTTCTTGAACAGAGGGACCACCACCCCGGTCTGCCAGTCCAGAGGCACGGTCCCCGAACGCCACGCAATGTTGCAGAGACGTGTCAACCAAGACAGCCCTACAACATCCAGATACTTTAGGTACTCAGGGCGGATCTCATCCACCCCCGGAGCCCTGCCACCGAGGAGTTTGCGGACAACCTCAGTGACTTCAGCTTGGGTGATGGATGAGCCAGCCTCCGAGTCCCCGGTCTCTACTTCCTCTTCGGAAGACGTGACTGAGGGATTAAGGAGATCCTCAAAGTATTCCTTCCACCGTCCGACGACATCCCCAGTCGAGGTCAGCAGGCCTCCACCCGCACCGTAAACGGTGTTGGTGAGACACTGCTTCCCCCTCCTGAGGCGCCGGACGGTTTGCCAGAATTTCTTTGGTGCCGACCGATAGTCCTCCTCCATGGCCTCCCCGAACTCCTCCCAGGCCCGGGTTTTTGCCTCTGCGACAGCACGAGCCGCGGCTCGCTTGGCCTGCCGATACCCCTCGATGACCTCCGGAGACCTACAAGCCAGAGTGGCCTGATAGGCCTCCTTCTTCAGTCTGACGGCATCCCTTACTTCCGGTGTCCACCACCGGGTTCGGGGGTTGCCGCCACGACAGGCACCGGAGACCTTGCGACCACAGCTCCGAGCAGCCGCATCAACAATGGAGGCGGAGAACATGGTCCACTCGGACTCAATGTCCCCAGCCTCCCCCGGGACATGGGAGAAGCTCTCCCAGAGGTGCGAGTTGAATACCCTACTGACAGAGGGCTCCACTAGACGTTCCCAACAGACCCTCACAATGCGCTTGGGTCTGCCAAGTCTGTCCGGCTTCCTCCTCCGCCAGCGGATCCAACTCACCACCAGGTGGTGATCGGTTGACAACTCTGCCCCTCTCTTCACCCGAGTGTCCAAGACACGCGACCGGAGGTCTGATGACACGACGACAAAGTCGATCATTGACCTCCGGCCTAGGGTGTCCTGGTGCCATGTGCACTGATGAACACCCTTGTGCTTGAACATGGTGTTCGTTATGGACAATCCGTGGCTAGCACAGAAGTCCAATAACTGAACACCGCTCGGGTTCAGATCGGGGAAGCCGTTCTTCCCGATCACCCCTCTCCAGGTGTCACTGTCATTGCCCACGTGGGCGTTGAAGTCCCCCAGTAGAACAACGGAGTCCCCGGTCGGTGCACTGTCCAGTACCCCTCCCAAGGACTCCAAGAAGGCCGAGTACTCTGCACTGCTGTTCGGCCCGTAGGCCGCCACAACAGTGAGAGACCTGTCCCCCACCCGAAGGCGGAGGGACGCGACCCTCTCGTTCACCGGGGTAAACTCCAACACGTGGCGGCTGAGCTGAGGGGCTATCAGCAAGCCCACACCAGCCCGTCGCCTCTCCCCGCGGGCAACACCAGAGAAGTGGAGCGTCCAGCCCCTCTCGAGGAGATGGGTTCCAGAGCCCAAACTGTGCGTGGAGGTGAGGCCGACTATATCTAGTCAGTATCGCTCAACCTCCCGCACAAGCTCAGGCTCTTTCCCCCCCAGCGAGGTGACATTCCATGTCTCCAGAGTTAGTCTCTGTGTCTGGAGATCTGGTCGCCGAGGCCCCTGCCGTCGACTGCCACCCAGATCTCTCTGCACCGGCCCCTTATGGATCCTCCTGCGGGTGTTGGGCCCACAGGAGGGCGGCCCCACGTCGCTCTTTCGGGCTGTGCCCGGCCGGGCCCCGTGGGGTAAGACCCGGCCACCAGGCGCTCGCCATGGAGCACCCATCCCAGGCCTGGCTCCAGGATGGGGCCCCGGTGACGCCGATCTGGGCAACGTAAACTGCCTTGTTCTTGTAGTCATCATAAGAGGCTTCTGAACCGATCTTTGTCTGACCCGTCACCTAGGACCTGTTTGCCATGGGAGACCCTACCAGGGGCATGAAGCCCCCGACAACATAGCTCCCGGGATCATTCGGGCACTCAAACCCCTCCACCACGTTAAGGTGTCGGTTCAAGGAGAGGTATTGTCCAGATTCTACATACAAAATCATAACGAAGATTGCGCACCTGTCCACACACGAGCACCTGTCAGCACCTGTCCACACACGGCTCAGGAGCGCCCTCTTCCATGAGGCACATGTACTGTTGCCTCGCTGAGTGAACTTTTACTGCGGTCTTATAATGAATCTGTCTAAAACACATTTCAGAAATACATTTCATATATTATCGAGAATATTGAAGCACAGAGCTCATGGTCAGGCGGTTTTATTTGTTATAGACAGAGGGAGAGAGAGTGACACATCATTTGCATTGCACCAGCTCAGTTTGTGAGGAGTGTGTATGTGTGTGTGTGTGTGTGTGTGTGTGTGTGTGTGTGTGTGTGTGTGTGTGTGTGTGTGTGTGTGTGTGTATGTATGTATGTGTATGTGTGTGTGTGTGTGTGTGTGTGTTTGTGTGTGTGTGTGTGTGTGTGTGCCTCCTCCTTGTATCTGAACAGCAAACATCCGAACATTTTGATATTTTGATTTGACAAAATATTGTTCGATATTGGATTCAAACGGAAAGTGGGTTTATAATACATACCAGCTGACAAAATATTAATATTTTTTTATATTTTATTGAAAAAAAATATTGACAGATTGATTGCCCTGCCTCCCGCCCGTGGGGTGGGCGTCCGAGCAGTTTGTGTAAGGCTATTGTGAAAGGACTTTCTCCAGTACTGTCCTCCCACAGAGTAAGTACTCGTGTATAATACTCATACTGTAAGTACTCGTGTATAATACTCATACTGTAAGTACTCGTGTATAATACTCATACTGTAAGTACTCGTGTATAATACTCATGTGGATCTTCCCCTGATCTTCTCTTAGTGTTTTGCAATCTGTTGCAGTTGTGTCCACTGGAAATGTGTTTTTGAAAGCACCTCAGAAGAGTTTTGCATGTTTAGAAAATGGTTCATGGTTTTGAGTCGGTTTCTGTCGGAGTTAACTAATTATTCATAATGTTTCTGATGTCCCCACACGCCGTCTTCCCCAAAGTCATTGTTTTCAATAAACTATTCATACATTTATGGCCTCCTTTCCGTGGATAAAGTCAGTTTCACATGTGTCACGTCCTTCATGGTGTATGGAGTCCTTCATGGTGTATGGAGTCCTTCATGGTGTATGGAGTCCTTCATGGTGTATGGAGTCCTTCATGGTGTATGGAGTGTATTTAACCTGAGCTCAGTCAGTCGTAGTGATCAAGGGCGTTTGTGTTGTAAAGTCATGGTTGTCACTACTTTCATCAGAGTCCTCGCTCACCACTGTCTGTATTTGCAGGGGAGTCTCACTGCTCCTCTGCTCCATGTGTTGGGTTTGAGCTTCCATGGGGTCTATTGAGATGTTGTTCCCAATAATTTGCTAACGTTCCAGATTGTGGTTTCACCTGTTTTCTGCCGCCCCGGTCTTTGTTTTGCTAAACTTCCATCAATGAGTGATTGAACTTGTGGAGTAGATTATCCTTCTCACGCCGTAGTTTATTGAGTTCATTGTCGCTTCCACTCAGGTCCTCCTGACGCCCGGATTGTGTTTGGCACAGCCAAAAAGTGATGTTTTACGCACACGCTATCCTCCATACATCATCCATATATCATGGCATGAGCTCCAATACATGCGAGCACCCAACACCCGAGTACATCATTTCACAGGTCCAGGACCTGACATGGACACTGCACCGGGAAATGATTGTTTTGTGATGTCTAAAAGGCTCACATCATAAAGATCGACATCTATTGTGGCCGTTTGTATCAACTCTTAACCAAGTCAAGCACCATTTGCGTCCTGGCAGTGGTGTGTGTGTGTGTGTGTGTTTGTGTGTGTGTGCGTGCGTGCGTGCGTGCGTGTGTGTCAGTATTGACTTGTCAGATTGGCTTCATAGCTTAATACACAGTTACACACTGTACACACACAAAACAACAAAACAGAGCTGTTACTGGACTGTACCATTATGCAACACTGAGGGGGCGTAACATGGTGCTGAGATTATTAACGAGAATAAAGTCATGAATTAATTAAATTATTCTCGTTAAATAACGAGAAAAATCTTGTTAAATAACAAGATTTTCTCACTAATTAATGACTTTATTCTCGTAGTGCCCTTATACTCAGTCACAGCCGGGAGATTAAGAAGCACAATAATAAGTGGTTATCCAAATTAATAATGCGCAAACAACTCATTTACATGTCAACGTGGGTCCAGTAAACATAATGACTTTACAGGAGAGAATACATAGTGTAAACATGTTTGTAGAAAGATCCAAATGACAAGTCTTGTTGTAATATTATGGTACATTACTATTGTATTACTGGAGTGCCGACAAACGTTGACCTTGTAGCTCATGATGAGGTAAAGTCGGCCCCTGGTGGTGCGGTTGTGGTGCGGTTGTGGAGCGGTTGTGGAGCAGTTGTGGTGCGGTCGTGGTGCGGTCGTGGTCGTGGTCGTGGAGCGGTCGTGGTGTGGTGGTGGTGCGGTCGTGGTGTGGTGGTGGTGCGGTCGTGGTGCGGTCGTGGAGCGGTTGTGGAGCGGTCGTGGAGCGGTCGTGGTCGTGGAGCGGCCGTGGTCGTGGAGCGGTCGTGGTGTGATCGTGGTGCGGTCGTGGTGCGGTCGTGGAGCGGTCGTGGTGCAGTCGTGGTCGTGGTCGTGGAGCGGTCGTGGTGCAGTCGTGGAGCGGTCTTGGTGCGGTCGTGGTGCGGTCGTGGTGCGGTCGTGGAGCGGTTGTGGAGCGGTCGTGGAGCGGTCGTGGTCGTGGAGCGGTCGTGGTCGTGGAGCGGTCGTGGTGTGGTCGTGGTGCGGTCGTGGTGCGGTCGTGGAGCGGTCGTGGAGCGGTCGTGGAGCGGTCGTGGTGCGGTCGTGGTTGTGGAGCGATCGTGGAGCGGTCGTGGTCGTGGTGCGGTCGTGGTGCTGTCGTGGTCGTGGTGCGGTCGTGGTGCGGTCGTGGTCGTGGTCGTGGAGCGGTCGTGGTGTGGTGGTGGTGCGGTCGTGGTGTGGTGGTGGTGCGGTCGTGGTGCGGTCGTGGAGCGGTCGTGGTGTGATCGTGGTGCGGTCGTGGTGCGGTCGTGGAGCGGTCGTGGTGCAGTCGTGGTCGTGGTCGTGGAGCGGTCGTGGTGCAGTCGTGGAGCGGTCTTGGTGCGGTCGTGGTGCGGTCGTGGTGCGGTCGTGGAGCGGTTGTGGAGCGGTCGTGGAGCGGTCGTGGTCGTGGAGCGGTCGTGGTCGTGGAGCGGTCGTGGTGTGGTCGTGGTGCGGTCGTGGTGCGGTCGTGGAGCGGTCGTGGAGCGGTCGTGGAGCGGTCGTGGTGCGGTCGTGGTTGTGGAGCGATCGTGGAGCGGTCGTGGTCGTGGTGCGGTCGTGGTGCTGTCGTGGTCGTGGTGCGGTCGTGGTGCGGTCGTGGTCGTGGTGCGGTCGTGGGGCTGTCGTGGGGCTGTCGTGGAACAGTCGTGGTGCGGTCGTGGTCGTGGTGCAGTCGTGGTCGTGGTGCAGTCGTGGAGCGGTCCTGGGGCGGTCGTGGAGCGGTTGTGGTGCGGTCGTGGTGCGGTTGTGTTTGTCAAACGTTACCTCAAGTAAGTCATTTAAATTGTTACATGTCATTTGATGTTTATTTTATTTGAAGGAAATAGGGGTTTGGTTCACATCGATTTTCCACAATGAGAACAGCCCTCTGTCCTTTGTGGATCATGTTTCAAATAACAGAACCTTTCATATTTTGTCTCAACGATTGATTGATTGATTGATTGATTGATTGATTGTCTTGTCAACAGATCCTGATTAAATTTGGGATGAGCCCCACCTGTCATCGAGCTGAATACCAGATAGGACAAGAATGCTGTCCTATGTGTCCACGGGGTAAGTCGTCTTTAACCCCCTTTAACCCTTTAGAGGGCCTTCATAAGGGGCATGCATATATTTTCCATATGAGTCTGTTGGATATGAACAGATGATACGTCTACATGACATCACAGCTGCAGAAGGCCGTAGTTTCTGCTCTTTGCCTCCTGAAATTCACTCCCATCTCTGTGACATTCCCGATTGATGATGTTTCTTCCTTTTATTTTTATTTCATTTTCTATTTTGATGTTATATAAAAGGAACAAATCAGAAGAAATAAAACAAAACAGGAGGAGAGAGGGAAAAGTTATAATCCAAAGGAAATAAAAAATAAAATGTCACTCAAATGTCACACAGGCACATGTCCCTGATGTATGGATCTCACCTGTCCCACCGTCATCTCACCTGTCCCACCGTCATCTCACCTGTCCCACTGTCATCTCGCCTGTCCCACCGTCTGTTCATTTTGTCCATGTTTAAGTTCAAAGTCAGTTTTTCTATTTTACAAATGTACATTATTTCAGTCCAGTTCTTCACAGCTCAGTTCCCATCACCCATTTCTTTATTACTCTAGCCTGAAGTACATTCCACAGGGTTAGGGTTCCATGAATCACCTCCATCGCTGGAGTCAGGCATCCGAGGTACAATGTTTTAAAGTCCAATAGAATATCGGTGTGAAGACGATCCGCAGTCAGCAGATCCCAGTGAGTCACAAACATGTGATTTTGTGTTTTTTTCATCAGCAAATGTCACAATCTGATTGTCTTGGTATCTTTTAAAGCAATCATAGTATGTGATTTTTACAGTTTGCATACAACATGGGGGTGCACGGTGGCAAAGGCGGTTAGCGCTCTTGCCTCCCAAGAAGGAGATCATGGGTTTGATTCCCGGACCAGACCAAAATCACATGATCTCTCTGGGTGGAGTCTGCATGTCCTCCCTGTGTTACAGTGGGTTCTCTCCGGGTTCTACCACCGTCCAAACAAGCATGTTGTAGGCAAAATTGGCTCTATGGACAGGTGTTAAAAATTAGCATATTCTGCTATAACACTTAAAACATTGGATCTGGTTCGTCCAATGCTATGTCCTTAAATAAATAAAATAAAATCACACATGCACACGATGAAAGGTTAGAGTGACCATAAATTTTACTCGAGTAGAAGTACAAAGTAGTGGTCCAAGCAATTACTCAAGAATAAAAAATATTTGGGTAAAACTACAAAAAAATTAACTATTTGTAATTTCTCATGTGTAATTTGAAGTAAGTTTATTAATGCACAAACTCTTATATTTTCAAAGGACACAAAAATGAGAAAAAGTAGATTCTATCTGAAGGGACAGTGCCAGAAACACTAATGTTAGAGTCATTTCATATTGTCAACATAACACTTTTGTCACAGTGGGAAGAGGAACCAAAACTAAAAGTACTGTTACTATGTCAAAAACATTACTTAAGTTGCAGGAAAAGTACAATTTCATGGCATAGTTATAATTGTAACTGAGTGCTACGCAGCTTTGTGATTTAATGCTAAATGTGTTTTACCAGGTACTCGTGTAAACAAGCATTGCACAGAGTTCCGCAGCACCTCATGTCTCCCGTGTGACAGTGGCACTTACATGGACGAGCCCACGGGGAGGACCGAATGTTTCCGCTGTCGAATCTGTGCCTCAGGTAACAACAGCCACAACACAGACATATCACTCACAGCGAGACAACTAAACACACTGCAAGGGCCAGGAGGAGATAGCCAGGGTTCACTCACTCAAGGGGGATCCAGGGTCTGGACACACCAGAGAAGTGATGAAAGAAAAGAAAATATTCTTATTACATGTCAAACTTGCACAGAATGACCTGACTGGCAAAAGACAGGTGTAAGTTATGGAGTTATGGAGCATGTCTTCAACATGAGCCTGAAGCTGAGGGTGGTACCACAGGTCTGGAAGACCTCCTGTCTTTTACCTGTGCCCAAGACACCGCGCGCCAAAGACCTCAACAGCTTCAGGCCGGTGGCTCTCACGTCCCATCTGATGAAGACACTGGAGCGGCTGGTCCTGGACCACCTCCGCTCCACCGTGAGCTCAGCCATGGACCCGCTGCAGTTTGCATATTGACCTGGCATCGGAGTGGAGGACGCCGTCATCTCCCTGCTGCACCGCTCTCTCTCTCACCTGGAGAAGCCTGGCAGCTCTGTGAGGATCCTGTTCTTCGATCTGTCCAGCGCCTTCAACACCATCAGCCGCTGCTCCTGAGGGACAAACTGGAGACGGCTGGTGTGGAGTATGACCTGGCAGAGTGGATCCTGGACTACCTCACAGACCGACCCCAGTTTGTGAGAGCCCGGGACTGTGTGTCTGACACTCGGACCTGCAGTGTGGGGGCGCCCCAGGGCACTGTCCTCGCGCCCTTTCTCTTCACCCTCTACAGTGCAGATTTCAGACACGACACGGACAGCTGTGTCCTGCAGAAGTTCTCTGACGACTCTGCCATCATCGGACTCATCACGGACGACGATGATGCGGAGTACAGAGGACTGGCGCAGGACTTTGTGGACTGGTGTCAGCGGAGTCACCTCCTCATCAACGCGGGGAAGACGAAGGAGATGGTGGTGGACTTCCGCAGACGCCACCCCACTGCCCCCTCACCAGTGAATATCGAGGGAAGGGACATTGAGAGAGTGACTCATACAAGTACCTGGGTGTTCATCTGAACCACAAACTGGACTGGACTCATAACACAGACGCACTGTACAGGAAGAGCCAGAGTCGGCTCTACCTCCTGAGGAGACTCATGTCTTTTGCAGTGACAGGGCCACTCCTGAAGACCTTCTACGACTCTGTGGTGGCATCAGCCCTCCTGTACGGTGTGGCCTGCTGGAGCAGCAACATCACCGAGAGGGAGAGGAGGAAGCTGGACAAAGTCATCAAGAAGTACAGCTCCGTCCTGGGCTGTGCTCTGGACTTGGTGCAGGAGGTGGCGGACAGAAGGGTCCTGGCTAGATTCACATCTGCTGGACCATGAGTGTCACCTCCAGCAGGACACTGTCCGCTCTGGAGAGCAGCTTCAGTGAGAGACTGATCCACCCTCGCTGTGTGAAGGAGAGATTTTGCAGGTCTTTCTTTCCTGCTGCTGTCAGACTTTATAACACACTGTTAGTCCTGAACACTCGCAATACTGACTTAACCATGTGCAATTGCATCACATTCATGTGCAATTACTGTGCAATTCATGTGCAATTCATGTGCAATTACTGTCATGACACATATAAGATAAGATCAGATAAGATATTCCTTTATTGTCCCACATGGGGAAATTTCATTGGTGCAACGCAGGTAGATACAGAGGTAGATACAGAAGAACAGATCACTTATAGGAAGTCTGAAAAACACTTTCAGTAGAAGATCTCCTATAAATAAATAAAAACTCCCATAGACAAATAAATAAATAAATACCATTGCATGTGATCACGACAGTAATTGCACATGAATATGTGTCACGACAGCACATAGGTTGCACATGAATTGCACATGAATTCCAACAGCAATTGCACATATGACAGAATTGCACATGGTTAGGTCAGTATTGCGAGTGTTCAGTACTAACAGTTTTTGTTATAAAGTCTGACAGCAGCAGGAAGGAAAGACCTACGGAACCTTTCCTTCGCACATCGAGGGTGGATCAGTCTCTCACTGAAGCTGCTCTCGAAAGGCGCTGGAAAGATCGAAGAACAGAATCCTCACAGAGCTGCCAGGCTTTTCCAGGTGAGAGAGAGAGCGGTGCAGCAGGGAGATGACGGCGTCCTCCACTCCGATGCCAGGCCGATATGCAAACTGCAGCGGGTCCATGGCTGAGCTCACGGTGGAGCGGAGGTGGTCCAGGACCAGCCGCTCCACAATATTCATGTGCAATTACTGTCTTGATCACATGCAATGGTATTTATGTATTTATTTTTATTTTTATCTTTATTATTTTTCCCCTCCATCCCTTGTTGGGAAATGGGAGGTTTTGTCTATAGGAGTTTTTGTTTATAAGAGTTCTTCTATTGAGAGTGTTTTTCAAACTTCCTATAAGTTATCTGTTCTTTTCCTCTGTATCTACCTGTGTTGCAACAATGGAATTTCCCCATGTGTGGACAATAAAGGATTATCTTATTTTATCTTATCTTATCTTAACAGAACTTTCTCCACAGGTTCTGGTCTGAGAGAGAAGGTTTCGTGCTCCTCCACCTCCAACACTCTGTGTGAACCTGAGGAAGGACACTTCTGTAAGGGGCCCCTAGAAGAGGGCAGCTGTGAGGCCTCTCAGAGACACAGGAGCTGTGAGCAGGGACAATACATCCAACAGCCAGGTAACCAAATGATATGAATTCAACTGATGCTGAACTGAGCATTTTAGCATGTTCCAGGAGTTTAGCTTCATCCACACTTCTCTGTAATTGTATTTATTGTATTGGGAGTTGATGAATCCCTCCCTGCGTGCTGTTTTTGAAATCTAGACTTTTTCACTTCAATCCTAAAGAAGTTTTTAATCTGAAAGCACTGGCTCAAGAAGCTAAACTTTATACCTCTCTGAGCTTAGCCCCGCCCTAAGGGAGGAGTTAAAGAAACTGCTCTGTCTGTGGTCCTGATGGCCTGAGCAAGTGCTTAGTCCTAGTGGCCACTAGAGGTGCACGCCACACAAACTCCAGATTTATAGAACCCTCTCCACCAACGCAGTACAAGGGCCATTTACAATAAAAATATGCAGATGGTACGAGATTAAAGTCATAACATTTTAAGATTAAAGTCGTAACAGCGTCACTGCAGCCGCTGCACCGATCCGCCTGTCGATCTCACGCTCCATCCTTCCCTCACTCGTGAACAAGACCCCGAGATACTTGAACTCCTCTACTTAGGGCAAAGACTCCCCACCCACCTGAAGAGGGCAAGCCACCTTTTTCCGGTCGAGAACCATGGCCTCGGATTTGGAGGTGCTGATTCTCATCCCAGCCGCTTCACACTCGGCTGCAAACCGTCCCAGTGCATGTTGCAGGTCCGGGTTTAATGGAGCCATCAGGACAACATCGTCTGCAAACAGCAGAGATGGAAACCTGTGGTCCCCAAACCGGACACCCTCCGACCCCTGACTGCGCCTAGAAATTCTGTCCATAAAAATCATGAACAGAACCGGTGACAAAGGGCAGCCCTGGCGGAGTCCAACATGCACTGGGAACAGGTCTGACTTACTGCCGGCAATGTGAACACAGCTCCTGCTCCGGTCATACAGGGACCGGACAGCCCTGAGCAAAGGGCCCCGGACCTCGTACTCCCGGAGCACCCCCCAAAGGACACCCCCAGGGACACAGTCAAAAGCCTTCTCCAGATCCACAAAGCACATGAACCCTAGAGCACCCAATGGAGAATCTAGAGCTGGTCCAGTGTTCCACGACCGGGACAAAAAAACGCTCTGCTCCTCCTGAATCCGAGATTCGACTATCGGTCGGATTCTCCTCTCCAGTACCTTGGAATTGACCTTACCCGGGAGGCTGAGGAGTGTGATCCCTCTGTAGTTGGAACGCACCCTCCGGTCCCCCTTCTTGAACAGAGGGACCACCACCCCGGTCTGCCAGTCCAAAGGCACGGTCCCCGACCGCCACGCGATGTTGCAGAGACGTGTCAACCAAGACAGTCCTACAACATCCAGATACTTTAGGTATTCAGGGCGGATCTCATCCACCCCCGGAGCCCTGCCACCGAGGAGTTTGCGAACAACCTGAGTGACTTCAGCTTGGGTGATGGATGAGCCAGCCTCCGAGTCCCCGGTCTCTACTTCCTCTTCGGAAGACGTGACTGAGGGATTAAGGAGATCCTCAAAGTATTCCTTCCACCGTCCGACGACATCCCCAGTCGAGGTCAGCAGGCCTCCACCCGCACCGTAAACGGTGTTGGTGAGGCACTGCTTCCCCCTCCTGAGGCGCCGGACGGTTTGTCAGAATTTGCCAGAGGACTCCACAAGACGTTCCCAACAGACCCTCACAATGCGCTTGGGTCTGCCAAGTCTGTCCGGCTTCCTCCTCCAAGACACGCGGCCAGAGGTCAGATGACACGACAACAAAGTCGATCATTGACCTCGGGCCTAGGGTGTTCTGGTGCCATGTGCACTGATGGATACCCTTGTGCTTGAACATGGTGTTCGTTATGGACAATTCGTGGCTAGCACAGAAGTCCAATAACTGAACACCGCTCGGGTTCAGATCGGGGAAGCCGTTCTTCCCGATCACCCCTCCCCAGGTGTCACTTTCATTGCCCACGTGGGCGTTGAAGTCCCCCAGTAGAACAACGGAGTCCCCGGTTGGTGCACTGTCCAGTACCCCTGCCAAGGACTCCAAGAAGGCTGGGTTCTCTGCACTGCTGTTCGGCCACTGCTGTTCGGCCCGTAGGCCGCCACAACAGTGAGAGACCTGTCCCCCACCCGAAGGCGGAGGGACGCGACCCTCTCGTTCACTGGGGTGAACTCCAACACGTGGCGGCTGAGCTGAGGGGCTATAAGCAAGCCCACACCGGCCCGACGCCTCTCCCCGCGGGCAACACCAGAGAAGTGGAGCGTCCAGCCCCTCTCGAGGAGATGGGTTCCAGAGCCCAAACTGTGCGTGGAGGTGAGGCCGACTATATCTAGTCGTTATCGCTCAACCTCCCGCACAAGCTCAGGCTCTTTCCCCCCCAGCGAGGTGACATTCCATGTCCCCAGAGTTAGTCTCTGTGTCTGGAGATCAGGTCGCCGAGGCCCCTGCCGTCGACTGCCGCCCAGATCTCTCTGCACCGGCCCCTTATGGATCCTCCTGCGGGTGGTGGGCCCACGGGAGCATGCATTTTGTTTTACTTTATTCATTAACAATTTTACATTAACACATTTTTGTTGCAGTGAAAATCCACTTGAATATTTTGATTCACTTGTGCAGCAGAAGGCACTCAAGTGAATGGTACTGTGTTTGTGGGTGTGTGTGGTGTTTGGGTGTGGTGCGATACAAATTCATCAAACAATATAATACTTGGCAATAGTGCAAAACACAGGATAGTTTAGAGATTGGACGGAAATGATTCAAATCCTTTTTATGGCCTCGTTTATGTGATGAGAAAACAAAAGCAGTTTTCCAAAGTAAGAGAATGTTTCAGTTTGGATTGTGAGCTTAAAAAACACGAGTTAAACAATTTAAAAATGTTAAACTCATAACCTTTTAAAAGATGTTAACATGAGTTATTGTTTGTTATATAGTGCTTTTCTACCTTCAAGCTCTTCACATCAAGGAACCACTCCCACATTCACACACGATTTACACAGAAGCAGGTTAAGCCTCTACACAAGAGGCTCTATCAGCACAGAAGAAATACAAGTTCAGGACCTCAGAGTGCCGTGCATCTCCATCTTGAAGCCTCTAATCACTCGTTTGAAGACGGTGAGGTGAAGGTTTTAAGCAGGGAGAAAAGATGGTTTGAAAGAGGAGTTAAGGAAGCTATTTTTGTTAAAAAAGAAAGACCTTCTTTAAACAGGAATGGAGGGCTAAGATTCAATCTTCCTGGTATCTATAATGGTATACTGAACCCCTGGAAAGGTAGAGGACCAGGACCAGGACGTTTAGATGCTAATCAGGTACTCAGGGTGGGTGAGCCAGGGTCTCACAAAGACAAAGAGGATTCTAATAGCCCATTAAAAGTCTGAATAGGCTAGCTCGGTAGATACAAGGGGGGAGTTTCTGTTGAAACAAACAACTCTTTCTACTTCAGGAAGGCTCCGCCCAATGGGCGGGACTTACCACAGAACAGTATAAATATCGGAGTTCTCGATCTAAATTCTGTTATTGACAATGACTCTTGGATGAGAGTCGAAACGTCTATTTTTCTAACTGAGTCCAGATGACTACAACTGAAGCTTTTTCTACTATGGAACACGCCTGGACGAATGAGGGATTACACCGACGATCTTATGTAATGAATATCAGGGTTCATAATAAGTTTTGTGGTGTGGATTGTTGGTACGACAGAGACAAGACTAATTCAGACCTGTATATAAACGTGTGAAGTATTTGAATCAAACAGAGACAAACTCAATTGAGCGTTGCACTGCAGCAGGACAAGTACAGACGGGCCCTGCAATTTAGATCAGGGCTGAGCATTTTCCCCCTGAGGGCCATATTTGAATCCAGGCAAGGGCCGGAGCCACGATCATTAGTGTAACAAATACTCAATACTTTTTTAACCTTTATTTAACCAGGAAAGTCCCATTGAGATCTGAGAGTGAAGAAGCAAAGATTCAGTAACTGGGCCTTCATCAGGTAAAAGTTGCTGAAACGTTGCCTCTTCACCTGTAAATATATTTCACTTGCAAATAAGACAGTGTGCGGGATTTTTCCCCCCTAGTACATTTAGCGTCACACACGCCTTTTTCCTATGCACCTGCTGCAGAATCTGATGTGCGGCGCCCCGCCCTGATATCTAAAGCAAAATAAAAAGGCCGTGGCTGGAGAGCCGCGGCGCGGTCAAATGGCCTCGCAGTTTCAGGGACCGCGGCATTTCCCTTATAGCCCGTTATAGCCTCATGGCTAACCCTAACCCTCACGGTGTTCCCTCCTTACAATGATCCGACCAACACTTCTTGACCAAAATAGAATAATAATATGTCAGCCTTTGATTTATTGATTTATTTATGAACAAGCATTTTCCCTACAGGCCGATAGTGTAACAACACCTAAACTACAGGCCGATAGTGTAACAACACCTAAACTACAGGCCGATAGTGTAACAACACCTTAACTACAGGCCGACAGTGCAACAACACCTAAACTACAGATCGATAGTGTAACAACACCTTAACTACAGGCCGATAGTGTAACAACACCTAAACTACAGGCCGATAGTGTAACAACACCTAAACTACAGGCCGATAGTGTAACAACACCTAAACTACAGGCTGATAGTGTAACAACACCTAAACTACAGGCCGATAGTGTAACAACACCTAAACTACAGGCCGATAGTGTAACAACACCTTAACTACAGGCCGATAGTGTAACAACACCTAAACTACAGGCCGATAGTGTAACAACACCTAAACTTCACTTTGGGATAATTACAAAATGGGTTGAAGCTGAAAAGACCTAATTTTTTTCGTCTCTCTCTAGACCCCCTCCCCCCCAAAAGACGAAAGACTGGCTTCACATAAAATGCTAACGCGTTGATAAAACGATAGTAGCTTGATAGACCCTGCTCACCTCTAGTGAACATCCTTTGGTAAGTTTATATTTATAAGTTATGAACTCTCCAAATAATGTCACCTGTCGCACATGTTTGTTTACTCAATCCACATGGTCCACGGCGCGCCGTGGCCAGCGCGGGGAGCGGGGCGGGTGCTCCGCCGCGCTGGCCACGGCGCGGGGAGCGGGGCAGGTGCTCCCTCGCACGGGCCACTGCGCACCGTGATCACAACGCACCGTGCGCGTACGCACCCCCGTGCTGCGCGCCGCACCCGCCGCCTAACAAAAATAAATTGATTTGATATGATTTGATTAATGTTGGCCTAATGCTCGTTGCTGAGAGAGTTTTTTAGCATTTCAAAACAATTACTGCCACAACGATGTATTGAAGCTTCAAAACGAAAAATATTACGTCTTTTCAGCTTCAACCCATTTTGAGATGATCCCTTAGACCAAAACCTATTCAGACCATGACACAATCCCAGACTGTCGGGACCAGAGGAAATAAGCTGAGGTTTAGCGTGAGGAGAGGCCAGCACAGTGCAGTGACCAGTAGCACAGTGCAGTGACCGGCAGCACAGTGCAGTGACCGGCAGCACAGTGCAGTGACCAGCAGCACAGTGCAGTGACCGGCAGCACAGTGCAGTGACCGGCAGCACAGTGCAGTGACCGGCAGCACAGTGCAGTGACCAGCACAGTGCAGTGACCGGCAGCACAGTGCAGTGACCGGCAGCACAGTGCAGTGACCGGCAGCACAGTGTAGTGACCAGCAGCACAGTGCATTGACCAGCACAGTGTAGTGACCGGCAGCACAGTGCAGTGACCGATAGCACAGCGCAGTGACCGGCAGCACAGTGCAGTGACCGGCAGCACAGTACATTGACCAGCACAGGGCAGTGACCGGCAGCACAGTGCAGTGACCAGCAGAGTGCTCACAGATAACACTTTTTCACATCCCAGGCAGAGGATGGAGAGGAACATTTGGAGTTTAGACCATTAAGACCACAGAGGAATTAGCGGGCGAAGAAAGCCATTCAAGTTTATGTGTGCAACTTGCTCATGCTTCATTCAGTAAAAAATATCCATTAAATAACTCAAGCAGAACTAAGTCACTTTGACGAAAGCTCTGTAAAATAATTGATCAATGTCTTTCTTTTCTTTAACAGATTAAACACAAATAATACGACACTTCAAACATCTCAAAAATACATTTAACATCATAGGGAATTACAAATATATTTAACATAAAGATTTGACTTAGTTCTCCTTTAAATGGACACAAACACGATCGCTTCTGTGGTAATGACTCCACATTTTAGCCGCTTTATTCACTCTGCCTTCATTATTTTGTTCTGTTTTTACTGGCTTTAAAGTCTCCTCAGGGGCGGGGCCAATATCTAAAAAGCTCAGAAATGGCAAAGCCGAATAGGGCCCCACACCCACGAGGTGTGGAGGTCTGGAGGGGGCCCTTCATGACATTGGAGGAAGTTCCCTGAGCCTGCGTTCTCTGCCTCCTCTGAGCCCCGCCCTCATTATCGGCTCATGTTGACATGTTCACATGAATCTCATTCATAAATCACTTTGCATTGTTCTTTTACGGGGACATGCAGACAATGAGGTGCACAGAGTTCTGATGTAGAAAACAAATTTGAAGTGTCAAGAAGTGCGTATGGAGGTTTTATAAATCTGAATATCAGTCGAATTTTACAGACTCTTTCATAAAAGAGGCCCCAGGTCTGCTTTAGACAGAATGCACCATTTTAGAAAAAGTCCAACCTGTACCTCATCTCCAAACTGATGGGGTTTGAAAGAATTCAGTTAACATGTATTGAGTAGCGCTTAGAGTTGTTAAAAATCTATCCCCTGATATTAAAGTACACTTATTAATATTGTAGTGAAATTGGTGCTCTGCATTTGACCCATGCTGGGACAACCTGTAAGAACATGCTAGGCTGAGTTTGGTCAGGACTTCCTGGCTGGAGGATTACCCAGAATCCTGGTGAGGTGAGGCTCGAGTTCTAACTATTTCAGTAGCGGTTTGTTGTTTGATGTAAAGCTCAGTGGGAATTCAGGCGTAATTGACAATTTTTTCGCCGATTTGAGAACTGAAGCGGAAGTGCACATGTGCACTCCACCTGTGCGACTTAAACAAGAGCATTGAGCTAGAAGTGCGTTTGTTTATTAGCGCGACGGATTACATCCATCATCTCTCGTCTCCGTAGATTTCCGTCTCTTCTGAGCTCGAACTGTCTTTCTCCGTCTTCATTTTGTCCCGTACACTGAGGGAACTATATTATGATAGATCAATGCGCTTAGACACAGGGAAACATGCTGCTCCTGGGGACGAGCCGACGAGGCTGCAGGTGAGCAGTAGGTGCATTCTATGATTGATACGTGGCAGGACTAATCGGCCGTCCACACCACGAGGAAATGACGCCTTTAATGAATCAAATATGAAAAATTTTGATCTTTCTCTTTTTTAATCATTCAAATTTATTTATGACATTTACAGAATAGTTTTCCAGTAGTAAAGGGCCGCATGTGATCAAATGAATGTTCTACTTATTTTGTTGACAATTATGTTTTTCTATAGAACTAAACACATCAACATAAATGTTTTTTTCATTTTGGTATTGAAAATACTATCTATCTTTTTTTCTTCTTAATCAAGTCTGTTTCACGCCACAGAAAGGGTCTGATGTGACCTCCCAGCTGTGTCTTTACAGGCAATGCCGCTGCAGACACTCAGTGCTCTCCGTGTTCTGAGGGAACTTTCTCAAATGGGACTGTGTTCGTCTGTCAGCCGCACACACTGTAAGTTCAATATTACTTCTGTGTTAGAAAAGTACAAACTGCTGTGCTGCTCGGTGGTCCGACATGTCCTCCTTCTCTCACATCCTCCATCTCACACTCTCCTGTCTAATAAAGCCTATGGGCCACAACATCTTCAAATAAAAGAAAAGTACAAACTGCTGATTGTGATTTTGCTGTTCCAGGTGTGAGCAGAACGACAAAATTACAATAAAAGAGGGAACTTCAGACTTGGATACGGAATGTGCAGAAGGAAACTCAAACATTTTAGTCATTGTACTTGTATTGGTACTCGCCATCGTTGGGGCTGTCATTGGGGCTGGTGTGTTCATTTATAAAAAATATTTTAAAAAAAAAGGCGTCGTATGAACCACCTTAAAGCAGATGTGTGTATTATTACAAATAATAAATATGTTATACATATTCAGTTTTTTTTGTACATTTAATTTGTATCCTGACATTGTACCAATTTTGGAAGATTATTTATGTTGTCTTGTGTCTGTCGTCTGTTAATAAGTCTTGTCAGATCATTGTGGATTAAGTTTGGGAGTTTGTGTTCCATTCTTTTGGACATAATTGAGGTGTATAAGCGATAGTCCACATTCAGAATAGAAATTAGTCTATATGAGGCACAGTCCAGTCACTCCTTCCCTTCTTTTGGTGTCAGGGATATGATGGCTTATTCTAGGAGGTTCTGAGTCTTCTTAAGTGTCCAGTTCAAAGTTGTTGAAAGCAAAGAAGTGTGTCTTTTAGAGCTGTATACCACTCTGAGGTGTGTCTTTAGAGCTTTATACCACTCTGAGGTGAACCCATCACTCCTGGAGATTTATTGGTCTATAATCTTTTAATTGCACCTTGTATTTCAGCAGCTATTTTTTATTTTGCTCTTCTGACTGAACAGGCAAATTGAGGGTGTCCGGAAAGAAAAGTATATCATCTCCTGGAATATTAGAAAAATGCTTTTATAGAAGGATTCAAATGCAGATATATATCTTTGTTTGGCAAACAGCATTTTCTGAACTCTTTTATGTGAGGTGAGGTCATCAGCGTGAGGACTCCCCTTGCATGCTTTACCTCCAGCTATTTTAGTTTCTCTTGCTAATTGAGCTCTTTCACCCTTTGTTTTTAAAACAGGTTTTGAAGAAAACTGAAGGATTTTCAAGTTGAAAAAAATCCATGACATGAAGGCAAAAATCACAATCAAATGTCTGTAGAAGTTGGTGTTCAGTCGGCTGAACACCAGCAGTTGTTTTGACATTGCGCTCAATGGAAAAAAGCTTTATCTGCCAAGGATTCTTTCACTGCAATTCCAAATGACTGGCTACTTGAGTAAAAGTACAGATACTAGTGCAAATAATTAGTCAAAGTAAAAAGTAAAAGCATTTCATACAGATTTTGAGAATTTTTAAAGTGGTAAATGTAGTCATTTTAATTCAGATTAACTTTATAGTGAATTGTGTATGTATATCTGTGTTTGCGCAAAGCTAGGGCCTTGCATGCATGTGCTAGAAAATAAGCAAAATATATTTTACCAAAATATTTCAGTCCAGTTAAAACATGTAGTGGAGTAGTATACTTGACCTCACATGTACGGAAGTAAAAGAATCCACAAGACCCATGTCCCAGCAGACCCACGTCCCAGCAGACCCACGTCCCAGCAGACCCACGTCCCAGCAGACCCACGTCCCAGCAGACCCACGTCCCAGCAGACCCACGTCCCAGCAGACCCATGTCCCAGCAGACCCACGTCCCAGCAGACCCACGTCCCAGCAGACCCACGTCCCAGCAGACCCACGTCCCAGCAGACCCACGTCCCAGCAGACCCACGTCCCAGCAGACCCACGTCCCAGCAGAACCACGTCCCAGCAGAACCACGTTGCAGGCATCGTACAGTATTTCTGAAGCTGAAGACATCTTGCATGGCCCAGCTTACTCGCCGGACATCCATTTGCCTGTATACGGTTTATTTTATTTTTTATTACAGCCAATATATTTGATGTTCTCCAACAGATCAAATGCTGTGATTCATCTCCCACCTCTACATCTGCTGATGCTGCAGGAATGGCATCAAACTCCTTTAAATTCCCACCTAGATATTTTTTACCACTTGTTTGTTAGTTATTCTAATGTTTATATGTTTGTACTTTGATGCAACACTTTAATTGCCCTATTTATGAAAACATAAAAGATGTTCTTCTGGGTTGATTGGGTGTGCCTTCCTTGCACACTAGAAGAGTTATTGTTGGCTCTGACTCACGTGGTTAGAAGTAAACAGTGCGGTTTGGCGGTGTATGTTTAACCTGCGGTGGTTTCCCTCGTGAGCCTTGAATAAATCCGATCTAAATGTATTTTTGGTTTTAAATTAAAAGTATCTTAATGTGAAAGGCGGAAATGACGAGGACCGTGTCGTGATGTTGTTTCACTTCTCCAGCACATTTTAGCAGGCCTAATGTCATATAATGTTTTGGTCGTTAACGTTAGGCTTCATAGGTAAGTCCCCAAAAGTCCTGGCTGAACCGGGCGCGTGTCTGTCCGTCTGTGTGAACGTTGTGAACGTTAGCCACGTTAGCCACATTAGCCACGTTAGCCACGTTAGCCACATTAGCCACGTTAGCCACGTTAGCCACATTAGCTAAGCTGTTCTCCTCCCCAGGTTCCGTGAGCTTGTGTCTGCTGCCCGCGCTCTGCTGCCGTCCCAAAGAGTACCAGACTGAGGACGGACAGTGCTGCCCCGTGTGCGACGAAGGTAAACCCAGTGGAAACTCCCGTCAAAGCCACATCCTCCCCCGGCTCTACCTGCGCCGTGGCCCCGTGTGGAACCGCAGCAGGAAATGGGGTGACATCGGGGTTGCGAATGACGTGTTTTAGTCAAACCTCGCACTGCACTGGCTAATGACCTCATATCACTGTCAAACTACTTCTTAAATACATGCTCATTAAACGGTCTGTGACACTAGCCTTCTGCGCCATCTTATTTGTTCTGTTAGCATGGCGTTTATATAAGCCGTGGCCATGTTCCTCCTGCTCGTCCAAATGTGGAGGCAGTATGAGTCTTGCCCATGGACACAACGGCAGTATTGTCCCCATTTCTTCTGCTAAAACCCTAATCACAACAATACCGTCTGCCATAAAGCCCTCACTGCACTTGATTCTATTTGTCTGAAACAGTGAGGCCTCCTGCCTTCTGTAACATGATGTAGTGTCACACCCTGTGGTCATGAGGCGGCAGTTCCATGTTTCAGCAGATCTGATCAGTGTGATGCGTGATACAGCCTGAGCCTGCACCGGGCTCCCACAGCACCGGGCACCCACAGCACCGGGCACCCACAGCACCGGGCTCCCACAGCACCGGGCTCCCACAGCACCGGGCACCCACAGCACCGGGCTCCCACAGCACCGGGCACCCACAGCACCGGGCACCCACACTCCGGTCTAGAACACCTCACCATATCATGATCATCATTCTGACCTGTGGACCTGGACCCTCCCTCAGCTGCTCCCGTGATTTAAGCCCATACAAAAATAATTGGACTTTTATTTAAATTAAATGAATTATGACATACATTGTGTTGTATTTTCCATGCAGGGCGGTTTAGATTATCCTGAGTTTCCATTATGTTGAGAATTAATTACGTTGAGGGACCATCTTACAGAGTAATACTGAGAAGAGCGTTGCGTAATTAAACTAAGAGAAGGATAAATTATGAACAGCTGGCTCAGGAGCGTGTCCGGGCTTTTTAAACTCAGGACGGTCCAAGTCTTTAGGGTGACCATTTAAAGAACAACTGTGTAAATGAAAAAAATAAAACATTAAAGGCATTTTTTTTTCTTTTCATGTTTAATGGCAGTTAATTTTTATGGCATTAAAATTAAGTATGGTTTTAACATTCTATTTCCATGAAAACATGCAGGTGACTTTCCAAAGTTACACTGTCACTTTTCAGTTTTTTTTTTTTTAATTTATTGTTGATAAATAATTTGAAATGATTATAAATATGTATGTATTTCCCTTATTTTGTCATGAATTTGGTGTAAAATGACACACAAATCCTTATTTACCCCCAATAATCTGCCTCATTCCCTTCGGGGTCATTTAAAGCTAACCACTGACAATATTATATTATAACTGGATACCAAGGTTATTCAGTTAATCCCTAATCATGATTATTCCGGTCACAATATACAAGAAAATTAGTTGCGTGAATTTATTTTAGAAGCAAAATAATTCCCTGTAATTCAATGGTAACGTTTTATAGTTGTGAATCATTTGAGATTTGATGTTTTTTCTCAAAATAATCATAAGACTAATGTTTTCTTGTGAAATCCCTTATGAATGATGGTGTGTGTGTGTTTGTGTTTGTCTGTGTGTGTGTGTGTGCAGGCACTGTAGTCACCAGACACTGCACTGTGGACGTGGGCACCAGCTGTAAGCCCTGTGCCAACGGGACCTACATGAACGAGCCCAACGGATGGAGAGAGTGCTTCCGCTGCTCCATCTGTCACTCAGGTACAGTCCAGACCTTTCATCTGCAGTCACAGAGCAGACCGTGTGCAGTCACAGAGCAGACAGTGTGCAGTCACCGTGTGCAGTCACAAAGCAGACCGTGTGCAGTCGTAGAGCAGACAGTGTGCAGTCACCGTGTGCAGTCACAGAGCAGACAGTGTGCAGTCACAGAGCAGACAATGTGCAGTCGTAGAGCAGACAGTGTGCAGTCGTAGAGCAGTGTGCAGTCGTAGAGCAGAGTGTGCAGTCACTGTGTGCAGTCACAGAGCAGACAGTGTGCAGTCACAGAGCAGACAATGTGCAGTCGTAGAGCAGACAGTGTGCAGTCACCGTGTACAGTCACAAAGCAGACAGTGTGCAGTCGTAGAGCAGACAGTGTGCAGTCACCGTGTACAGTCACAAAGCAGACAGTGTGCAGTCACAGAGCAGACAGTGTGCAGTCGTAGAGCAGACAGTGTGCAGTCATAGAGCAGACAGTGTGCAGTCGCAGAGCAGACAGTGTGCAGTCACCGTGTGCAGTCACAAAGCAGACAGTGTGCAGTCACAGAGCAGACAGTGTGCAGTCGTAGAGCAGACAGTGTGCAGTCGTAGAGCAGACAGTGTGCAGTCGCAGAGCGTGTGCAGTCGCAGAGCGTGTGCAGTCGCAGAGTAGACCGTGTGCAGTCACAGAGCAGACAAAGAGCACCACCAGTTATTTAGATTGGTCCCTAAACCAGGACTTACAGCAGAACTAACCCAGAGGTGGTAGGTCTGTATTACCTCCGTACAATGTACAATGTATATAAAAATACTATTTGTCTGAATGTCTGTGTAACCTGTCCTGCCTGTTCATTGTGTTTGCAGTAAAGCAGTTTCCCTTGTGTTGTGTTCAGGCAGTGGTCTGTTGGTGCTGCGGCCCTGCACCTCCAGCAGTGACAGTGTGTGTGGAGCTCGCTCTGGCTTCTTCTGTCAGAACTTCAGTCAGGAGTATGGAGGCTGTGAGGTGGCCCAGAAACACGCCACCTGCTCCCCCGGCCAGAGACTGCAGCAGCCAGGTCAGGCATGCACACATTCAACAGAAAAAAACAAATGGACTTCATGTGTTAACTGAGGTTTGTGAGCAAGACCACGCCTCTATTACCCAGGAGCCTTCTTATACCAGCATAAGGCCTCAGTCACCGCTTGACGTGCATTACTGCCACTTAACCAGTCTCAAATGGTCCATTAAACAGAACTTAACATCAACCCATCATAATCTGATACTGACATGTCTTGGCCCTTCTCCGGCCTCTGCCAACCAGACCATCCAGCTGTGCGCTCCGTGATACGTGCAGTGACCCGGTCAGCTCGCCCGAACATCAATCAAGCCTCGAAATAACGGGCCGGACACGGTCAATGACCGGCGCAAAAATCAGTTTTGACCGACTCCAAAATCAATGTTCCGGACACAATGACCGACGCAAATTTTTCGCCGTAATATGTATTTTTAATAGGCAAAAACAGCGCGGTGAACATGCCCAAAGCGATTCCTATGCACAAACTCGGGCGCGCTGTACTACAGACCACGATTATTGCTGTAGGAAGGAGGAAGGCAGCGGAGCGCATGTGCGCGGGCATTTCCATCGCTTAACTTTCGTTTTGACCTACATGCCACTTCGCAGTCTTCTCGCTTCTCATTGGCCGAGCGGTGTCTGTGATCTAATGTCGATGAAAGCGGGCATCTGATTGGCCGCTGCATTCGGTTGCATTCGGTTGTACTCGGAAATGCCCGGTCTAATTTTGCGCCACAAGTGATATCGAGGTTGGCGGGCGTCAATCTCTTCAGTTCGCAATTCAGTCTTTTTAAAGTTGTTTGAAACAAAAGCTGTAATTTTGCACATTAGGGACAATGTCAATGTGGAAGAATCCAAGGGCCCCAAGAGCCCCGCCCCCTTTGGAGTTGTTAGCATCGGGGCAATGTATATATGTTAGTAGTTTATTTTGTAGGCTGTGATTTTATATATTCCACAAGATCTCCTTGTGTCAAATGCTGTAAACAGTATTTCTTTTGTATCTAAGAAACATTATTATATTAAATTAAACAGTATTAAACATCATGATCTCTGGTTTATATGAATTCAGTATTTGTGCTCTTCATATCAAATAACAGCTAAAAGTACTTTAAATTGTTTTACATGCTAATAACCAGGTTTAAAACAACGCATTTATCTTGTTCTTATGACGCCGCGATGCCGCGCGCGCTTGTGGGCCCCTGAAATTGCTGGGGGGCCCCTAACTTTTTTACGTAGGGGGCTCCCCTGGCCCCTAACTTTGAAAATCTATTTCTCAGCCTGTAAATGATAAAGAGACATGTTGATAAAAGTTCATTTTTCATTAATTATGTTATTCTGTTTTCCTTTCCTTGTGACCGATTCAGAATTAGCCATGACAGGTACCAAATGATCGGTACCTGTCATGTTGACAGGGACGTAAAAATAATTATTTCAAGGCTTGCATCATTCCACTTTTGTCATAACCGCAGGCCTCAATATCCAGAGCCCAAACACCTCAGAGCACCCGTCTGTCGCCCATCAGCTCCTCGGAGTCCAGACCTGTCTCCTCCCGGGACTGGGCTCCTCGACACACGGGGCTGGGCTCCTCGACACACGGGACTGGACCGTGGTCGGCCTGCAGCGTGAACTTAGTACGACAAAAAATCTAAGCTGTATTTGACTCATGCTTCAGCTCCACTTCCGGGTTCCCTGACAGCAGAGCGTCATCCGTTCACCTGGCGTTCTGCAGCGGCAGCCTGCCACTCTGGCGCCCCCTAGTTGGAGCCAGGTTGCGCAGGTTGCTCACTCATCCAATCTGAATGTCTCTTCTCTTTTCCAATGTCTTTAACCAGTCCAACTCTCAGCCGCTGCTATCCACCGCAATTTCAGTTCCTTTGAATTCCGTTACGGCAAAACTTCCTTAGCAATGCTTTTCCAATATTTCTCTAGCTGCTCCTCTTATAATTGTAAGAATTTGTTACACCATTGATCTGGCCCCCTGCCACCCCTGCCTAACCTCTGATCTTCTCAAACGCTTCATACATGCACTCAGTTCAGGACAACGCTCAACCTAACAATCGTGCACATGTTCTTGCTCGTCTTCTTCGGGTTCCTCCAGTTTTTTAAATTCACTTCTTTGAGATAATTCATCCACGTTATTGGACCGTTTTTCCCGCGCTCATATTCACACAAGAGAAGATACTGATCATGGCAACTGTGTCCGACTCCTTTTATTTATTCCTCCTGCTTCCTCAGCCCTTTGAACCTGAATTTATCACTTCATGCCTTCAATTCACTGCCAACGATTCCATCTTCCTGACTGAATAGGGCAATAGCTTCCAGTTGTTTAACGTATAACGCATTTGCTATATATAATATAGCAAATTCCCTTAACGCACAAATTCAATTCACATTGAATTAAAAGAAAATATATATATATATATATATATATATATAAGAATAAAATAATATATGAAACAATCAATTATATTACATTTAGTTTTGTAACGCCCAAAATCACACCAGTAGTTGCCTCAGGGGGCAGTGGTTATTCAGTGTAGCCCTCCTCATGCGCGTGTCCAGCACTGACTATTCCATCAGCTCCATAAAGTTTGGATTCTGCTCCAGGATATCTGGCTGAGTGTGAGTGTGGTGGGGATAATATAGAAAACATGTGTCTGGATTTGAACTGGGGATCTCCTGCTCACGAGCAGAGTAAAGGATAAAGGTCTGTGTGGTCTGAGCTGCTCTTCTTTCTTCTAGGCACCAGTTCAGCTGACACTGTGTGTGAAGACTGTCCAGAGGGACACTTCTCCCCCACCGGACTCAACTGCACGGCCTGGACCATGTACGTATGCAAGACAATAAAAGACCATTTCAAACTAATCTTGACTTTCAACAGCATCTGAGCGAGGGCGCAGAGAATGATGACAGTTCACAGGCTTGTTCATGTCCTGGGCATTCATTTCTTCTGTTTTATTATAGTGTAGCCAAATTATACATCTGATTATATTACGTTTATTCCATAACTCTAAATGGAATATTCCTCTATTTAAAATTAAAAACAGAAATGACAAAAGTTAAATTATGCCTGTTTAAGTCTTATATTTCCTTTATCCTTAAGAGTTGGAATGCCAAATGTGGAAGTGTTTAACTTTCTCACTGCGCAAAGCTCAAAGTCACTGTTCTGTCATAACTTTGTGGCAGAGCAAACATGGACCCAGCACTGAGAACTTCTAGTCTGACATGTTCTGTCAAGTTCTTGATTTCCCTTTGTGTAGGACCATGTTGCTACCTCTCAATCTGGTTTTCCTATGAACATTGTTAAAGGTCCCATAACATGCAAAATCGAGTTTTCAGAGCTTTTAACCTTCTTACATTGCTATTTGTGCTTCATATATGTACCCAGAGTGTTTTTTTGATTGATTCCCGCAGTGTTTAGCTATATATAGCGTCATAAGGGCAAGCACGCGTCACCATCTCCCCTCTCCAACCCTTATTATTATCAATTATACACTTAGGATAGACTACGAAACGTGAAAAAAAGCATGTTATGGCACCTTTAAGTCTGTTTTTCACTGTCGCCTTCGAGGCAACTGCTGTTGTGATTTTGGGCGTTCCAAAAATGAATTGAATAGAATTTTGGATGTATTTTGCGTGAGTGGAGTTTGCTGACTGCATTGCATGTGTGTGTCCTCAGCTGCTTTGAGAGTCAGGTGGAGGTGCGGGCCGGGAGCAGCCAGGAGGACGTGCTCTGTGGAGGAGCCGTGTCCCGCTCACATTTTATCCTCAGCATTCCCTTTGTGGGCGTTCTAATCATTCTCATCCCTGGTTAGTGCATGGACAGCTTACTTTAGGGTGAGACACTGCAGATACAGAAACCATCCATTCTACTTCTAAAGATATTGATTCTTTTTTTTAAAGGAAACTGTAACACCAACACTACATGTTGTACTCTTTTTGATGTTTATTTCCTGTATCGCAAACCTGGCTCAATAGACACATTTCGACTGGCCTTTTAATTGGAGTGTGTCCATGTGTCCAGAGGCTTAGCTCTCACTTCAGACAATGGACAGTGTCGGGCCGAGTCGATCAGCTGCAAAGGGAAACATGCCATATAACAAAGCATTCAAAAGGCTTTAAAACACTGTCTGGGTGAAAAGCTTAACTCGCAATTGTTCAGATTATGTTTGTTATAAAAAGATCAACAGATGAAGTTTCAAATTTCTAGAGTTCTGAGTGTTTGTCCCTGCAGTGTCTCACCTTCATTTTGCATCTTAATACATAACATTTCTAACTTGTGTCACTAACTGTTGGAGATGCTCTGTGTTACAGTGTTGTACAAGTTAAAAGGACAAGCTAACCCCAAACGTGATCAGAACAATGCACAACTCTAACTGTGGCTAACTGATGCTAACTGAGGCCTTAGACTAACATCCTGCTAATTCTCAAGTCTGGACCCCGATGAGGCCAGAGAGACTGGAACACTGACTGGTTTTTATACCAATACCATTCTAAATGAAGAAATTCTGAAGAGGACCACTGTAGATAAAACTTTGTCTGAACCCGATTTTCAAACCTGTTTTATACCGTGAACCGTGAGTGAAAGTGTTTTATAAGTAGTTCTGTTCTGTTGGTAGTGCTCTGTAAACACGCACGCACGCGCACACACGCACACGCACACGCACACGCACGCACACACACCTTTTTGAGAATTAATTAAAATGAATTATTTATTTCCTTCAATTTGAATTGGGCCAATTTCATTTGCAGGCATTTAGATAAGACGCCAGTCTTCCCGTATTTTGGACGGGGTATTTTCGAGTGCAGGGACGGCACACGGCGTAATGTCAGACGGCGTTAAAAGCACCGCTTTATTTAAAAGCGCCGCTTTATTTAGTAAAAGCGGCGCAATACGCCGTTCCTAAGTGGCGGAGTGTGATCATAATTTTGGCTTTCCACATTCGGCTCGTTCTTTCTGCGAACAAAATTATTTGGATGGGGTGTTTTCAAATCCTATCCAAAAGCCTGATTGTAGGTTTGATCCTCTAAAACCTGCAGGTCAAACTGAGCTGGAGACCGGTCAGTCTATGGTGGCATCAACAGTTTGACCATCTCTGTAATGACTGGGCATATTCTCATGACAAGGTGACAAACACAGCATTACTGTCAGTGTAAAGGCCCTAACCCGAGAAAAGATGAAGATGCTTCAACATTAGGGGATTTTCAGTGTGGATATTTCTTTCTAAAATATCCTCCATGTTCACACCACAAATCTGACCGTGATGATGTCTGAAGATCATTGAAATGTCCTTTATTATGACAAAGGGTCCACATGCTACTACTAAACTCTCCCTTAGGCCAACACACATTACATTTGTATTATTTCAGTTTACTCTTCTGTTTAAGCTCCTGACTTGATAAATGGGACCCACATTTTACAAAGTGGTAACCATTACAACGATGTTAACCAGTTTCTGTTTTTGGTCTCAGCCTGGATGTAAATAATGCGTTATCAATGTTAATGTGGATGTATTTGTTTGCTTCTCAGACTCTGACCCTTTATTTATTATTTTATACTCCAAAAGGAATTTCTACATAAGATATTTGTTCTAACTTGTGACCAAACATATTGACACCATAACAGGATGATCTTATGTGAATGTGTACCGTTTTTCTCTCATGTACTGAGGATGAGATGACAACCCCAGAGCGCACGATAGTTATTCTCTAGAAAGTCCTATAAAAAGGTAATTTATGTTTAATGTGTTATTAATTGTCCACTCACAAGAACCTCTGTAAATCATCATAGATTCATATTTGTTCATTCCTCTTTTGGCTCTATTTAAACATCTACCCCTGCCCAACATTAGGAGGGGTCAACTCTTGTATAGCATTAGATTACTGCCGGCTCCTTATTATAACGAGCCCTAAGAAAACTACTAAATGACCATTATTTGAATCCTGTTACTATGGAAATATAATCACATTTTCATGTATATTTGGTATGATTTGAGAAACAAGTTAAATTTGTCATTTGTAGTATTTATCACTGAATTCACTCATTTTCCCCATTGTGCATAATAGGGAAAAACAAGTACGCCCCAGACAATGAGAAATACTATCAAAACATGGTCATTTCACCTTCTTTCGTTTGTTGTCAACACAAATATATAAGGGGGGAATCTAATCATTTCCGAACATTTAACAGATGTTGCTTGTTCTATGCGCTTTGGCGCTTTGAAAAATGAAAAAAATAAAATTGCACACAAATGATTTTTAGGCTGTAACATATTGATAATAGGATCAGATTAATACATTTAATTTCATGTTTAGTATTTTTTTCATTTTGAGCAGACACAACAGGAGTTTAGTTTAGTATTAGTTCACATTTCATAAAGTATACGACTATGCAAAACAGATGTGATCGTCAAATACCAAACTAAAGCAAACTAATGTGAGGACTAAGTCACAACCGAAAGAGAAAATGTTACCAGCAACACACCAAAATCTAATCCAATTATTGGGTTGTTTGATAATTCTGCATATGTGATTTTTACTGGCCATGTAAAAGGTGCCCATTGATGACTGAAGCAGCTAAAACCAGGCTCAAAGCTTTCCTTCTTCTGTTAATAAAATACAAGTTTGAATAAATGTTATCAAAGTGTTTTTATTGTTCTCTACCACAGCTTCCTCTGACTCTTGTGTACTTCTACTTCCTTTAGTTCCACCAGGCTCAGGTCTTGTATTACAGGTCTTATACTGCAGTAGATTATACATTTGTTTGTACATATATTTGGAAGTATCTCAGAACAATATAAGGGCTGGTTTAGACTTGCTTAAAATATGCTGGTGATCTGAGAACATTTCATTTAATGATCTCTATTTCTATTCTAGAAGATTCTTTTCACTTACAAAACAGTATACCTCTAGAATAGTCATTTAAACACAGAACTTCTCAATTTTAACATGATAAATGTATTTTAAGTTAAGTACTTAACAAGTTTAGTCTGAATACATTCCCATTACATTTTAGAACTCTGGTAGTGGCTTTAGTCCTGGTAGTCACTTTGCCGATGTAAAGCGACTACCGTGACTAGTCGCGTTAGTCCTGGTAGTCGCTTTAGTCCTGGAAGTCGTGTTACTCCTGGTAGTCGTGTGAGTCCTGGTAGTCGCGTGAGTCCTGGTAGTCGCGTGAGTCCTGGTAGTCGCGTGAGTCCTGGTAGTCGCGTGAGTCCTGGTAGTCGCGTGAGTCCTGGTAGTCGCGTGAGTCCTGGTAGTCGCGTGAGTCCTGGTAGTCGCGTGAGTCCTGGTAGTCGCGTGAGTCCTGGTAGTCGCGTTAGTCCTGGTAGTCGCGTTAGTCCTGGTAGTCGCGTTAGTCCTGGTAGTCGCGTTAGTCCTGTTAGTCCGGTAGTCGTTTTAGTCCTGGTAGTGGCTTTAGTCCTGGTAGTCACTTTACCGGAGTAAAGCGACCACCGGGACTAGTCGCGTTAGTAGTGTTAGGCCTGGAGTCGCGTTAGTCCGGTAGTCGCGTTAGTCCGGTAGTCGCGTTAGTCCGGTAGTCGCGTTAGTCCGGTAGTCGCGTTAGTCCGGTAGTCGCGTTAGTCCGGTAGTCGCGTTAGTCCGGTAGTCGCGTTAGTCCGGTAGTCGCGTTAGTCCGGTAGTCGCGTTAGTCCGGTAGTCGCGTTAGTCCTGGTAGTGGCTTTAGTCCTGGTAGTCTCTTTACTGGAGTAAAGCGACTGCCGGGACTAGTCGCGCTAGTCCTGGTAGTCGCTTTAGTCCTGGTAGTCGTGTTAGACCTGGTAGTCGTGTTAGACCTGGTAGTCGCTTTAGTCCTGGTAGTCGTGTTAGACCTGGTAGTCGTGTTAGACCTGGTAGTCGTGTTAGACCTGGTAGTCGTGTTAGACCTGGTAGTCGTGTTAGACCTGGTAGTCGTGTTAGACCTGGTAGTACCGTAGTTGTAGTTCTGTGTTGGGAGTTGGCTCTTGTGTGAAAAGTCTTTGCGCAGAGTCTTCAGATGAAAGTCGGCTCTGGGAGGGAGGATCTAGCTGTAGTTGCGGAGGTAAACCAGTCTGTGTGGATGAAACTTCTCTCTGCACAACGGACACTCCGCCTGGGGCCAACACAAGCCAACGACACTTCAGTCACTAACCCTTCGGTCGCAAACCCTTCGGTCGCAAACCTGTGGTCTGTGGTACGTTTCATTTCTTTCATTTGAAATGATCAAAAGTGTGTGTTGTCTCTGTGTTGTGGTTGGTTGTATTGTGGCTGTGTTGTGGCTGTGTTGTGGTTGGTTATGTTGTGGTTATGTTGTGGCTGTGTTGTGGTTGGTTATGTTGTGATTGTGTTGTGGTTGGTTATGTTGTGGTTGGTTATGTTGTGGTTGGTTAGGTTGTGGTTGTGATGTGTCTGTGTTGTGGTTGTGTTGTGGTGGTGTTGTGGCTGTGTTGTTGTTGTGGTTGGTTATGTTGTGGTGATGTGGTTGTGTTGTGGTTGTTTATGTTGTGGCTGTGTTGTGGTTGGTTATGTTGTGGTTATGTTGTGGTGTGGCTGTGTTGTTGTTGTTGTTGTTGTGGTTGGTTATGTTGTGGTAGTGATGTGGTTGGTTATTTTGTGGTTGGTTATTTTGTGGTTGGTTATTTTGTGTTGTGGTTGGTTATGTTGTGGTTGGTTATGTTGTGGTTGGTTATGTTGTGGTTGGTTATGTTGTGGTTGGTTATGTTGTGGTTGGTTATGTTGTGGTTGGTTATGTTGTGGTAGTGGATGGTTATGTTGTGATGTGGTAGTGATGTGGTTGTGGTGGTTCATGTTATGGTTATGTTGTGGCTGTGTTGTGGCTGTGTTGTGGCTGTGTTGTGGCTGTGTTGTGGCTGTGTTGTGGCTGTGTTGTGGCTGTGTTGTGGCTGTGTTGTGGCTGTGTTGTGGCTGTGTTGTGGCTGTGTTGTGGCTGTGTTGTGGCTGTGTTGTGGCTGTGGTGTGGCTGTGTTGTGGCTGTGGTGTGGCTGTGTATGTTGTGCCAGTGGTGTGGTTGTGTATGTTGTGCCAGTGGTGTGGTTGTGTAGTTGTGGCTGTGTTGTGGTTGGTTATGTTGTGGCTGTGTTGTGCCTGTGGTGTGGTTGGTTATGTTGTGGTTGATTATGTTGTGCCCGATTATGTTGTGCCCGTTTATGTTGTGCCCGTTTATGTTGTGCCCGTTTATGTTGTGCCCGTTTATGTTGTGCCCGTTTATGTTGTGCCCGTTTATGTTGTGCCTGTGGTATGGTTATGTTGTGCCTGTGGTATGGTTATGTTGTGGTTGTGTTGTGCTTGTGCTTGTGGTCGTGTTGTGCTTGTGGTCGTGTTGTGCTTGTGGTCGTGTTGTGCTTGTGGTCGTGTTGTGCTTGTGGTCGTGTTGTGCTTGTGGTCGTGTTGTGCTTGTGGTCGTGTTGTGCTTGTGGTCGTGTTGTGCTTGTGGTCGTGTTGTGCTTGTGGTCGTGTTGTGCTTGTGGTCGTGTTGTGCTTGTGGTCGTGTTGTGCTTGTGGTCGTGTTGTGCTTGTGGTCGTGTTGTGCTTGTGGTCGTGTTGTGCTTGTGGTCGTGTTGTGCTTGTGGTCGTGTTGTGCTTGTGGTCGTGTTGTGCTTGTGGTCGTGTTGTGCTTGTGTTGTGGTTGCTGTAACCTTGTTGTGGCACCACTCGGTAATGCACTCCCAGCAGAACAGGTGACCACAGGGGGTGGACGTGGGGTTCCTCCTCTGCTCCAGGCACAGGATGCAGTGAGCTCTGGAGCCGTCGGGCCTCGGGTCAGGGCTGGAGCACGTAAACACAACACAGAGATAAGAACCACACACATGGAACCACAGGAGGGTTCTCATCACAAACAGTTCACTTTCAAAGCAACTACGGATGTTTTCACACTGTAGGAACACTTTGCAGTTCTTGTTACTTTCTTCAGACCTGATGCCCATAATAGGAACTAGGGATTGGGACCACACTTTGGGGTACTTTCTAGTCAGACCAGGAACCTTTGGTGACACATGTACAACACTGACTTTGCTGGGAAACATTTTCATTAATGATCAGACTAAACTGGCCAAACTGACTTGGTCACAGTAGCTTCAAGAATACTTTTGAATGCTTTTGTGCCTCACAGTTCTACAGTGATAAAAGGAGTAGGATTAAGGGAAAAAAAGCGTACCGTATTTTCCGCACTATAAGGCGCACGTAAAACTCTTTAACGTCCTCAAAAGCCGTCCTTGCGCTTAATAGTCCGGTGCGCTTAATATATGGTTTATTTCTGGTTGTGCTTACTGACCGCGAAGATATTTTGTGTGGTACACGGTGTATAAAGAAGATTTGAGACACGAGACGCCGATGCGCGACTATATTTACAGTACTCCGGAACCGGAAATCCCAACAACATGTGTACAAAGCATTCTGGGAACAGTAGTCTTCTGCTACACGCGGCACACGCGACATAACGTAAACAACATTTTCAGTCAGGCACAACGCAGACACCTACCGGTGTCCCAAGAAACTTGGCCCAAGATGGCTCCTGCCAAGAGACGATTGGATCTGTTATATTATTGCAAGAAATGCGCTTACGGGCTAAATTATATTATATTATAGGCCGGAATCATCACTGAACTGCCGCATGGGTCCGAGATGCGGCATCACAGTGACCAAAGGGATTTTAGCACGGAGCACTATCGGCGTTTTGGCTGCTTTTACCATTATGCGCCCCAGCAGACGGGACACACGGGACAAAGTCTGTGCGAAACCAGGACAAATGCACCGGGACACGTTACGTAAACAATCTGGGCTGTCCCAGGTAAATCAGGACGTCTGGTCATAACTATGCGGAATGTACTTCGGCTGCATTTGAAGGATTTGATGACGAGGAATGAACTGAAAAAGTGAGTGTATTGTGTTCTATTTTACGTGTTGCAACTGAACGAGGCTGGGAGTTGTTGTGAATGTTGGCATATTATGCCAACTGTCTTTTAGCGATTTCAGACTGTATTGTATTTTACGTGTTGCAATTCAACGAGGCTGTGAGTTGTTGTGAATACGCTAACGTGTCTTTTAGCGGTAGCAGAGTGTGTTCTGTGTTTGTATTTTACTTGTTTACAAGTGATCTTGAATGAGAATTGATTTGGATATGCTAACGTGTCTGTTAGCGGTAGCAGAGTGTGTTTTGATGTTGAACAATGTTGATCTGAATGAGTTGAACGCGTTTAATAAAGTTCAACTGATTCTGACTTATCCGTCTGTTTTGTTTATCTTATGCGCTTTATGTATGGACCAGTACACATGGTACACAGATAGCTGATGGTGCGCTTAATAATCCGGTGCGCCTTTTCGTGGGCAAAATACACACAATACAGATGCTAAAGCAATTAAGACACTCTCAAACACTGTTGCTGCGTGAACACGAGCAAAGGGGACCGCCCAGGTGGTTCTTCTGAGTAAGTAGGGACTGTTGGATTATAGGGACTTGTTACAGTTATGTGCAAAAACACCTATACACACCCACTTAATGGTCCATTATATCACCTGTTCTCACCTATTCTGGAGGTTCCTGTGGCGTTCTCACCTGTGTGTGAGGTTCCTGTGGCGTTCTCACCTGGGTGTGAGGTTCCTGTGGCGTTCTCACCTATGCTGGAGGTTCCTGTAGACTTTCCACTCGTGTCTGGCTCTCTGTCTCTGTCTGAAGCTGTGGAGCTGCAGTACCACAGTGAGAAGCAGCTGAAGCAGGGACAGCGCCCCCAGCAGGCGGTAGCTGGTCCTGATGGTGCCGTCGTCCTCAGAGGGACTCATCACTCGCAACTGCAAAGACAAAAGTAGATTTAAAGGAACCATATGGAGCCTGTGGTTTTAAGTCCCTACAGTCAGATCTGGGCCCGTTTGTGGTCAGGCCATGGCTCCTCGGCTCCTCCTTCTCCAGGTAGGGTGTGAGCAGCAGATGTGATATACACCACTGTTGCCTAGCAACTATACTGTAACCAAGGGCCAAAGTCCATATAAATGACAATAGTTATGATTTGACAAATAATAATAATACCTGATAAAACCTTTATTTTGATAAACATTGTTTAAAAAGGTCCAAAAAAGGGTCAGTTTTGTGTAAATTGTATTTGGGATGCAATGTCACTTATTGATGACATCACAGAGGGCTACTGCTCAGCACATCTTCCTGTAATTGTTTTATTTCTCATATTTTCATCTAAAATGGACACATGACTGAAGTTAAACTTTGATAAATATTTATTACAAAAACTATCAATCCAAACTTAGTCATGATTTGAAAAACAGGAGAAACTGTCATAAGCACTTGAAGTTCCACAGGTAAAGCTAATAGTGACTAACACATTGATTTGAAAGCACATGATACTCACGTAGCTGATGCCGGCCACTCTCCTGGACATGTGGTAGAAGGAGCCGCTGAGGTAGAACAGAGCTGTGTGGAGGCGCTGCAGGAGCTCAAGGGCCTGGTGGAGGACGTGTACGGCCGGGACACAGGCGCTCCTCTGGGCTGGAGTCAGGACGCTCACTGACCTGCGCACACACCTCCGCAGATGGCCCTCCACTGCCCACAGGCTCGACGACCCCTGGAAGACAGATTTAACCTTTCTTTACGTTTCTTTGAAGTGTACAACAAATAAGTATATATTGAAATATACCGGTACTTCAGTAGTACATTAGCGCACTCATTTAAAACTTTTTGGGGAATTTGGAATTGATTCAAAGTTGTTATGACCTACATATTATCTTTTTAAGACTCAATAGCCTCCTGAACAAAGGTCATCTTTCTTTCCCTGTAAACCTTAGAGCAGTGGCCCTACATTCAGTGCTGATCTGAAGTAGGCCTTCACAATATATTAATAAAAGTGTTGGGCACATGACTTCAGACTCTTATCTGATCTAAGAACAATTCTGTTTTGCACAGTTTACATTGTTTATTACAACGGGGAGCTTATTGAAATGTTTAAATAAATGATCTTTGTTTACATCATGTCTTCATCGTTCCACTCACCAGAACCATGTCTTAAGCCACATAAATCTAAAGCTAAAATCAAAAATAGCTTTCGATTTAGGAATGTACTTGTTACGGCAACATAATGAGACGGACTCATTTAATACAATTGGATAAATTCCTGACCTTCTTTTCTTTTCCAGTTTAGCTTCGGTTAGGTGTTTATTATGGCACATTCTGACTAGTTTACTAGCATTTACAAGCTACTAATGATTTACTATTTAGTTTTGATGCAACAAACCTTGGCTGAAATGTTTACAATGGCAGAGCCAAGTTAAGCTTCATTTCATTTAGTCTTTGGTGTTTGGCCAAAGCTCCACGAGCTTTAAGGCAGATAACGTTCAAATACATAGGTCACGCTCTACACTGAACCATTACAGTAGTTCAAAATATGACAGTATTTTTCCACCCCAAACCCAAACACACATGTGGCGCTCCTCTCTGGTCCCAGCGTACCTGTCGAGGGGCGAAGCTGGTGTCCGGGTCCAGCTCTCGCTCCACACACTGCAGCACTCGCTCCAGCAGGTACGGCACCAGGCTGTGGCACAGGACGACCCCGGCACGTCTGCCCAGGGACGGGACACGCCGCTGGGACGGGTCCACCTGTAGGACGTGCACATACTCCTCACCCAGCGTCTGGTAACCTGCACAAGCACCACAGAAGCATTATCTCTCCTCAGTTATTTATCCTGCTCCCATTTAGACTGCCCAAAACCGCAAATTCATTCAGAATTTAAGGTTTCAATTCAGAACTTTCCTAAATAATAGATGCATTAGATTTAAGCATATGGAGTAGAGCTGCAACTAACTATTATTGTACTAATGAAACTATTATTTGTACTGTACACTGAGCTTATTGAAATTAATTATCAACCAAATAAAGGGGGAAAGACTGAAGGCTTCTGGATGAAGAATATTGTTGAATTGATGACTCATGGCATGTTTTGGAGCCTGTGTTCGGAGCAGTCAGTGATTATCCCCTTACTATATCAGTTGACAGTTATTTCAGTCGACAAGTTAAAATTAACCATTAAATAGAATTTGTGAATAGTCTCTTCTTTTTTTCATTTTATAATGCCGCCGTCTTTGTTATAAAAGGTCTTTTTGCATGTGTTTTAGTCTAGTATTTAGTATTGTCCAAAGAAACATCATTATACAGTTGTTTTTTTTGGAGTCACAATAATTCCATAAATCTTTGCAGCACCACACTTTCACTTTCACCACGGTCTGCCACACGTCTTGAACCTTTAGTGGGAGACATAGTAGTTAACACTGACAGACGGGTATCACGACACTTTCATTTACTAAGCAGAGATTAAAACAGACATGTCCAAACTAAGGCCCGGGGGCCAAATGTGGCCCTCAGACCAATTTTTGTCGGCCCTCCGGCTTCCTGCTAAGATGGTCCAAACAACAAAATGTAGTAGTTTTTACTGTAAAGTTGGAAAGATTAAAGCATTTTGATGTTATACCAACATAATATTAATGTTCCAAGTCTTATTAAAAGGTGTGGAGGCATCAAAACTATGTCAAATGCAAAAACATCAACATTTTCGGGTTGTTTGTGGCCCTATTAAGTTTCAAAATGCGACCCTCTGTGAAAAAGGTTTGGACACCCTTGGATTAAACATAAACCACCAGGTCAAAGTGCATTGTCCTAAGCTCACAGCTGTCCCCTGGTGGTGGACAGGCAGGCTCGGACAGGCAGGCTCACAGCTGTCCCCTGGTGCTGGACAGGCAGGCTCACAGCTGTCCCCTGGTGCTGGACAGGCAGGCTCACAGCTGTCCCCTGGTGCTGGACAGGCAGGCTCACAGCTGTCCCCTGGTGCTGGACAGGCAGGCTCACAGCTGTCCCCTGGTGCTGGACAGGCAGGCTCACAGCTGCCCCCTGGTGCTGGACAGGCAGGCTCACAGCTGTCCCCTGGTGCTTGACAGGCAGGCTCACAGCTGTCCCCTGGTGCTGGACAGGCAGGCTCACAGTTGTCCCCTGGTGGTGGACAGGCAGTGACAAAGCTGTCCCCTGGTGGTGGACAGGCAGTGACACTCACCTGAGAACGTGGTCAGAGTGTAGTAGGCCAAGTCCGTGAGCAGCTCCACCTCTCTCCTCCAGTCCAGCCATCGTTTGGACCCTGACAACACAAGCATGTTAAAAGCTAGTTAGAAATCATAAATAATAAGTCATTTTCACCTGCGACCGTCTGGAAAGCTTCGTTGGCGTTGTTTCTCAGGACACGTTGATAATAATCGTCCTTCTGACTGGAGCGGATGAGCTGGGACTGGTTTGCGGGGATGAGAGGCATGTTACCCGGCAGAGGTCCAGCACATCTCCGCTCTCACGCAAACTCTGACTCCATGTGTCACGTACAGGCCGGTCCTTCAGGTCTGCTGCTTTCAGGACATGTTCAAACCATAGTCACCTTCAGATAGTTTTCACGCTCTTTCCGTAAATTGCCCAGATAATCCGGGTGATAAAGAAACTTGGAGCGTTCCGTTGTAAACAAACCAGTGGACACTGACACAGGAAGTGTCCGTGCTGTGGGGCGCGCCCTCGTGAGGCAGGAGAAGGCTGCGCAGGCTTATGCGTCACAGGAAACACACCCATCTAGACCTGGACCTTCAAAATAAGACTTTACATCAATTATTTACCCTAAATCTGATATTTTATCCAGGCACAACCAATATAAGTGTGTTGCAGTTATTGTCAAAATAATCACAACATTTTAGTTTTACTATTTGCTAATGCTAACTGCTTCTATGAATAATATAAATAAGGCCTAATTCTGATAATAATATATGAATAAAAACTTCTGACCGGGGGTACCTAAAAGGTTATGTTTTATAGTGTTATTTTAGCTTGTTTTTGCACATCTTGTAGCTTTCATTGCATTTTGTATTGCCTTTGTACAGTATTTGTGCAGCATTTTGGGCCATTGTGGTCTTGGATTAAATTAAACTTGACTTCCAGTTCACACCATTATTTTAAAAATAGCTGTTCCAATTTTTCCAAAGGTGAAAAGTTTGTTTTTGGTTTCTATAAAGACTCAGCTCCTCCTTCACCACAACAGTCCGATGCATCGCTGCAGACGCTGCACTGATCTTGATCCTTCCCTCACTTGTGCCTTTTGGTGAGGAGCATTTCTGCTTTGGATGGTGTTTTGAGTACCTTCAAAAGTCACTAGAAGAACTTCCGGAAATGAAAAACCATGCTGTAGTTGTGTCCTCACAGACGTGGCGAAACCTTGCTCATGGCTGACGAATATCATATGGTAAATCTTGAGTAAAAAACACTTTGCCTTTGTACTGGAGGTTTCTCTGCTTTTGCAGCCCTCATGACGCGCTCCTTCTCATGGTGGTTAAGGAACGGCATTCTCACGCCTCATGGTTTATCCTCTTCTCATATTTTCTGGCCAGTCAATGTGCTCTCTCTGTGGTGATGTGTGGGACCGCAACTCTAGTGTCTTGATCAGTCTGGAGAAAGCTTTTGAGATAATTATATTGTTTGATGTATTTGTATTAACACACCCACCCGGTGTGTTAATACAATACCCCCCTCTTCACCCTCTGAGACTCCCACGAGTCTGAGCTTGTTTCTGTAGACTCTGGATTGCTCTTCATAAACCTCGTTCTCTGCATGCAGTTTCAACACCTCGGCTCCAAGCTCTTGTAACTTCTCCGTATAGTGCAGGGGAATTTTGACGCTCAGGCTGGGTCGCGGGCCGAACATAACGTAAAACACAAAACTATGAAATAAATAGCTTTATATAGCCTACGCAGTTTTGAAGCAATTACTGGATCGATTTAAAACAAATTACAAAACATTTGTTCTCATAAACTGAAATGTATTTAGAAAAACAAGTGTAATTTCACCAATACTATGCTTCAGTTTATGTGCATCACAACTTCAGAGTTGATCTACAGTTCTAAACAGAGATAAACATTTGACTTTATAACAATATAAACTTCTCAAGATCTAAAAAACCTTTTAAATGTACTAACTAACATTTCCACGTCTGTGTAGTTATCTGTACACCTGAACTGACACGCCACTAAACTTCTGCTCAAAAGTGCTTAAAGTGCACTTCTCCCATGGCAGCTCACGCAGCAGTGCAGCAGAGCCCCGTGGGGGAGGGGCGGCCACCGACGGCATTGTGGGACGCGTAGTTTTAGCGATAAAAACGGTTACGGATGTAACTACGGTTCTATGAATCGATTTAAAAATAAATTTAAAAAATATATATGTATATGGGGTGCACGGTGGCAAAGGCGGTTAGCGCTCTTGCCTCCCAAGAAGGAGGTCATGGGTTCAATTCCCGGACCAGACCAACATCACATGACCTCTCTGGGTGGAATCTGCATGTCCTCCTCGTGTTACCGTGGGTTCTCTCCAGGTTCTCCGGCTTCCTCTCACCATCCAAAGACATGCATGTGTTAGGTAAAATTGGTAACTCTAAATTGGCCCTAGTGAATGAATGTGAGAGTGAACTGTCGGGCCTAAGGCCCGAAGTCACTGGGATAGGCTCCAGTCACCCGCGACCCCAAAAGGGAACAAGTGGTAGCGGTAGAAAATGGATGGATGGATGTATATATATACATTTGAAATGTTCGGCGGGCCAGATTTGGTCACCTATTTAGAAGGCAAATGTTGGCAGAGGCCAACATTTGCCTTCTTAGGTGTTAGGTAAGTTAACACCTGTGCCATACCCAGAAGTCTCAAAATGTATAGAATTTTGAGACTTCTGGGTATGGCACAGGTGTAAACGGCTGCACAGCTATGCCTCTGTCAACATTTGCCTTCAAAATATCCCATCCTAGGGTCTTTGAATAAACATTCTGACTCCTGCTGACTATCAACTTTCATCCTCACAGTCTCACAGAATGCCCCACAATGGCACTACTTTACTACGTGTTGCTGTAATTAGATACAGCCCCATCCTTTTCTACCAGGGAGCACAGGAGGGCAGTATAGCCAAATGCATATTTTGAGACAAACTATAACATAGAGTCTTAAAGGCGGTATGGACGATTTTTCGGCGATTTGAGAACGCATGCACACTCCCCCGTGCGGACTGATACAACACACACGTGCGCTTGTTTCTTAGCGCAACGGAGCGCATCGCATCGCTCGTCTTCTGTAGATTTCTGTCCACTTCTGAGTCAGCTCTCATTGTCTTTCTCCGTCTTCATTTTGCCCCGTACACTGAGGGAACTATATTATGATAGATCCATGCGCTTAGGCACGCGGAAACGTGGGGACGAGCCTGACGCGGCTGCAGGTGAGCGGTAGGTGCGTTTTATGATTGATACGTGGCAGGACAAATGATTTATCCACTCCACGAGGAAATATGATAAAAAATTTGCTGAAAAAAATCGTCCATACCACCTTTAAATAGCATAAGCATGATAAATAAATAAATCATTCAATATTTCAGACACACAAAACAAACAATACAATAAAACCCTTACAACAGACAGAATGAACCAAACTATTTATTTGCAGTCCCTTACTTAAATTAATTTACAAAAATAAACTTCTCATTATGAGTTGTAACGTTCATTGTTACATGTTTTTCTTTTTCCGATTGGACACAAATTTCTTCTAAATTATGACAATGTTTGACAAAATGAAAAAAATCAGGCAGTACTTAATGATTCTGCATTTTTTTCCCTCAGAAGAAAAATCTAATTTAACGTACCTTTGCATTTCACTTCTCCAGCAAACCTTAAAATTAGTGACATAATTCTACAACATTGACATTTTGGAGTATTTTTTGTATTTCCCACTAAAACGCAGCAACTACGTGACAATACCAAAATAGAGGGACAATGGATTCTACTTCAGGACATTTGGAGGGACTATGTCTCTCGGCTGGCCTGGGAACGCCTCGGGATCCCCCCGGAGGAGTTGGAGGAAATGTCTGGGGAAAGGGAAGTCTGGGAGTCCCTGCTTAGACTGCTGCCCCCGCGACCCGGCCCTGGATAAGCGGAGCAGATGTATGAATAGATTCTACTTCAATAAAACAAAAACGACACACATTCAAGCAGTGTAATGGGGAAAAATCTATTTTAGAATCTTTAGCAGTTTGATAAATCAAATGAAAATACTTTCCCTTGAGATGGTTTTCATGGGAAAGCTTTAAAAGGTTTTTTAAAGGTTCTATATGGAATATTTGTCAATAAGTTATTGAAATAGAAACTATTAATACTTCATTCTTAATTCCTTTTGACCATTATTGTTTCTTATTAAAAGGTTGGCATATAACCATGTCTTTTCACCATATATGATTTGCTTCCATTCTTTTTAACAGATTTTTGTTACCCGTCAGCTTAATTAGACAGGAAAGGACAGGGTGAAATGGGGAATGAGAGCGGGGAAGACATGCAGCAAATCGTCGGGATTCGAACTCACGGTGTGCTGTGCGTTAACCACTCAGTACTGCTTCCCTTCCTTTTCTAAAGTAGCAACTGATTCTATGCCTGGAGGAACAATGTTCCCATAGATTCCAATCACCTGTTCATATTCCAATAGTTTGTCATTTATGAAAACAAACCCTCCTAAAGCTTTTTCCCCAGAGGGAGGGTTTTCTATGAATAAATACATTTCTTATAAATTGCTGTAAAATTCCATCACTTCTTTAGAGGATTCAATTGATAACACTCTAAAACTTCCTTGCACCACCAATTTGAACCATCTTTTATTAGACTGTGTAAAAAGGACAAATGTTTTTGGTCTTGTTTTTTTAATTTGCAAATACAGGTACAATTCCTTGTGCAAAACCAAATGTAGAATATTAGAGTACACATTTTTGAGCTCGCAAAAACAGGCAGTATTCACCAGCTGCGATCGTACTGCCACCGTGTGGAGGTGACAGCTCTGGTAGGGTGGGTGTCCAATCGGAGACGAGCACTCGACCACTGAGCTACTGCCGCCTAGTCACATGTGGGTGGAGCCTGTGGTGCATGTGCCTCATAACATCTGCTACATTCATTCATTTCTTTTAAAAATACCTTAAGTAAAGTTATTTTACAAAATATATACATGTATTTACATGACTTGAGGATAAAAGTTGTCTTGATTTTTAAAAACATTGTTCTACAATGGATCACTCCTGGACAAAGAGGGATTACACCAACATGTATTTACAACTATTTTACAGTTAAGCCAAAGACAAATCCATTGCATGGCCGCACCAGGCACGCCCCCCGTGACTCCATATATGACCCAGGTTAACTTCTGTCATAATCCACCCTCTTTAGAAGCAGGACAGACTTAAACAGGCGACAGGTGTGTTCAAGCCTCCAGGTTTCTTACTGATGGAAAATAAAACCCTTTCCTGCATTAAACATCCAGATTCTCCTGCCTCTGCATTCTACTTGGTCTGGTTCAGTCTCGGTCCTGGTTCAGTCTCGGTCCTGGTTCAGTCTCGGTCCTGGTCCTGGTCCTGGTCCTGGTCCTGGTCCTGGTTCAGGGGTGCCTCAAAAGTAAGAGCTTCATCGTCAGAGTTTGTGTGTCGTGCCGTTGTGTGAAATAAACGCATCAGATCTTGAAACCTCTGTGAAACCTGCAAACAGAAGAACACATGTGTCAAACCTGCTGAGAATGTGAGCGTTCCCAGGCTGAGAATGTGAGCTTTCCCAGGCTGAGAATGTGAGCTTTCCCAGGCTGAGAATGTGAGTGTTCCCAGGCTGAGGAGGAGAAGCGTTCCCAGGCTGAGGAGGAGAAGCGTTCCCAGGCTGAGAATGTGAGCGTTCCCAGGCTGAGAATGTGAGCGTTCCCAGGCTGAGGAGGAGATGCGTTCCCAGGCTGAGGAGGAGAAGCGTTCCCAGGCTGAGGAGGAGAAGCGTTCCCAGGCTGAGAAGGAGAAGCGTTCCCAGGCTGAGGAGGAGAAGCGCTCACCTGGTTTGGAGTCTTGTTGCCGAGGACAGTGGAGATCTGGTGAAAGGTGCAGGGGTTGGCTCCCTCCTGCTGACACCTGGTGAGGATGACTCTGTCTGCATCTCTGCATCACACAAACACCATTAGAATCCACTTTTCTAGGGAGTTCACCAGCAGCAAATGGAAAAAATAATGCAGATGGATCACGGAAATCTGAATTTTGCATGTATCATAAGCTCCTATTAAATAATGCATTATTGTGAATGTCTTCAAACCAACAAACATTTAAAATACAATTTACTAAATTATATAATATCTATTTCTAGTAATTGCATCGCAATTGACAAGGTAAAGAATGCATTTACACTAATTATGGTAAGTTTTCAGCTTCCCACACTGCTGACCTGTGATGTTTTTCCCACTTTCCCTGGACACTGCTGACCTGTGATATTTTTCCCACTTTTCCCTGGACACTGCTGACCTGTGATGTTTTTCCCACTTTTCCCTGGACACTGCTGACCTGTAATATTTTTCCTACTTTTCCCTGGACACTGCTGACCTGTGATGTTTTTCCCACTTTTCCCTGGACACTGCTGACCTGTGATGTTTTTCCCACTTTTCCCTGGACACTGCTGATCTGTGATGTTTTTCCCACTTTTCCCTGGACACTGCTGATGTGTGATGCGGCGTCACCTGGTCCAGAGGATGACCTTTTCTCCACTGGCGGTCAGAGAGATGTTCTTGGCACACACAGTGAGCTCCTGTGGAAGCGATGGAGCGGCCGTTACACTGTCACTCTGCGGTGGGGACGGACAGGGCCGCTCAGGGCTGGAACACGTAGAGGGAAAGGCCGCAGAGGGGGAGGAGTCAGTGACATCATCCATCGTGGTGGTCTCGTCTCGTCGCCTCTTCTCTGACAGCTCCTTTTCTGTCTCGTCCTTGTCTTCATCTTCCTCTTTGTGCAGAAGAAATGGCTCCTCCCAAGATCCCACACTTTGCTCTGTTCAAACAGAAAAAGAGTTCAATTATAGATGTTGAAGGTCGTGTTGTTTTAGACTGAAAAATACTCTCAGATGGACGTTGAAAAATCTTCATTCTATTTTATTCCTCCTGACCGCCAGAGGACGGTGCTTAGCACCTGGATATCTACATGTGCGCAGCACATAGGTCGAGATTAATACCAACAAAGTCACGTGGTGGATGTGACATGGGTGACGTCAGAATCAGCCCATATATATACCTGACGCACCCAGCGCTCTTTTCTTTCTACATTTCTCGCATCAGCGATAGGTCGAAGTTCCTTCTTGGAATATTGCTTTGGATTTTCAACCCGTTCTCGCTTGGAGCCACATATATTGGAGCTGCGCATCGCGTCCTCCGGAGGCTGCGAGACGGTATCACATTTTTTGACTGTTATCATCACCTGCAGTGAGTATTTTCTGGCTAAATATTGCTATTACTAGCTGGTTAGCCCTCATATGCTTGGCGGCCAGTTTTTCTCAGCTAATTATCCGACAGTCTGCGGACTTTGATACATTAGCGCATCTATTCAGAGCCTGCTAGGCTAGTACACCAGTGCCTCGTGAGTGTTTTTCGCTCCTGCGGCACCACCATTTCGTGAGTGTTTTTTTCTTTTAACGCTGCGTGTGAGCTTGTGATAACCTGCACCCCTTGAGTGACTCCGCTCCTGTGGCTTGACCGTTTATTAGCTTGTCTTGTTGCTAGCTATACTTCAGTTGTATTGTATTTTTTACACCTGCGTGACCCGGTGCCTCGTGAGTGTTTTCGCTCCAACGGCACCGTGGTTACTGACTATTCTCAATCTCAACCGGTGTTCCGTGAGTGCACTCCGCTCCTGTGACACCGCAAGTCTGGGACTCGTGAGTGTTTCTCCCGCTCACTAGCCCGTTGCTTCTGCCTCAGTTTGTGGCGACGGTAGCCTGTGCGTGTTCACCCGCGCCTTCTAATTAAGCGCGGTACATGAGCCAGTGACTTGTGTTATTCGCTCCGGAAAGCTCACAAGATGATGTCATCCCTGTTGCATGGTTGCAACAGTTGCTTGGCTCTTCTAAGCTAAGAAGATGGCCATCCCCTATGTCCACATCGTCTGGGGAATGACATCTGAAACAGGCTCTCACAGAAGATGTCTGTTTCAATTGTATCTCCATTCCACTGGCAGACAGGACCGCTAGATTGGCAGCGGTTGAGAGTACTATGCCCAAACTGACTCTTGCCTCTTGTCCTGTTAAGGACGATAAACGCCGCAAGCGTCCCCGCATGGAGGCCCCTGAGGCCAAGAGAAGTCATCCTGATCAGGCGTTGTCTGCCAAAGTGGACACTTTGGCTTCTGAATTTGCTCAGATTAAGTCTTTGCTCCTGAGTCTAAAACCTAGTGGTCCCCCCACTGTGCCTAGCCCCATTCTGGATGATGAGGATAACCAGACAGACTCCAGTGCTGATCATCCTCAGGAGGACGCTATATCCATTGCTCGGGTAGAAGGCTGTCACTCTCCTAACCCCTCTGTTGTAAGCTCCCGCTCCTCAGACCTGGAGCCCTTGGAGACAGAGCCCGAGTTTTCCTCTGTTCACGAGGCTATTCAGTTGGCCTTATCGAGACTAGATACACCTGTGACGGCTGTCCCTACAAGTGCCTTTTTCAAAGTCTCCCAGAAGCCTGTGTTCAGCGTTCCGGCCTCTTTGCCATACATTGAGGAGCTCCAACGATGTTGGGCAGATCCCAAGTCGTTTACTCATTTCCCAAGGGAATGCAGGAGTTTGAGTGCTATGCAAGATGCAGCTAAGTACGGATTGGATCGCATGCCCTCCGCTGATGGCACTATTGCGGGCCTGGTTGTAGCGCCTGTGGATGCTGCTCGACCGGAAGCCCGTTGCCCACGTCCTCAGTGCCGAGTTACGGATGACCTCATTACTAAAAGTTATGATGCGGCGGCTCGGATTGGTCGCCTGGGTAACTCCCTTTCTCATCTAGCCATTGCCCTTTCTCAGTCTCTGAAAGAGGCTGGAGTTGACAATGCTACGCAGAGCCTGAGTGATGCTTCACTTCAGGCGTTTGCTTACATGTCGAGAGAGCTTGGAAGGCTGATGTCCACTCTGACCATTGCTAGACGCCAGGTGTGGCAAGCCCAGTCCCCCCTGTCAGAGTCTTGCAGGGGTACACTTTGCACTTTACCTGTTGTGCCAGGTCATGTGTTTGGACCCGCTGCCCAGCAGACCTTGGAGCGGGTTGTTGAGGCAAATAAATCTCGCAGACACTTTGCCGAACTGCATCGTGGCCCCAGACCCCAGCCCAGAGGTGCCAGCTCTTTTCGCCCAGCGGCAAGAGTCTCAACCTTACCAGGATCTGGACGTGTTTTTGATGGCCACGGTCAGGCCAGTCGACCCTCTCTCCAGCCCACGTTTCGGCCACCAAGAGGCAGGGCCCCAAGAAATGACCCGCCAGGTTCGCCGGGACCGCCCCCCCCCAGGCCTCAAGGCGGCCACAACAGTAGAGTTTGACACTCTACATCTGGCCCCCAGCAGTTTTTCCGAAAGGCGTCGCGGTCGTTGGGAGGCCTTAGTTACAGACCCGTGGGTGATTTCAACCCTGTTCGAGGGCTACAAAATTCAGTTCAGACGGTGTCCCCCAAAGTTCGAGGAGGTAAAAAGAACCGTTGTTTCCGACCCAGTGAGGTCCATGGCCCTCCGACAGGAGATTCAAGAACTTTTGCGGAAAGGTGCCATAGAAGTTGTTCAGAGTTCAGAACAGTTAAAGGGGTTCTATTCAATTTATTTTCTAGTTCCAAAAAAGGTTGGAGGTTTTCGTCCGATTCTCGATCTCAGGCGCCTAAATCATTATGTCAAGGTGCTACGTTTTCACATGCTCCGTACCACGGATGTCCTGCAGTCGGTCAGGGAAGGGGATTGGTTCACAAGTGTCGACTTAAAGGACGCTTATTTCCATGTACCTGTGGAACCACACCACAGACCGTCTCTTCGCTTTGCTTTCGAAGATCAAGCGTACCAATTCAGAGTGCTCCCCTTTGGGCTCTCTCTGGCGCCCCGTACATTCACCAGGTGTGTGGCGGCAGTTCTTGCGCCCCTTCAAGCCCACGGAATGAGAATTCTGCCGTACTTGGACGACTGGCTTGTGTGTGCTCGGAGTCGGGAACAAGCACTCGGAGACACTTCCATTCTACTGGACCATGTGTCACAATTGGGGCTTTCAGTGAATGTTGCGAAGAGCAAAGTAGCAGCACCGACAGCAGAGATTAAAGGGAGAAGAGACACAGGACGCTGACACGGTGCACTGTGTTGCCGGGCAGAACACACCACAACATCTGCCACTTGTTACATTGTAGGGGAATGGAGATGGACATTCCACGGCCAGATAACAGAAAATCTCTCTTTGAACATTGGGGGTTTTTCGTTCTCCCTGTCTCCCTCACCGCAGGGGAGCCGCTGTGACTTTTTTTGATAACAGATCTTCTCCCCACAGTCTTACAGGAAGACGCCCCAATGAAAACTGTTTTATGTGATTATGCCAGAATGTTTGAATCAACTCCCTACACCGCATGTTTCACCTTGTGTTACGTATTTTTCCCACTGTTTAAGGTTTTATATTCCCAATGCTTGATTTTCGAGCGCCCATCACAGGTGAAAGAAGATGTAAAATGTGTCTACCTCAAGAAATAATGTGCACAAACTGCCAAAAGTGTTTAACGTGTAAATGTTAAAACAGGCTTCAATGTTTTTGCCATTATTATTTACGTTACTCCAGTTTTATTTTCTCGGTCAGGAAAATGTTAAACAGGAAGTTCTCGCAGTAGCCCTTTCGCTCCCAGCATGCCCTGCGGGCCAGGTATCAAAAGGACGCTCCAAGCTAGAAACGCATCTCTTTTGTCCTTCTCTTTGTTCTCTTCTTGTTCTTTCTCTCTTGAAGCCGTCTCCACGGACGCGCTTTCACTTTTCCTTTGTCTCAACAAAATCCGTCCGTCACGTGGTCGACAAGGCCATGCCAGCCCAGGACTTTGAAACCACCTGAAACCACCTGGAACTACCTGGAACTACGCTTAAGCGCTCAACCTGACAGAGACTTTCTTTGCTACTTCGTTTCTTTTCTTTTTGAAGTAATCTACGCCCTTTACGTGGACCAGCGCTACGTCCTCATCTGAGTAAAGGCCGCGCGAGGAGCTAACACGCCGCTAAAGCGTTCTACCTCTAAGGAACTCTCTGATATCGCCTCCGTTGCCGCCGCCGCCGCTTCAAGGAGGTCGCAGCAAACCGCTCCACGCGACCCCTCGCTCCCCGGCGCAGCACACCGCTCCACGCGACCCCTCGCTCCCCGGCGCAGCACACCGCTCCCCGGCGCCAAGGACCTTACAGCACGTCGCAGCACACCGCTCCACGCGACGCCTCGCTACCCGACCGCCGCCAGCTCCACGGCCGCCGCCCGCTTCACGAACCTTCGCCGCCACACCGCTCCACGCGACTCCTCGTCACGGACCTCGTCCGCGGACAAGGACCGGTCGGACCGAGTCTCTACAGAACCGTAAGCCGAGTCCATTGTGCGGTCTTTGTGGCGTGATTTGGGTAGAGCTCAGCTGTTCCTCCTCACTTTAGCTTCTCACTTTCCCTCTTTTTGATATAGATTAGCATAGACACGTTTGGTTATCAAAGGCAAAACCCTGGTTTAACATTATCTGCATGAAATCTGCTGTTAAATCTGATATAACGTCACCTGTGATTTACCTGTGCGCATTTCTGCTCCGGTGTTTTGATTACCCTTTTATAAATAAACTACACGAAAGAGTTATTGACTATTGTTTGTTTGATTAGACTATGTGTAAGTCCCTGAATCGTGAAACACCCTTCAGACCTTTTTAACGAGCGCGATTAAGGACCGTATCTTAGCTCTTTGGGTTTAACCCTGGTGCCCCGTCTTGTCTCGTTTCTGCTAAGAAATCTTCCTTAATCATAAACTGAATACATGTAGTTTGAGACCCTACAACATAATCTGGATTACAGTCCGATTCCACTTCCTCCACATAAAAAGACACTGCTGTATGGAGGTCATCCAATGTCTCGAATTGCAAAACAACATGACCAGGTTTCAGCCAATAATATTGCAGTTTATGGCTAATAGTGGGTATTCCCAGCCAAAAGGTAATCTTCATTGGCATTGCCATCGAATCTGTGACCATGAAGGCTTTTCCGTCCCCTCAAAGAGTGACAGATGTGCTCAATCTCGTTTCTCGTGTTCAGAGGAATCAGAGAGTGTCATTCGGTCTGCTTCTTCAGTTGATGGGCAAGCTTATGTCCGTATCAACATTGATACCTCTGGGGCTTCTGTACTTGCGCCCCTTACAGATTTGGTTCAACAATCTGGGCCCATATCCTCAGCTGCACCAGCACAGATCTGTGCAGCTCTCCACTCCGTGTCTTCGGCATCTCCGGCCTTGGGGAAACAGAGAGTTCCTTTGCAGTGGGGTTCCTCTGGGCTCTCTCCCGTGTCGTCGAGAGGTAGTAGTCACAGACGCCTCACTTACAAGCTGGGGGGCTGTCTGGAACCACAGGATGGTCAGAGGTGTTTGGAATCCTCAAGAGAGGCTCCAACACATAAACATGCTGGAACTGCGAACTGTTCGCTTGGCACTCATGTTCTTCCTTCCTGCCCTCAGGGGGAGACATGTTCTTGTTCGGACAGACAACACGTCAACAGTTTACCACATAAATCATCAAGGGGGCACAAGATCTGTTCACTCACTAGTGGAGGCACGGAAGCTGCACCTGTGGGCGCTGCCCCATTTGCAGAGTGTCAGGGCAGTTCATCTGCAAGGCGTGCAGAATTGCACTGCTGATTTTCTCTCGCGGCAGAGACCACAACCGGGAGAGTGGAGGTTGAACCTGATGGTGGTGCAGGAAATCTGGGGGATGTACAGCATGGCAGAGGTAGATCTATTTGCCTCGAGCGCGACAACACATTGTCAACTGTGGTTTTCCCTCTCAGAACCAGATAGTCCACTGGGGCAAGATGCACTCGCACACTCGTGGCCGTAATGCCTCCTGTATGCATTCCCTCCCTTTCCACTCCTGTTGCTAACGCTACACAGGATAGCCAGGAGCAATCACAGAGTGTTATTAGTTGCTCTGTATTGGCCAGGGAGGATATGGTTTACCGTGCTTCTCCAACTTCTCAATGGGAAACCGTGGCCTCTCCCTCAGAGGAAGGATCTCCTGTCATAGCTGGGAGGGAGCATATGGCATCCTCACCCAGAGCGCCTTCACCTGTACCTGTGGCCATTGAAGGGCCGGACTCTGTGTTGGCTTCTTGTGACCAGGCAGTTATCCAAACAATCCTGAACGCTCGTGCTGCCTCGACAAGAGCGCTGTATGAGAACAGATGGAAACTGTTTGTTAGTTGGTGTGGGACTCGTGATTTGGACCCAGTGCACTGCTCTGTCCCAGTACTACTAAACTATCTTCAGACGTTATTTGCTAAAAATCTTGTTGCGGCCATTTCAGCACGCCATTCCTTGATTGATGGTCGTTCAGTGGGGTCGCATTCCTTAGTATGCCGGTCCCAGAGGATTTATAGGGACAGCAGCGTCTTGATTTTCACAGAGACCTGGTTAACAGCAGAAATGCCAGACTCTATTGTAGGTTTGGACAATTTTCATCTGCTGCGGGCGGACAGAACGAGAGAATCCGGGAAGAAAAGAGGAGGCGGTCTCGCGGTGTATGTGAACACGAGCTGGTCCAAACCCGAACACTGCACAGTGAAGGAGCAGCTATGTAGCAAGGATATTGAACTATTGGCTATTGGCATGAGGCCATACTATCTGCCCCGGGAGTTCTCACATGTGATTTTGATCGCAGTCTATGTGACCCCGTCTGCCAATGCTGAAAATGCTTGTGAAGCACTGCTCTCCTGCACTTGTAGGCTGCAAACACAGCATCCACAGGCTCTCTTCCTCATCTCTGGTGACTTTAACCACGCTTCTCCCTCTTCTGTCCTACCAACATACACCCAGTATGTTACCTGCCCCACCAGAGAGAACAACACCAAGGAGGCTTATTCCTCTTCCCCCCTCCCTCCCCTGGGCAGCTCGGACCACAACCTTGTACATCTGAGGCCTGTGTATGAACCCATCGTGCGCAGGCAGCCTGTGGTGTCCCGTGAGGTGAGGATGTGGTCTGCTGAGAGCGAGGAGGCTCTGAGGGACTGCTTCAGCACCACTGTCTGGACTGAGCTTTATGACCCACATGGGGAGGACATCAACACCATCACAGAGTGCATCACGGACTACATCAACTTCTGTTTTGAGAACATTGTTCCCTCCCGGACGGTGCGGGGTTTTCCAAACAACAAGCCATGGATTAACCGTGAACTGAAGGCTCTGCTGAAGGAGAAGAAGAGAGCCTTCAGGTCAGGGAACAAGGAGGAGCTGAAGACTGTGCAGAAGGAGCTGAGGAGGAAGATCAGGCAGGCTGAGGCCGGCTACAAGAGGAGGATGGAGGAGCAGCTGCAGCAAAAGAACATTCAGGGAGTGTGGAGGAGCCTGAAAACCATCTCAGGCTTCAAAATCCCCCCTGCCCAGACAGAGGGGGATCTACAGTGGGTGAATGATTTAAATGCTCACTTCTTGAGGTTTGATCGGTCACCCGCCCCTCCCCCTGCACAGCTGCATGCTCCCTCTTCCACAGCTGGACAATGCCCTGCATCTGTTCCTCTTCGCTTATCTGCCGAGGACCATCAGCTCCCCACTTCGCCTGGACTCACCCATCCCCCCAGCACACGGTCCCCCTGCCAACCACTGACTGTCACAGCAGCACAGGTGAGGAGTGAGCTGAAGAGGATTAAAGTGAGGAAGGCAGCAGGACCTGATGGCATCAGCCCCAGGCTCCTTAAGTCCTGCGCAGATGAACTGTGTGGAGTGATGGAGCATGTCTTCAACATGAGCCTGAAGCTGAGGGTGGGACCACAGGTCTGGAAGACCTCCTGTCTGGTACCTGTGCCTAAGACACCGCGCCCCAAAGACCTCAACAGCTTCAGGCCAGTGGCTCTCACGTCCCACCTGATGAAGACACTGGAGCGGCTGGTCCTGGACCACCTCCGCTCCACCGTGAGCTCAGCCATGGACCCGCTGCAGTTTGCATATCGGTCTGGCATCGGAGTGGAGGACGCCGTCATCTCCCTGCTGCACCGCTCCCTCTCTCACCTGGAAAAGCCTGGCAGCTCTGTGAGGATCCTGTTCTTCGATCTCTCCAGTGCCTTCAACACCATCCAGCCGCTGCTCCTGAGGGACAAGCTGGAGACGGCTGGTGTGGAGTATGACCTGGCAGAGTGGATCCTGGACTACCTCACAGACCGACCCCAGTTTGTGAGAGCCCGGAACTGTGTGTCTGACACTCGGACCTGCAGTGTGGGGGCGCCCCAGGGCACTGTCCTCGCGCCCTTTCTCTTCACCCTTTACACTGCAGACTTCACACATGACACGGACAGCTGTGTCCTGCAGAAGTTCTCTGACGACTCTGCCGTCATCGGACTCATCACGGACGACGATGACGCGGAGTACAGAGGACTGGCGCAGGACTTTGTGGACTGGTGTCAGCGGAACCACCTCCTCATCAACGCGGGGAAGACCAAGGAGATGGTGGTGGATTTCCGCAGACGCCACCCCACTGCCCCCTCACCAGTGAACATCCAGGGACGGGACATTGAGAGAGTGGACTCATACAAGTACCTGGGTGTTCATCTGAACCACAAACTGGACTGGACTCATAACACAGACGCACTGTACAGAAAGAGCCAGAGTCGGCTCTACCTCCTGAGGAGACTCAGGTCTTTTGGAGTGACAGGGCCACTCCTGAAGACCTTCTACGACTCTGTGGTGGCATCGGCCCTCCTGTGCGGTGTGGCCTGCTGGAGCAGCAGCATCACAGAGAGGGAGAGGAGGAAGCTGGACAGAGTCATCAAGAAGTCCAGCTCCGTCCTGGGCTGTGCTCTGGACTCGGTGCAGGAGGTGGGGGACAGGAGGGTCCTGGCTAGATTCACATCTATGCTGGACCATGAGTGTCACCCCCTGCAGGACACTCTGTCCGCTCTGGAGAGCAGCTTCAGTGAGAGACTGATCCACCCTCGATGTGCGAAGGAAAGGTTCCGTAGGTCTTTCCTTCCTGCTGCTGTCAGACTTTATAACAAAAACTGTTAGTACTGAACACTCGCAATACTGACCTAACCTAATACTGATGTGCAATTCTGTCATATATGCAATTGCTGTTGGAATTCATGTGCAATTCATGTAAAATTCATGTGCAATCTATGTGCTGTCGTGACACATATTCATGTGCAATTACTGTCGTGATCACATGCAATGGTATTTATGTATTTATTTATTTATTTGTCTATGGGAGTTTTTTATTTATTTATAGGAGATCTTCTACTGAAAGTGTTTTTCAGACTTCCTATAAGTGATCTGTTCTTCTGTATCTACCTCTGTATCTACCTGCGTTGCACCAATGAAATTTCCCCATGTGGGACAATAAAGGAATATCTTATCTTATCTTAAAGGGTGCCCTTCGCCTGCGGCCTCCAAGGCTTACTCGAGTGCCTTCTTGGGATCTTCCATTAGTCCTAGAAGGATTGTGTTCCCCACCGTTTGAGCCATTGGATGGGGTTCAGTTGAGATGGGTGTCAGTGAAGGCAGCGTTTCTGCTTGCAATCGCCTCTGCAAAGCGTATTGGGGAGCTCCATGCTTTGTCAATCGCTGACAATTGCATTCGCTGGAATTCGGATATGTCTGGTGTTACCTTGTGGCCTAACCCGTCTTTTTTACCAAAGAGAGTCTCTGCTTTTCACGTTAATCAGCCACTTTCGCTGGCTGTTTATGCTCCAGAGTCTGAACTTGGGGACTCTGATGTTAGTCCTTTGTGTCCTGTCCGTATGCTGCGGTATTATATTAATGTGACTGCTGGGCTTCGCAAGACGGATGCCCTGTTTGTTTGTTATGGGGGTCACAAAAAAGGCTCTGCTGTCTCCAAACAGAGGCTTTCACATTGGGTTGTGGACGCCATCCTTCAGACGTATCGATCTAGGGCTCTTCAGCCTCCCAAAGTTACTTGCCATTCTACCAGAGGAGCGTCCACCTCTTGGGCTGCGCTGAAGGGTGTCCAACTGAATGACATCTGTGCTGCAGCTACGTGGGCTTCCTCCTGTACCTTCGCCCGCTTCTACAGAGTGAATGTGGCGGCTCCTCATCCAGTGGCTCCAGTGGTGTTGTCCGCTTCTGCAATCGGCAACTAATCCTGGTAAGAGCAGACTCTTCGTGACCTTGTTGGTATGAGTCATCCAGGTGCTAAGCACCATCCTCTGGCGGTCAGGAGGAATGAAATAGAACGAGAGTTACGTATGTAACTAAGGTTCTATGAATTCCGGATGACCGCCAGAGTTTCCTGTCACTCAGAGTTTTGCATTTCGAAAGAAAAGAGCGCTGGGTGCGTCAGGTATATGTATGGGCTGGTTCTGACGTCACCCATGTCACGTCCACCACGTGACTTTGTTGGTATTAATCTCGACCTATGTGCTGCACACATGTAGATTTCCAGGTACTAAGCACCGTCCTTTGGCGGTCATCCGGAATTCATAGAACCTTAGTTACATACCTAACTCTCGTTTTATTTATTGTTTTGTTTTTTTAAGGATTCTCTGGCCTGTAGGCTTTATTAGACAGGATAGTAGAGAAGGGGACAAGAGAGGGACGAGAGAGAGACAAGAGAGAGACAAGAGAGAGACAAGAGAAGGACGTGAGAAGGACGAGAGAAGGACGAGAGAGGGACAAGAGAGGGACGAGAACGGGACGAGAACGGGACGAGAGAGGGACGAGAGAGACGAGAACGGGACGATAACGGGACGAGAGAGACGAGAACGGGATGAAAACGGGATGAGAACTGGACAAGAGAGGGATGAGAGAGAGACGAGAACGGGACGAGAGAGGGACGAGAACGGGATGAGAATGGGATGAGAACGGGACGAGAGAGACGAGAACGGGACGAGAACTGGACGAGAGGGGGACGAGAGGGAGACGAGAGGGGGACGGGAGGGGGACTACCTGTGTGAGGGCTTTCGTCCTTGTCACAGCTCATCTGAGAGTACAGCGGGTGCAGACTCTTCATGGCTCTGGACACTCTTAAACCCTGCCACACACAAGGACACAAGAATGGAAAACACATTTCCACTTTTAAACGGCCATTTTCCTAAAAGCCCACCTTGCACCGTGGACACGCCTTCTTTCCATGTTTCCGGATGTTTGCATCATGACACAAACACATCCAGGACTTCCCTGACCAATCACACTGAAGCGAGAAATGTAGAGTTTACTACACATTCACTTAAAACAGATAAAGTACAGACTTGCACAACATATACAGCATGTAAGTGGTATTGATTCATATACATATTGTATATTGATTATTAGAATAGTTTCAGTAGTCCATAGTTTTCCATACTGACAGGACCATTTTGAAAAGTACTAATCCCGAAATTCTAGAGTTGAGGTTTAAGATAGTTAAACCCTTCCAGACTCACCTTGTAGTCAAGCTTCCGTCTCTGTTGCCTCACTGCCATAGGTGGAATTTTGTGTCTGTATTCATCTTCATCTAGTTCAGGGAGTGTCACCTCCTCGAAGCCACTGGTGTCCCCCGAGTCCAGCCCAACTCCCTCCCTCCCCTCAGCCTCGTCTGGCCACTGCGCCTCCTCAAACTGGCCAGGCTGAGCGGGCGGAGGGTGCAGGTCGTCGAAGAACACCCACAGCTCCGACTGAAGGTGGGTGTGTCCTTTTAACAGACATGTCATCTGGGACTTGAGCTGGAACACACCAAACACACGAGGACCTTAAACCTTTCATAGTCATACGTAGGAAGGGGTCCATGTGGGTTTTGGAGCCAATACCAATGATATTTGACTTGCCGTTGGGGCCGGTGATCGATATTTGCAGATATACATATTAAGAGAGGCCCAAATACTCACACTATAACTCTCACAAAGTTAAAAGATCACAAATTAATATTAGGATACCTTTTTTAACGCTTAAAAAAGTGGGCTTCATTTAAGTTTGAGCCAAAACCAAAACAGGAACAAAAATGACTAGAACAGTCGATGTCATAAAGCCGTTCACAACAGTCGGCCTGCAACCACTGAACAACTAATCGGGGCTGGTCCACTAGAAGAAATACCAGTCGTTCTATTTTGATCTTGGTAGTGGTCAAAAAGTCATTTTAGAACAAAATACATATATTTCTAAATTTTCATCAATATATATTTATTTGTAAATGTATATGTCTTACTGTGTGTACCTTAGTAGCAGCGGTGATTACTGTGGTGTATATAAGTACACGGCGTATACCTGCACTGCTCAATAGCTGAATGTTAACTTTAAAGGTGTGAAGCCTCGCCTCACCTCACTGACGCTGGTGGGACTGAGGTCAGGCCCCATCTGCAAGGCTTTGATAATCTTCTGGTAGTGGGACGGGTTGTCCCCAAAACTGATTTCCAACTGTCGCAAGAACCTTCTGCTGCGATCAAACGCCTGCTGCTCTTCAAACTGCAGTGAAGCACAGTCAGAGTCACACTGGGGACACCAAGACAGAGGTGGTCTGCATGTACTCATCATCAGCTAAAGCATGGATTTACCAGGCCACACTCCAAAGCCTGTTCAGGTCGTAGAAATGCTGCAAAGTCTCTGAGCAGATCAGTGCGATGCTCCAGAATGCACTGCAGCCTGCGAAACAAGGAGACCACATCCGGCATCTCTCCTCCCTTTTCAAACTCCCCCAAAACAGACACAAACTGTTCCATCGTCATAGGGGTATCTTGTAGAGCCTCATACACCTAAAACCGACAGGACGTGTCAGAAATAGTTATTCACTGTGAGTTTATTTAGGCAAATTGACAGATCGGTAAATAAGTCAAACAGTTTGTTGGGTGAATGTGTTGCACACTCACTCTGTTAAGGTAGCCCTGTGCAAAGGCCATGTCCTTGCTCTCTCGATGAGGGTCTTTTTCCAGGATGTTCTCATCATACAACAGTAAAAGTTTGGAGGCGTCTTTACTGATTCTGTCCGGGCGACTGCGCTTGAGCCCGCGAGGTGGACGTGAGCGACCTGCAGTCACAAATATGTTTAAGTGTTCAACATACAAAAGATTTAGGATTTAGGAAAAACAAGCATAGGACTAAAAAAAAAAGAATAATTGAAGTCTATAGCGAGGTAACGGCCAAGCAGCATATAGGTGCTGGTCAGTGTGCCGATATGACCTCCAAATAAAAGAGGAATGATCCAAGAAGGCATGGGGAACAAAAACAAATAAAACATGCCACATGCAGTTGCAAGAAAATGTATTTGCACCCTTAATTCCACTTAAATGCTTTAGAAATTGTCTATAACAAGCAATCATTCAGGAGGTCACAAATAGGAACAACACGGGGCAAAATAACAAACTGTCACCTGACATTTGCCAAAAATTACAACATAATTCTGTGGACTGAGACAAAAGCTGAACTTTGTGGAAGTTGTGTGGTCCATTACTTCTGGTGTAAAAGTCATTAGAGATAAATTAGATGAAATGACTCCCGCTATTCGCCCTGAACAAGCCCAAGCTGTAAAACTAGTGTCACATATAAATCCGCCAGTGACTTTAGAAAGGTTCACAGCTGTTGATCAAGAGAGATAACTTCAGCCATTATGTCCTCTAAAAGCTCAACTTGTGTCCCCATTGTGACCCCATTCCAAGCTCCTCAAAGACATTCTACCCCTAATTATAGACCCTATTCTTAATATAATAAATACTTCACTAGAAAGTGCATATGTTCCACAGTCCTTCAAACATGCAGTCATTAAACCTCTTCTGAAAAAGCCTAACCTCGATCCTGACCTATTGGTAAACTACAGACCTATTTCAAATCTTCCCTTTGTCTCTAAAATCCTAGAACAAGTTGTAATTAAACAGTTTTGTCGCCACCTGCAGGACAATAATGTATTTGAAGTTTTCCAGTCTGGGGTCAGAGCAGGGTTCAGAGCCCACCACAGCAGGGTTCAGGGCCCACCACAGCAGGGTTCAGGGCCCACCACAGCAGGGTTCAGAGCCCACCACAGCACTGAAACTGCACTAGTTAAAGTCACAAATGATTTGTTATTAGCTGCTGCTGATGGACTGGTCTCAAACCTGGTTCTGACCTCAATGTTTGACACCATCAACCACAACATTCTACTGCAGAGGTTAGAATGTGATGTAGGTGTCAGAGGCCCCGCCCTCAGGGCTTTACATCCTATTTATCGTATATGTACCACTTTGTTCATGTAAACCAGAGCGCCTCGCCTTGCTCTAAAGCAGTCACTCCTAACCTTGGGGTCGGGACCCAAATATTCTCAGGGAGTCCCCGGGGGGTTCTTGAAAAAGAGGTCCGGACAAGATTGTATGATTTTCAATGAAGGAATAGCATGTTAATAACTTCTATTAAGTATTTCATAATCATTACTGCTCTATAACATCTATAATTAATCATAAAATTATATTTTTCTCATAAGACAGTAGGATTGCAGGTAGGACGTTTGGGTCCCCAATGTATCCATTGGTAAAATATGAGTCACTGGGAGAAAAAGGTTGGGAACCACCGCGTTAAAGTAACCTACAGTGTGCCACAGGCTCTTTATACTCGGTCCCCCCGTTACGGAAAATTATCAGAAAGCATGGAGTTAACTTCCACTGCTCTGGAGATGACACAAAGCTGCATTTAACAATGAAACCTGATAATCGGATGGATTTGGATTTATTTTCTCCATAATAAATCAATTCACCATTTAAAAATTGTAAAATTGGTTTGATGATCTGAAACACTCAAAACAAAATAATTCATAAGACTGGAAAGCTACTTTCTCCTGCAACTGTACATTATATATAGCTCCAGCTATTTGATGCATGAAAATTAAATGTCCTCGCACCTCGTCCTCGAGCTGGCCCTCTGCTTGCTCCGCGTGTAACATCCTCTCCTGCCGTCGCCTCTTCATCTCCTCTGATATCATGTCCTATTTCCTCCTTGGACTCCTCTTTAGTGTTGCCGTCCTCATCATCCTCCTCTTCGTCCTCTTGGGACAGGTCCTCCTCTGAATCCGCATCACCAAGTCTCCTCTCAGCAGCCAACCATGTGAGCTGCTTCATGGTCTCCTGTAACACACCCACAGCGCAAGTTAAAAGTCATACAAGTCAAATACAATATGTATGTCTACTAGAAGTATAGTATATATAGTACGTTTAGTTGTTTGAGGAGTCATTATAAGTGTCTGAAGCTTTCCGTTTGTATAGTCAGTGCTGGGAAGTACCTGAAGACATGTACCGAAAAATAACTATTCCAGTTCAGTTACTCTTTCATTAGGTGGTAATATTCAAATTGCAGTTACTTTTCTAAAATCAGAGGAATAAATTGTGGCATTTGATAATGATATTAAGGCTTCAAACTGCACTAAATTAGTGAGAAAAATACAAATATTAGCAATTATAGTGAGTGCTTGTGTCATTTTTTCTTCTCTAATTTGTGATCAAAGTTATCTGATAAATAAATGAATAACAAACCGTGAAACACAAAACAAAAAGCTGTTTTAATACTATGCCATATAATGCAACTCAAGGTAAAAGTCTTTTAAGAATTCAAAATACAGAACTCAGAACTTAGACCAAGTAATGCAATACATTACAAAATACATTTTAATGAAGGTATTGATTATTCTGTAACTAAATACATTTTCAAAGTACTCATCATTACTGTTTATAGTAATAGTGCTGCACAAAATATGAAGTATTCAGTTGATTTTCAGCCTCCAGTGCTTAGACTAAAACCCGCTTCTGTCCAGAGCCGTGAGGGTCAACGGTAGAGCCGTGAGGGTCAATGGTAGGGCCTTGAGGAGAGCCGTGAGGGTCAATGGTAGAGTGTCAATGGTAGAGTGTCAACGGTAGAGTGTCAACGGTAGAGTGTCAACAGTAGAGGGTCAACAGTAGAGCCGTGAGGGGGTCAATGGTAGAGCCATGAGGGTCAACAGTAGAGGGTCAACGGTAGAGCCGTGAGGGGGTCAACGGTAGAGCCGTGAGGGGGTCAACGGTAGAGCCGTGAGGGGGTCAACGGTAGAGCCGTGAGGGGGTCAACGGTAGAGCCGTGAGGGGGTCAACGGTAGAGCCGTGAGGTTCAACGGTAGAGCCTTGAGAGTCAACGGTAGAGCCGTGAGGGTCAACAGTTACCTGTAATTCTGGAACAGAGAGCACAGACTCCTCAGAGGCTGATGACATCACTTCCTCTTCATCTTCATCTTGAGTGAGATCATCAAATTCTTCCTCTTCTTCATCTTCATCGCCACCTTCATCTCCTCCTTCTTCCCCAGGCCCATCTTTTCCCCCTCCTCCTTCACCTGGTCCTGACCCTTCGTTAGCCCTGCCCCCTTCACCTAGTCCCTCCTCTTCATTACCCCCTCCCCTTTCGTCAGCGCATCCCCCTTCACCTAGTCCCTGCTCTTCGTTAGCACCTCCCCCTGGTCCCTCCCCCCCATTAACCCCTCCCCCTTCACACAGTCCCTCCCCTCCGTTAGCCCCTCCTCGTTGTCTCTGTCCATCGTTAGCCCCTCCTCGTTGTCCCTGTCCATCGTTAGCCCCTCCTCGTTGTCCCTGTCCATCGTTAGCCCCTCCTCCTTCGCCGCTTCTTTGGTTCTCATTTTCTTCACAGTTAACCCTTCCAAGCTTTTCATTTAAACTTGTACATTTTAGATTGTCTTTCTGTGCAGTCCTTTCTTTGTCCCTCACCCAACGTCTCCCATTTTTGTTGTGTCCTTGGTCATTCTGTTGAGCAGTGCTATGATCGGTTGTTGCATCCAAAATGGTGTGAAACACAACAACTCTAGGGCATAGATTAGGGATAAGTTTCACAGGGTGTGTCGTCTTTGGAAAAGGATTTATAGTCCTCATTATTGGCTGGGTATTTTCCCAGGTAGCAGATGGGGCAGGTGTAAGTGGAACTGGGGCACTGAGTGGTCTGACGTTGGAACAAACGGGTAGCAAAGGTGAAATCGGATTGGACTTTTGTGAATTTGCAAAGCCATTGTGATGTAATGCAAAGCTCGTGCCACCTGAGGGGCTGTCCTGGGCTGATTCCTGAGAGGTGGGTGAAGGGCATGCAGACATTTCAAAGTCATCCTCTCCAGTATTCTGACTGTTTTGTTCTAGCATGAGTGTTGCCTCTGTATTCTGCTCAGGAGCTCCATGTTTCCTTGCAAGGGGCTTTAAAGTGCTATTGTGTGCAAGTGTAAATAAACGGCGCTTTGGAGTTTTCAAATGATGGCGGCCTTTAGGAAGCCAATGGGGATGGAGCCTTAATGTGCAGCCAAAAGGAAGAGACTGGGGATAACTCGGAGGAGAAGAAGAAAGACGGGTTTTCTGTATGATTTCCCGGCTGTTCTGTGAAAAACAAATAATTCAGACAAAATGTATTTCTTTTCGTAATGACGATAACAAACATGTGTAAGGCGTTTGAGAGGAGAACCAGGCTGCGTATGTGAGACCTCCATTACCAGTCACAATGAAAGTGTTGTTCCAATTTCCCCTCCTTCTCCAGAGAACCAGTCAAACTAATCAACCCTCTACATGCAAGGGCCTAAGAGATGATCATCATTTGCACTAAAACGTTGTAGTTTTGAGGAGATTTGAATTATGATGGTTCAGGTTTGGGCAAAATGTGAACCTGGTCAGGATGAAGGATTTGGGCCTGATCTAAACCTTGACTTTTAAGATTAAATGTTGGTTGTGTAGAGCTACAAAAACAACTCAGAAACAAATCTCACTGAGTGCAATAGTGAAAAGGGTAAAAAGCAGTGGCGTGCGGTCAGGGCAATAAATGATGGCCAATCAAATCTAAAATTACTGTGTGTAACAACCATATATTCATTGTTCTAAAATATATCCATATAAGCCTGTTTTCCCCTCACTTCTGCTGCTGAAGCTTGGTTGAAGTCACAGTGTCTTTTAGTGGCCTTTACAGGCCTCTGGTCATTACTGCACAGGAAGCATGGCTCTTCTTCTCCTGCAGCTGCTCAGTCTGTGTCCGTGTTCAGAGGCCCGTTCATGCTGCACCCTCTGACATGAGCTCTTAAAACCAGAGCGGACAGCAGCTTCTCTTAGAGCTCTGCACATGCGCACGGAGGACCACTTAGCCTCAAACCCATGGATCTAAGCTCAAACCACGCTGAATAAACCTGGGTGGGAATCAAGGATGTTTGCAGGATTTGCCCAAACTGAGCATGTGCAGAGGAGAAACGGCAACACCAATTTAAACAAACGGGCTTAAAATCTATCTTTTGGAGAAAGGTCTGTGTTTCTAGCTCAGGCTCTGTTCACGTTTATAATGATTAGACATTAGTTAGAAATCAGCTTGAAGTCAATCAGCATTTATCACAGGTAATAGACATTTAGCTCAGTAGCATAGGCCTTTGCCTTTTGACGTGGGAGGCCAAAAACCCCACCTTGCATGTTCGATTTTTTTATTTATTTTACTTTCGCGTTATCCACTAAATATTGAACACTCCAAGTCTGCTTGCCATAAAATCACTGCACGCTACTGGTAAAAATAATTAAAACAAACCTTGAGCCATTTTGGACACTTGTTGCAGTATCTGTCCACTGGTGGGCACGGCTCCAATGGATCTACTGTGGAAGAGGCCACAGGCAGAGGGGGCACACCACCAGAGGCAAGGAAAGACTGATGACACAAGGCAAGGCTGTAGTTGTACAATCCAGAAAACCCAGACAGTTGAGAATCCTGGAAAACTCTCACCTTGATCATATTTGGTGGTGCTCTATTGCTGCTCATTTCTCTGATGTGTTTTGTGAAGTTACACCTCTTCTTACAAACAAGAAAGTCTGTGATGAGCTGATCGCGATGAATGGTGCTCTCAAAGTGTTTTAGGCCAAGGACAGTCAGGCTGCAACAGAATAAGACTTTTGAGTACAGAGGTTATGACATGGGGAAAGTAAGGCGAGATTATTCAGGAGTATTTGTTTACATCGTTTGTAAAGTCATTTAGAGGAAACTCATATTTTCATTGTATAGCAGACATTCTTATGTCATCATTCCAAACTTTATTTTAGACCAAAATGTTCACACATTTCTTTTCTTTCAAATAAAACACTAGGGGGTATATGATGAGCCGCCTGAGGATTCATCTCATTAATTTTAGAGATTTTTGGACTCATATGCTTTATATGACAAGACAACATTCAAACATTCAAGGTCGGAAAGTGTACCGCTGATGCCTATGTGCATAAGTGCAACACATTCAACCACTACGCCAGATATGAGCAGAGAGGTGGTGTTAAACAATTAGAACTAATTACCCATCTTCTCCAGGAGTGTAGCACTTTCGTGTGTGACCCGTGTGGAGGGCAGGGTCAAGACTGCAAACAGGAAGTAGTTCTGGATACAAAAAGACAGGTCGCGTAGCAAAAAGCCAGGCCAGTTGGGCAGGAAGCAGAGGGAAGGCATGGCCTGGACACAAACAAGAGTTGTTCTTGTTACTGAAGGAGTCATTGTTTGAAAGTTTGTTTTTTCACTAATGTTAAGAACAGTAAATGAAATGTGCAATGATACATATATTTATGCACTATGCACGTAGTATGTTTACCACTAGAACTCCCAAGGCCGTCATTTTGACAGTTTTGAGAATTGTATGTCTAATTACTCAGATTCAGATTCTTGGGCTCTTGACTTTTTCTTTACCCGTCTGCATATCATCCCCATATTGCAATTCAACTGAAATAAAAATGTTAAACTCCCACACCCGTCAGTTTGAAGGCTCTATTAATTACATTGTATTTTTCCCCCCTGCGGATGACAGTGGTGTGCGAATGGTGCGTCACATTTAGTGTCACACACAGCCAAGCAAAAGCTAAAGGAAAAATGGATTTGAGGAAGCGATTATCCGTACAAGAGGCACTGGCAATGCTTCAAAACATTGATGAGGTTGATTCGGGAGGTGACGGCAAGTCAGACGAGGACTTGTGGGTTTTGGACAGTTCAGCTGAATCAGACAGTGAGTCTGAAGACGAAGAACAACCCCCCGCAAAAAAAAGCCGTCAAAATCTCACTGGCAGTCAGTCTATTGTAAATGTTCAAGGTATTTCTAAAAAAAATATTATATAGTTATGGCATTTTAGGCTGTCGAGATCAATAAACTAAGCGCCTGTTGCTTCAGCTGACCAGGTATCATTGCCAGGTGAGTGGCCTATTCCTCGCAACGGTAACAATAGTCAAGCACTGGACACCACACGACGCCACAACACGATTGTGTAGTGAACATTTCATATCTAGTAGGGTCATCATCTTTATCAATTCAATCTGAATTTGTCCACTTGAATTTTGCCTCGGCTACTATGCTACAAGTAGCCTAGTGTCCAGTGCTCGCGTTCTATGGCGGCCATTTCGACCATCTCTCCGTGTTTTTCGGGATTCGTCTGTTGTTTCCTGACGATTGGTGCATCCAATTGCACTGCAAGATTTACCCATCTTGGGTCTAGGATGACTCCAATATCAGCCCCAATCTGCGATCTTTCTGGCGTGTTTACGTGCATAATGCCTACTACAATGCCTACTACAATGCCTAGCCTACTACAAGTAGCACGTAAACACGCCAGAAATTACACGTAGTCTAGCCTAGCAGCTTTTTTTTCTCGGCAGCAAGTAGCCATACATAATGTATTTTGCAGACTTTTCATGGCAGTAGAAATATGATTTTAGTAGCGTAGTGCTGATGGGAGGTTGAATTGAAATTACTTACTTTGCTAATGATCACGTATGGGCAAGTTGATGAAGACGGCGTTTTCAGATAGAGTTCCTTAATTCATCCAGCCACAAGTATTTATAGCCATCCAAGCTCTTGTAACTTGTCAGTGCTTCAGCAGTGTACGAAGACCATTTGTTGATCAGGTCATTGTATACGTCCGGGTAGTGTGTTACTGCTGAAGAGCTGCGACTCGCTGAAAACACTGGCTGTAACATCGCTTTCGGCGGGAGTACGGGTTTGGGCGTTCTATCTCACTAATCTTGGATAAATAACGCTCTTTGTGAGGGTCTGACAGCCTCGCAGCATATTCAGAAAGTCCATAATTTGTAGGAAAGTCCGACATCACAGTGCGTGTACGTGTATTACGTGTATTACGTGTATTACGTGTGCGTGTCTCTGTGTGTTTTTGCCGTCCGCAACTGTTGCGCAATTGAATCACGTGACGGCGTGACGTCAGGTGCACGTCCTGTATAGACAACGAACACAGGTGCATTTTATTGATGCCATTTTGAATGCTCAGTTACTGTGGACATTGGGTAGATGGTCGTGCGTGTCTGAATGTTCCACCTTGCCCTTCACTTTCAGCAAGAATAATCTAAAATGATGAATGTGTAGAACTCGGTTCAGAGAGCTACAGGATACAAATATATCTGTCTAGTTGGTTTCTTCAGTCTCTAACATGTAACATGTAACATGTAATTGAACATAATACATTATCAGAAAAAGTAAATATAAGCTGAAACATCCAATGGACTCACCATTAGTGGCTGGTGTCATGGAGGGCAACAAACGCTTGGAATCCACAGCAGAATCCACAGCAGATCCCACAGCAGATCCCACAGCAGAATCCACAGTAGATCCCACAGCAGAGCCATGAGAGTATGGGTCTTTTTCAATAAGATCTACGGCCTGCTTGAGGTTACACACCTTGAAACTACTGACAGAAAAACCTCTGCAATGACGAGAAAACTGATCCAACTCAACCTGAAGCAAAGCAAGCAAACAAGCAAGCAAACAAACAAACAAACAAACAATCAATCAATCAATCAATCAGATGTACACATATATGAGGCATAACTAAACAGACCGGGACTCCATATTTACCAAAAAGTTTTTGGTGATGTCCGCTTCATGGCTTAGAGCATGGACCCTCTTGGTCAAGAGGTGGACCTGAGTTAGAAGCTGCACATGCTGAGAGGAAAGAGACAGCACAATATTACTAAAATGTGGCATCAGGTGTCTCAGGTGTGGGTCTGCACACACACTGGTGTATGAACGTGTGCGTGAAGGAGTTTCCTTGATGTAAAGTGCATTGAGTGCCCATTGGAGGTAGAAAGTGCTATATAAATATGCCCATTTCACCAGTTTAACAGTACTTTTCACCCATTTTATTTACTACGTAAAGGTCAGGGTTTCCAGGCTTCAGCAGAAGGTTTAGTACATTTTACACGGACAAATGATCTAGCCAAACTCACGGACAATATTTCTGAATATTTTAACCTTCTTACAGTGCTATTGGTGCCTCGTATATGTGCCCAAAGTGTTTTTTTTGATTGATTCCTGCAGTTTTTAGTGAGTACAGTCTATATCCTTTTCCTCGGATGAACAGATGGACGGGGCCTACCCATTCAATGCGTCAGCCCATCCTCCAGGAAGCACTCTGTTCCTGGAACATGCCCCCCTTCCCCCCGGCTGAGGGCGGGGGACGCACGCTCACGCTGAGACTACGTCATGGGGTGGGCGGGACACACACGCTCTCCCTGAGACTACATCACGGGGTGGGCGGAGAACGCACGCTCTCACTGAGACTACATCACGGGGTAGGCGGGGGACACACGCTCTCGCTGAGACTACTTCACGGGGTGGGCGGGGGACACAGGCTCTTGCTGAGACTACGTCACGGGGTGGGCAGGGAACACACGCTCTCCCTGAGACGACGTCACAGGGTGGGCAGGGGACACACGCTCTCACCGAGACTACGTCAGGGGTGGACGGAGGACACACGCTCTCACTGAGACTACGTCACAGGGTGGGCGGGGAACACACGCTCTCCCTGAGACGACGTCACAGGGTGGGCGGGGGACACAGGCTCTCACCGAGACTACGTAACGGGGTGGGCGGGGGACACACGCTCTCGCTGAGACGACGTCACGGGGTGGGCGGGGGACACACGCTCTCGCTGAGACGAAGTCATGGGGTGGGCGGGAGACACACGCTCTTGCTGAGACTACGTCACGTGGTGGGCGGGGGACGCGCGCTGGACACACGCTCTCGCTGAGACTACGTCACGGGGTGGGTGGGGGACGCACGCTCTCACTGAGACTACGTCACGGGGTGGGCGGGGGACGCACGCTAGACATACGCTCTCACTGAGACTACGTAACGGGGTGGGCGGGGGACACACGCTCTCACTGAGACATACAGGGTGGGCGGGGGACACACGCTCTCGCTGAGACTACGTCACGGGGTGGGCGGGGGACACACGCTCTCGCTGAGACTACGTCACGGGGTGGGTGGGGGACACAAACTCTCACTGAGACTACGTCACGTGGTGGGCGGGAGACGCACGCTGGACACACGCTCTCGCTGAGACTACGTCACGGGGTGGGTGGGGGGTGCACGCTCTCACTGAGACTCCGTCACGGAGGGGGCGGGGGACGCACGCTGGACACAAGCTCTCACTGAGACTACGTCACGGGATGCACGCTGGACACAAGCTCTCACTGAGACTACGTCACGGGGTGGGCGGGGGACACACGCTCTCGCTGAGACTACATCACGGGGTGGGCGGGGGACACACGCTCTCACTGAGACTACGTCACAGGGTGGGTGGGGGACATACCCTCTCACTGAGACTACGTCACAGGGTGGGCGGGGGACACACGCTTTCACTGAGACTCCGTGAGGGTGGGGTGAATCTCAAATCCGTTTGTGAGCGGGTCCAAGGTATGGGTGATATTTTATAACCATTATGTTATGGGTGTTACACAACACGTATTATTATCAAATATGCTCTTAGGTGGGCTATCAAATGGGAAATATAGCATGATAAAGGATCTTTAAAAAAATCACCCAATTTGACCTAGCAACATTGACAAAGGTGTTGAAGGTGATCAGAAGCTGTACCTGTTGTATCTGTTGCTGCAGATGCTTTTTCTGACGCTCGCTCAGCTTCAGAGTTGGAACAGCCCTTTCTGGCACCAGAATTAGCTGGGTCACATGACTGCCATACGATTCCGCCTGGGTCACAAGATGCTGGGGCAGGCCAAGGTTCCCCTGGTTCTTAAAGGGCAGTGCCGGGTTCATGGCCTGGGTTTGTGTGGTGTTGGTGGTGTCCTGGAGAGCTCTTCTGGTCTGGATGGGCCTGATCACATTCTTCTGTTGATCTGATAGCAATGGCTCTACTGAAGGCTCAACACTATGCACAGAGAAGGAAAAATGCTTGGATTAATACTTGGGCACTCGATAAGAATGTTCTGGAAAAAACCTTCACAATCTTATTTGCATGGTGATTTTTTCTTTACAGGTGGATAGGCAACATTTCGGCAACAAGGCCCTCAACAAGGCCTTCAACTAGGCCTTCGTCAGGCAAATGAGTGACTAAGAACAGAGATGTAAATAGGAGGGGCCACTCCACTCATTTGCCTAGTTGCCTCTCAGCCTGTAAAGAAAAATTCACCATGCAGACAGTATATTTTTCAGTATATTCAGTGTTACGGTGCTTAGTCGTGTGGCAGTTTTAGTTTATAAGATGACATTTTATAGGACACTGACCAGTAAATATATTTAGAGGTAATAACAGCTCAGTAATGCCTTCTTTAGACGACATCAAGTTAAGATACTAGTTTGAATATCAATTATCCTTTGTTTTTGAAATCTTTTTGCATACAGTGCGATTGTTTCCTCTGACGGCACTCTTCCTTGTGTGACTGTGATGTGGAAGATGTCTGGCTTTAGAGGAAGTGCTTTTCTCTCTCTCTCGACCCAAACAGAGACAGCACCACTCTGCTGCTCTGTCCCAACGAGAGAACAGGAAGGCCTGACTTTTACAATATAACCCAGCAAAGCCTTATTTTACCGTAAAGACTGAGGAACTTTAAACTGAGGTTCAGGCATAAATGATTCCTCATCATCTGGTTCTTCGTGCTCCTCTTCCTCAAGAGTCTGCTCCTGGAGCTAAAGGAAAAGCAGCATGAAAGATATGACCACATCCAAGAACCACAAACACATCAGCGCAGTGCTACAGAGCCGCGGCGCTACAGAGCAGCAGTGCTACAGAGCAGCGGCGCTACAGAGCAGCGGCGCTACAGAGCAGCGGCGCTACAGAGCAGCAGCGCTACAGAGCAGCAGCGCTACAGAGCAGCAGCGCTACAGAGCAGCAGCGCTACAGAGCAGCAGCGCTACAGAGCAGCAGCGCTACAGAGCAGCGCTTCAATGCACTCAGAACACTGTTCAATATATTTGTCAAATATTTAGTGTTTCATACCATTAAATAAAACGATGTGCCATAATAAATGTTTTTGTTTTATGTTACAATTATTCACAATTACTGACACCATGATCAAACGACAATAAAGTCCTTAATTTCATGCCACTGTCTAGTAGTTCACTCCTCTGGTCTGTCAGCAGCTTAAGATAAAGTGTAAGTGGGACAAAACGCTCCACTAAACTGTGCACTGCCAGATAAGTTGGAGGAGAGGCAGGGTCTGGAGGACTAAAGGGGAGGAGTCAGGGGCAGGGTCTGGAGGACTAAAGGGGAAGAGTCAGGGGATAACCCTTGTGCTACGGCTTCATGCACAAACCAAAGAAACAGTCTGTTTAAATGAAAATGAGACGTGAACGTGCAATTTTGATGGTTTGATTTTGATCAGTTATAACACTAGAGAAGAAGAAAAGTCCTTTCTTTTGAAACAACCCACAGCTCAGCAAACAGCTTCTGTCCTCACGATAGCAATAGAAACGAGTGTGTCACATGACTTTGGACCCATGAACCGAGACAAAGAGGCAGACTCTAACCCAGCAGGAAAGGGTTGCTTTAACTGATGTCAGAGAAGCCTTTAGCACGCTGAGATCTAACTTGTGCTTACCGTCTCAAAGAACTCCTCTAGTAGCTCATTGACTTCTTTTTCTGAAACGCACAATTATAGTTCTATGTTAATAAGCTCATTTAAAAAAAACTTCTTAAAAAAACATAGACCAACAAAAAGCAATTATGAGTATGGATGAGCTCATAATGTGGACATTACTCTGAGGTTCAGTGCGTGCCACAAAAAGGTCTTACTTGTGATCTGAACGGCTCGATCTGTCCTGTAGTCTTCCATATCCGGCTCATCCAAGTCTTCCAAGAAGTTGTATTCCGGGTCGTCCTCGTCCTCTGCCTCCTCTGAAGAGACAGATAAAGATTCAAACATGTTTTATAAGTGCAGTGGAACATCATCATCATCATCATCATCATCATCATCGCTTGTTTGGCTTCAAATGTTCTGAACTTTATAGACAGTTCATTCTTTTAAGGGTGCGTTCACAATAATCGGCCATAAATTGAGTCCATATTTATCCCTGATCAAGTCCAGGTTTAGTTTTGGGCCTAGTCCTTGTTTATTCCAAATCTTGATGTGGCGAATGTGCAAGTGTGAACGCAGCCCAAAATCTAATTGAAGAACAAAACAAAAGAGTGTTATTTAAATGTATAAGCATTCATTATTAAACCAAATCAAAGCAGGTCTAAAAAAGGACTATTCCAGGTCTAAACTAATAGCTCTAGTTTAGACCTGGTTCTAAACACTGACTACCCTAAAGAAGAACAATTGGATCAACAGGTCGGGTTCATGTGACCTCAAAACATTCTTGAATTTCAATAGTTTGACAGTTAAACAGTGAATTCTGAGCTGTTTTAGAGCGCAAATGTATGTCCTGCAGCGCTGAGGAAAGCCAAGCTATCAGCGCAGATGAAGGTGGAGTTCTACACGGCCATCATTGAGTCCATCCTCACCTCCTCCATCACTGTGTGGTACGCTGGAGCCACAGCCAGGGACAAACAGGGACTACAGCGCCCTCTGCTGAGAAGGTGATCGGCTGCAGACTTCCATCTCTGCAGGACCTGTACGTCTCCAGGACTCTGGGACGAACAGGTCGGATCACAGCCGACCCTTCTCACCCTGGACATGGACTATTTGAGCCACTCCCCTCAGGCAGGAGGCCAGGCCACTCCCCTCAGGCAGGAGGCCAGGCCACTCCCCTCAGGAAGGAGGCCACTCCCCTCAGCCAGGAGGCAACTCCCCTCAGCCAGGAGGCTACGGTCCATCCGGACCTAAACCTCCCGCCAAGAACAGTTTTTTCCCTCCGACAATGGAATCATGAACACTAAACACCTGTCACTTTATCTACAATTTAACTATACTTTAATCAACAATCACTCACTGCACTGTTCCCTTTCTACACTACATCTGTAAATTTAACCATACATTTAACTGTAAAGTTTGTGTATATAGTAAGTATCTTATAGTAAGTTTTTCTTCAATGCATACCTTATTTGATATATTTTGCCTCATTATTGTTCATTGTAAGTTCCAAGCCTGTAAATGTTGTTCACTGACAATGGCAATAAACCGTAACTGTCAGTATAAATAAATAGAACTGAAATTATTTTTTTCACAATAGCTTCAGAAATTCGTGCCATTGTTATCAGTTGAAAGGACTTTTAAGTTTGTGGAGCCAAATAAATAATGGTAAAGTTAAATATCATAAGTTTGGAGATTTCTTTCAAAAACAGTTATACAGGCCCTGCCCTATGACATCATCAAATGTGAATGCAACCTATGAATTGAACATTACGATTGAAATTTATCATATTATATTTCTGCTTCCTGCAGAACTGTCTGTACTTTCAGCAGAAGTAGTCCTTAAAAGTCCTTTCAAATGACGACAATCATGTCTTTGGACTTGAATCATTTTCTGAAGCTTTTGTGGGAAAATGATGATACTTTTGTTTATTTGTGCAGACTGCAGATTTGTGAAGCGTAAACTATTAAAGGTTCATTCAGAATGAGAGGTACAGACCTGTGTTCTCCGGAGCGACCAGGCCCTTGAGCCACTGGGTCCAGTGAGGATCCCGAGTCTGGTGGGTGGGGCTGGCGTACATATCAGCAGTGATGTCAGGGGCAAGAAGCTCCGCCTCCAGACGATTTATAGGAACATCCACAAGAGGGAGCTTTGAGCGAGTGCGACAAGCCAACGGATCCTCATCCTGAAGGGCAGTACAAAATATACTTTTTAAGGAGTAGATAATGAGAAGGTAAGCAATGATGTCTGAAAACTACTTAATATACACAAAAGTACAAGGCACAACTATGCACAGGAGATGTGTCCGACTGTCACACCAGATCTGATCAAAGCAAAACTAAATATTTCAGAGTCCTCTTATTGTGGCCAGCCTAAAAGAGCATTCACACTGTAGCATCAAAGCGTCCAGTTTACATTCAAAGTCTATGTGAGCGTCTAGCGTTTCTGCAGCGCGTTCTGAGCATCCACGTGGTGCGAATCCTGCATTTTGAGTGTTTGACACAGCACGTCCAGGGCGTTTGAGAGTTAGCCGTTTTGAACAGGAAATCAATGGACCAGTTTCTATTATTAAGCCGTTTTAGATGTATATTGCGGTTTAAAATGGCGATCTACTCGTGTTATTGTTCAATTCAAAGCCTTATACGTCTCCTTTAATGGTAGAGCTGCTATGACTAGTTCTGACTAGCTTCTCTCCTACATTGGCCTGCTCTAATGTTGAAATCCAGTTGTGAGGAGAACATTTAGCCAGGTGAACATCGTACCTGGTAAAAGTAGGCGGGGTTAGAGTTGAGCTCCTCCTCTACAGCGTTGAGTCTGTCTAAGAAAGAGTCGGTGAGTGGATCAGGGGCAGGGGCCTTGGCTCTGGGGCTGCACGAGCAGTCTGCAGGTCTGAAGTGAGGTTGCCCTGAGGCTCTGTGGCTCTGTGCTTCTGCATTCTGGGAGCAAGGGTGCACTCTGAGAGGAGAGGCCAGACTGTCGCCATCACTCAGGAACAGCTAGCAAAAACACCACAATAACATTTTGTCAAAAATGATTTTATTTTAGAAGCTAAAATGTATTATTGTGCTAGTTATGTTGAAACTATGAAGCAGTCCCACCCACTATGAAACCAGCTGAGGATGAAACCAGCTGAGGTTACAAAAGATAATTTACTGTTCAATTTTTGCATACACTTTTGCAAAAAATCCAAATATTAAAGGTGGTATGGACGATTTTTTTCAGCAAATTTTTTATCATATTTCCTCAAGGCGTGGATAAATCATTAGTCCTGCCACGTATCAATCATAAAACGCACCTACCGCTCACCTGCAGCCGCGTGCGGTTCGTGCCCACGTTTCCGCGCGCCTAAGCGCATGGATCTATCATAATATAGTTCCCTCAGTGTACGGGGCAAAATGAAGACGAAGAAAGACAGTTCGAGCTGACGCAGAAGTGGACAGAAATCGACGGGAGACGAGCGATGCGCGCCGTTGCGCTAATAAACAAACGCACGTGTGTGTTGTATCAGTCTCCACGGGGGAGTGCGCATGCGCACTTCCGCCTGCGTTTGAAAAATCGTCCATACCGCCTTTAAAAGGCGCAATGGACAATTTTTCGTCGATTTGAGAACTCAGGCGGAAGTGCGCAAGCAATTACTGTGAAATTCATGTGCAATCTATGTGCTGTCGTGACACATATTCATGTGCAATTACTGTCGGGATCACATGCAATGGTATTTATTTATTTGTCTATGGGAGTTTTTATTTATTTATAGGAGATCTTCTACTGAAAGTGTTTTTCAGACTTCCTATAAGTGATCTGTTCTTCTGTATCTACCTCTGTATCTTCCTGCGTTGCACCAATGAAATTTCCCCATGTGGGACAATAAAGGAATATCTTATCTTATCTTATCTTATTTTATCTGCATAATCGTGATATATTATCTGCATCATTAGTCTAAGAGAAAAACGGCATGTGACAAACTGCATTTGTGAAGGTGTCGTAAAGATGGAGCAAAGAATGTTTATCCTAGGGAGGGGGTAACACCCCAGGGGAGAATGGGTAAAACATTCACCAAGGCTTTATCTCTAAGGAAAAATACCAGGCTGTTGTAAAAGACAAGTGCCTTGATGTGAAGCTGACCAATGAGAAATGTGAACCGCCTATTCCATAATATCTAATAAAACCAACCTGCATGAGAAAAAACGTCGTGAGACCAGGAGGGTCGCCAGGCTGCTTACAACAGCCTGGGTGACCCGACCCGGCGGTTTCTCCCATGCATGCCACACAAACGTCTGATATTTCTGTGTCGTTTCATATTCTAAGTTGAATTGTGTTCTCTGTGTGTTAAGGAATAGCATCGGTGTATGTCTCATTCCCTGACAGCTCCATACGAGTCTGTGGTAGGAGTCACTTTCATTCTACAACTACTGTATTTTATATTCAACTGTACCATTACAACTCTTTACCAAGTGTTCACACACAAACTGGTAATGTATCATTTCAATATGCCCCCACCCACATGGTAAAATAATAGATTCCAAAAGGTCAATTTAAATTTACTGAAAGTCTAAACATGTTGTTATTATGACTGATCTGGGCTGCCGTTATGCCAGACCTCGTCCGTTGTGTCGTCCTCTTCATCTTCATCAGGACAGTACTCTTCATCAGACGAGTCCTCTTCCTCCTCGAGATCCATGTCCACGAACCCTGAGCCCTAAAGCCCATGAAGAAACAAGCGTTACAGACTCAACAAGGAAAACTCTGAACCAACTTTCACAGCAGGTTCTTACTCTGTTTGAGCAGCTGACAGCAGGGAGGCTCCAGTTCACCTTCTGAAACACATTTGTTTTAGAAACCAGCAAATGTATTTTTTATTTTAACAATCATAAATTGTAGTGCATTGCTTCATGGGACATGCAGACTGGTTTCTAGCATGTCGTGTTTGTTTATAATCTGGTTTGAGGCACTGGGACTGAAAAGTGAGACTTGGATCTAGTCTTAACTGAAACAATTTGATCGATAAATTGCAACTAAACGATTACTGAAATTATTGTTAATTAATTTAGAAATGGAATAATCATTATCTGGGCTACACACAGAGTCCAAAACATGTGACGTGCTGAGAGGAGGATTTATGACTCAGTTTTTAAAGAAAATTATTAAATGATTTTGTAATTACATTACGATGCCCTCAAGCGACATCTCTTTAGTTTTATCTGGGATAAATTACAGTAGTTTTGCAAAGTTGAAATATTCCTTACTAGACTAAGACTGATTAGTGCAATAGTTGTTAGATGCAGCCCTATTTCATTAAGGTTTTGTTTTATCAATTAACAAAAATAACAGTACTTTTAGTTGACAAAATATGTCATTTTAGTCACCTTGATTACTTTATTTAGTTTTAGTAATCAGATATGACGTTGAAAAAAAAAACCTGACATCATATTTTAGTTTCAAAATAACACTGCTCTCTTCTGGGACAAACTGGGCACAGAGCTTTCTGTGAGCGATGGTACCTGTCCCCGCTCCACGGCCTGCTTTAACCTGGACCGGGTCATTTTAGGCTCCTGAAAAAATACAAACAACCATTCAGTTTGAGGCCAGAGTAAAGCAGAAAAGAACACCACAATTGTACAGAGTGGACTCACAAACAGTGGTAGGTCCTGAGTGTCTCTGATGGCAGCCTTCATCATTTCCACCACTGTCTCGTGGGTGATCACCTCCTAAACCAGTAGAAAACACACTGTTATTTACAATTCAAACTTCTCCAGGCAAGAGTTTAGAAATGAGTACTTGAATTGTGCTCCTAGACACACAACATGATTGTAGTTAGTGCCGGCAGCTCTGGACTCACCCGTAAGATGTTGCGGACGTTGCTCTTGGTGAGGTTGTGTTTGCGAGACATTTTGCGTAGGTCCAGTTCAAGCTGGTTTTCACTGCCATGGCTGTCGTTTTCGCTGGTCTCTGCGTCGTCGTCAGGCTCTGCACACAACTCAGTGTCACTCACACAGTACTGAGGACAAAAAGAGTGTGTGCGTGCGTGTGTTCACCTGTGTCTGCAGAAGGGGACGCTGAATACTCACTCCTCAGGCGTTTGGACTGAAGAAGGTCTGGCTCAGAACTCCTCTTCTCTACATGCTGTAAATACAAAAACACTACCATTAATACAATGTAGCTTCCTCATCAAGTGCATGTAAAACAACATCATCATCATCATTGGATTTATATTAAAACTTTAAATCAATATCACAAATTAGAACATTACAGTAGACAGAAATGAGTCGTCTGATCTTAAAACTCTAAACATTGTTCATCAGGCCTTTCAAAGTGGAGGCAGAAGGCGATCTGTGCTCAGAGAGATGACAAAAGAGCAAGTTTGTGTTTTGTCCGTACATACACTTTTAGAGAGAATTACACAGTAAAACTGACTTGAGTAATTATTACCTTGACTTTACAAGCTAAGAGTTGGCTTATTCTTGCTTTTATTTTAAGGTAGTAAATATACCACATTTTACATTTACTTAAACATTTATGCCAATTTACTCTTTCTAACAGGTGTATTGTCTTTAACATTATACTAATGTGACAGACTGAACTGCACAGAACCGCACAGAACCAGATCATGTAAATAATCATAACACTTACCAGTACTTAAAATGATTATTAGTTTAAAAAAAGTATACTCAACACTGAAGTCATTTCCCTATACTTACTTACAAGTTACCGTATACTGTACTTATACTTCAGTACTTTAACTTTGACAGAACTACTTTTACTTGTACTGAATATTTGACCAGGTGTATCTGAAGTTTTACTGAAGTAAAGTCAGAAATGCAGTACTTTGAACTCTAGCTCTGATCGCTGTAAATGATAATATTGAAAGAAGACATAAGATACATTTACAGTAAACTTACCTACAAGCAAACATTTGCTCACAAAGTACAAATCAGAAATTAAATGCATGAATTCAATCTTCATCTGCTTAAGCTCAGGCCAATGTATGTTATTGTTACAGATGGATTTGATCTAATGTAATATTCCTAAAGACTGTTCGGACTAGTCTTAAAATGTAAACATGGCTAACAGTTTGTGTAACCGGACATGCACATATCATGTTTTTCTCTTAAGAATACAATTATGTAATGTAAGTAATTCATGACAGTGTTTTAGATTAAGTAAATGCATATAATAGAGCTAATAATTCATTATTGTATTTAGTGCTTAATATCTTTATTTGTTCCCTTACCCGCATAGCAGCGCCAGGCTAATGCTAACGCAAATGCTAACACCAGATCTTCATCATATCCGCTGTTTACGGACGTTTTTAGCGGTGGTTTGGCACGAGCTGAATGAGGCGCCCCCTGCTGCTGTGGCGGGTGAAGGACAGACTGAGGCGTCCCCTGCTGCTGTGGAGGGTGAAGGACAGACTGAGGCGCCCCCTGCTGCGGAGGAGGGTGAAGGACAGAAATAATGTGGAATTTCCTCATGAAAATACAATGTACATGTTACGGTTTTCTTTCTGGAGAGCATATTGAGGATCTTTGACTATTTAAAAGATACAAAAACACAATGGGGCAAAAGTGAAGTGGAACATAACGAGATAACTGATATTAAATGTGGAATGGACGATTTTTTTCAGCAAATCATATTTCCTCGTGGCATGGATAAATCATTTGTCCTGCCACGTATCAATCATAAAACGCACCTATCGCTCACCTGCAGCTGTGTGCGGTTCGTCCCCACGTTTACGCATGCCTAAGCGCATGGATCTATCATAATATAGTTCCCTCAGTGTACGGGGCAAAATGAAGACGGAGAAAGACAGTTCGAGCTGACGCAGAAGTGGACAGAAATCTATGGGAGACGAGAGATGCGTCGCGCTCCGTTGCGCTTATAAACAAACGCACGTGTGTGTTGTATCAGTCCGCAGTGCGCACTTCCGCCTGCGTTCTCAAATCGCCGAAAAATCGTCCATTGTGCCTTTAATCTTGGCATTCTTGATGAAGGTAAAAACCTTGTACTGGATACTTACAGTGTGAAGTTAGACTGCGGAAGGAGAAGAAGAGAGCCTTCAGGTCAGGGAACAAGGAGGAGCTGAGGACTGTGCAGAGGGAGCTGAGGAGGAAGATCAGGCAGGCTGAAGCAAGAGGAGGATGGAGGAGCAGCTGCAGCAGAAGAACATTCAGGGAGTGTGGAGATGCCTGAAAACCATCTCGGGCTTCAAAATCCCCCCTGCCCAGACAGAGGGGGATCTACAGATCTAAACGCTCACTTCTTGAGATTTGATCGGTCACCCGCCCCTCCCCCTGCACAGCTGCATGCTCCCTCTTCCACAGCTGGACAATGCCCTGCATCCGTTCCTCTTCACTTCTGCGCCCCGGACCATCAGCTCCCCACTTCGCCTGGACTCACCCATCCCCCCAGCACACAGTGCCCCTGCCAACCACTGACTGTCACAGCAGCACAGGTGAGGAGTGAGCTGAAGAGGATTAAAGTGAGGAAGGCAGCAGGACCTGACGGCATCAGCCCCAGGCTCCTTAAGTCCTGCGCGGATGAACTGTGTGGAGTTATGGAGCATGTCTTCAACATGAGCCTGAAGCTGAGGGTGGTACCACAGGTCTGGAAGACCTCCTGTCTGGTACCTGTGCCCATGACACCGCGCCCCAAAGACCTCAACAGCTTCAGGCCGGTGGCTCTCACGTTCCATCTGATGAAGACACTGGAGCGGCTGGTCCTGGACCACCTCCGCTCCACCGTGAGCTCAGCCATGGACCCGATGCAGTTTGCATACCGGCCTGGCATCGGAGTGGAGGACGCCGTCATCTCCCTGCTGCACCGCTCTCTTTCTCACCTGGAAAAGCCTGACAGCTCTGTGAGAATTCTGTTCTTCGATCTTTCCAGCGCCTTCAACACCATCCAGCCGCTGCTCCTGAGGGACAAGCTGGAGACGGCTGGTGTGGAGTATGACCTGGCAGAGTGGATCCTGGACTACCTCCCGGACCGACCCCAGTTTGTGAGAGCACGGGACTGTGTGTCTGACACTCGGACCTGCAGTGTGGGGGTGCCCCAGGGCACTGTCCTCGCGCCCTTTCTCTTCACCCTCTACACTGCAGACTTCAGACACGACACGGACAGCTGTGTCCTGCAGAAGTTCTCTGATGACTCTGCCATCTTCGGACTCATCACGGATGACAATGATGCGGAGTACAGGGGACTGGCGCAGGACTTTGTGGACTGGTGTCAGCGGAATCACCTCCTCATCAACGCGGGGAAGACCAAGGAGATGGTGGTGGATTTCCGCAGACGCCACCCCACTGCCCCCTCACCAGTGAACATCCAGGGAAGGGACATTGAGAGAGTGACTCATACAAGTACCTGGGTGTTCATCTGAACCACAAACTGGACTGGACTCATAACACAGACGCACTGTACAGGAAGAGCCAGAGTCGGCTCTACCTCCTGAGGAGACTCAGGTCTTTTGGAGTGACAGGGCCACTCCTGAAGACCTTCTATGACTCTGTGGTGGCATCAGCCCTCCTGTACGGTGTGGCCTGCTGGAGCAGCAGCATCACAGAGGACAAAGTCATCAAGAAGTCCAGCTCCGTCCTGGGCTGCGCTCTGGACTCGGTGCCGGAGGTGGGGAACAGAAGGGTCCTGGCTAGATTCACATCTATGCTGGACCATGAGTGTCACCCCCTGCAGGACCGCTCTGGAGAGCAGCTTTAGTGAGAGACTGATCCACCCTCGCTGTGTGAAGGAAAGATTTTGCAGGTCTTTCCTTCCTGCTGCTGTCAGACTTTATAACAAACACTGTTAGTCCTGAACACTCTCAATACCGACCTAACCATGTGCAATTCCGTCATATGTGCAATTACTGTCGTGATTCATGTGCAATTACTGTGTAATTCATGTGCAATCCATGACACATATTCATGTGCAATTACTGTGTAATTCATGTGCAATCCATGTGCCGTCGTGACACATATTCATGCGCAATTACTGTCGTGATCACATGCAATGGTATTTATGTATTTATTTATTTTTATCTTTCTTATTTTTCCCCTCCATCCCTTGTTGGGTAATGGGAGGTTTTGTCTATGGGAGTTTTTGTTTATAGGAGGTCTTCTACTGAGAGTGTTTTTCAAACTTCCTATAAGTGATCTGTTCTTTTCTACTGTATCTATCTCTGTATCTACCTGCGTTGCATCAATGAAATTTCCCCATGTGGGACAATAAAGGAATGTCTTATCTTATCTTACAGAACTGTTCGGTTATCTACAGATATATTCTAGACGTTCAGACAGAAATTCTACTTTTTGTGAAGCTCAGATAAAATCTAGTCTAGAAAAAAAAAAAATTACTTTGAAAAACAAAGAAAATGACAGTTCTATTTTATAGTTTTAGCTTATCTTTTTGTTATAAATACATAAAATAATTCAAATCTGATGCCAGTTAATCATAACCAATATGTTACATGCGCCATTCAGGAATTGAAGACTTTCTGATGCATTTTTAGGGTCTATATTTTGACCATAAATGAATGGGTTTCAGCTAACATTTTACTCATTAAGTATTTAATAGATATCTTTAGTCCTAAATTGCAAATTGCAATGGCAACAGACCTAATTGTTCATCACTTTGGATCTGCCAGAGAAAATACAAAAACACAAGCCCAGTTTACTCCACGCTTCAGGAACGTGTTAATAATGGTTTTATTGGTTGATTCAAATAGAAAAAAAGGGGGCCATTTTTCAATCTTGTATTTACACAAAGCTCAACTGAATCTTCTCGTGATCTCAGGCCTCGCAAACTTTGGCAGCAAGCACAGAATTCTCCTGTCGAATCGCCTTGTAGTCCTCCAGAATCCTCTCCAGGTTTGCCACCGTTTTGTTCCCATTTTCGGATTCGATCTATAAACGACCCCCCCCCCAAAAAAAAGAATATAAATGATCTAATGTCACCAACTTTTCAGCAGAATTAATCATACAAATACATGTACTTTTCCCACCTGCTCCTCCAAATCACGGATCTCCCTCAAAATGGAGCCTGTGTCTTCAATGGTTTGGATCAGCTGATTGCAGTTCTAAACGGAGAAGACAAATAGGAGATGAAATATGATGAAAAGGGTTAAGTATCAGAATGGAGTTCAGTGTGGAAAAATATGCATACTTCGTGTAAGGCAGCCAGGTGCTTGTAGGATTTACGGACAGATTCGTCTCTCTTGGCGTCCTGAAACAATCACAGGTTTGATGGCACTGAATGTTTAGTCACCGGATTGTTCACGTCACATCACAACATTCTCAATTCTCTAGAGTTGAAACTGAGCTGCGACAGGTCAGGATTCTCAAGGTAGAATTTGATGTTCAACTGTCAGAACGTATTTGTCGGCCCCACCCCGTCAATGACATGAGGCGCTTATCAACCGTCCTCAAAACGTGGTCTTTCTAAATCCCATCTGCTATTCCAAACTCTCGCAGGCGACAGCGCAAACACCAGGGTCAGAGTTCAAAAGAATATTAATGCTTAGGCGTGTCACGATTTCAAATTTGACTGCCTTTATTTATTAACCTTTATTTAAAAAAAACCACTGAGATTGAGGCCTTTGTTATTCCCTACTATTAACATCACAACCAAAACAACAATAATATCCTACATTTTCTTTAGTCTTGTTTTCTTAACACTCCCTAATATGTAACCTACATTATGAAATCAGACTTTCTGAATGATTCATTTGACATCAATGGCAAGATAAAAAAAATACTTTTTGAGGAAAGCCAGAGCAGAAAGACTTAATTTTGCTTCTAAAATAGTCACATTTACCTGTATTTTAATTGATCTAAAAAATTAAAAATAAACGTAATTTAGTCTGGACATTTTTTGAAACTTAATTTTTCCTCTGAAAATATCACAATTATTATTATTTAGTAATTACGACTTTGTGACCTAAAGAATCCTGATGATTGATGAACCCCTAATGCTTACCTGCAGTTTAGATAAAGTATGGGTTATTGTATAGCACTGCTGTTTATTACATCATTGTGACAGAAGAGAAGTTGTGCAGAAGAAAAGTTGTGCAGAAGAAAATGTTTTCATTTGTTTTATTTTAGTGCTTGAGTTTCATATTATTCATGACAGATATGACCTGAATATGAAATGAAACCAACTATCTTATCTTATCTTATAAGCTTGATTACACTGTACTTTGTAATTAAACATCTCAAGTGACTAGACATAAGAGCTCATTCTAGTACAACTCAAATCTGCATTTTAACATCATTCATATTATTGGCTGATTGAATGTTTGTGATGTCACGTGAACGCAACCTAATGCTTTAAACAGCAGTGATGAACATGGACATTTAAAAACAATAATACAATCATATGACCAATAATTGACCCCCTGCCAAACCAGAAAAGCGTGGAAACCCTGTGGTTCATATCTCTGTCATTACTGGGCCAATCCATATGAAACAAACACTGGCACAAAGTTAATCAGCGTCTTTATCAGTATGTATGGGTTTCATATGTATAGCATTAGAAAGTGGTGTCATTATTCAACCCCAAAGACATGATTGTTGTCAGTTGAAAGGACTTTAAACAATAAGATTAACATAACAAGTCTGTGGAGGCAATTCCAAACTAACATGATTTGGTTCAACATTTGTGGATAGTTTAGTAATATTCGGATATTTCCTGCACAAAAGATTGTGTTGTATCGAATCATGAATTTGTAGAACTAAAGCCTCCGGATTCGCGCACTTACTTTGAAAATGAGCTCATCGGTGACGGCAAAGGTGCGGTCCAGTTTCCCCGTCAGGTTATTAATTTCCTTCTGAAGTTCTTTTGTGTCGGACAAAATCTACAGACAAAAAAATAAATGAAACACACATCTATGCAGTCATTTCAACAGAGATTATTACAGGAGACATAGAATGTACATTTAGCACCGTACTGTATCATACTTTCAAATCTGCTGTTTTAACAGTAAAAACACAGTGTCAGGTGAGTTGGAGCACAACACAAAGCCTGTTTTTATAGTAGACAACTTTATTGTTTTAGGACATGATACAAAATTATAAAGAAAAAGCCCTGGTAGAAGTTTGAGTGATTTTCAGAAATCATCTGCTCCTGTTAAATGTGTTTCTTTAGTTTGCACATGCTCAGTACAGCAGCAGACGTTTACATGCCACAGTATTCTGGAGACTGTGTTTACATGTCGCAGTATTCTGGAGACTGTGTTTACTGCAGTTTTCATGTCGCAGTATTCTGGAGACTGCGTTTATGTGTCGCAGTATTCTGGAGACTGTGTTTACATGTCGCAGTAGTCTGGAGACTGTGTTTACTGCAGTTTTCATGTCGCAGTATTCTGGAGACTGCGTTTACTGCAGTATTCATGTCGCAGTATTCTGGAGACTGTGTTTACATATCGCAGTATTCTGGAGAATGTGTTTACATGTCGCAGTATTCTGGAGACTGTGTTTACTGCAGTATTCATGTCGCAGTGTTCTGGAGACTGTGTTTACTGCAGTATTCATGTCGCAGTATTCTGGAGACTGCGTTTACTGCAGTATTCCTGTCGCAGTATTCTGGAGACTGTGTTTACATGTGGCAGTATTCTGGAGACTGTGTTTACATGTAGCAGTATTCATGTGGCAGTATTCATGTGGCAGTATTCTGGAGACTGTGTTTACTGCAGTATTCATGTCGCAGTATTCTGGAGACTGTGTTTACTGCAGTATTCATGTCGCAGTATTCTGGAGACTGTGTTTATTGCAGAACTCATGTTGCAGTATTCTGGAGACTGTGTTTTCTGCAGTTTTCATGCCGCAGTATTCTGGAGACTGTGTTTACGTGTCGCAGTATTCTGGAGAATGTGTTTACATGTCGCAGTATTCTGGAGAATGTGTTTACTGCAGTATTCATGTCGCAGTATTCTGGAGACTGTGTTTACTGCAGTATTCTGGAGACTGCGTTTACATGTCGCAGTATTCTGGAGACTGCATTTACGTGTCGCAGTATTCTGGAGATTGTGTTTACTGCAGTATTCATGTCGCAGTATTCTGGAGACTGCGTTTACATATATTAATATGCTCTGTCCTCGTTCAAATGTTATAAAACTGGTTCAAAGCTCATTATGAGGACTTGCTTTGGCGTAATACGCCTCCTTTAATGTCAGAAAGGTGCTTACTTTGATGATCTCTTCCTTCTGTTTTTTGATGTTGCTGACGATCTCCAGGATTCTCTGTGTGTACGCCGAGCGGGACACGTCCTGAGGGAGACTGTCCAGCTCTGAAACCTGGTGGGGAGCACAGGTCAACGGTGAGACCACAGCTACAAGTACAAGTACAAGTATAGACCCCAGTGAAGTTTGTAAACTGCTGACGGGAGGCAAAAGTGAAATGGGACATAATAAGATAACATAAGATAAGATAATATAATACTTTATTGTCCCACATGGGGAAATTTCATTGGTGCAACGCAGGAAGGTACAGAGGTAGATACAGAAGAAAAGAGCAGATCACTTATAGGAAGTCTGAAAAACACTTTCAGTAAAAGATCTCCTATAAACAAAAACTCCCATAGACAAATAAATAAATAAATAAATAAACACATAAATACCATTGCATGTGATCACGACAGTAATTGCACATGAATATGTGTCACGACGGCACATAGATTGCACATGAATTTCACAGTAATTGCACATATGACGGAATTGCACATCAGTATTAGGTTAGGTCAGTATTGCGAGTGTTCAGGACTAACAGTGCTTGTTATAAAGTCTGACAGCAGCAGGAAGGAAATACCTACGAAACCTCTCCTTCACACAGCGAGGGTTCACTGGAAAAACTGTGATTAACCTCAGAATAGTAAAAGCATTCAGACACATGTGAGTCATGTCAGAGCCTGGTTTAAACATATTTACTGTTGTATTTTGCAGTATTTGTTTAGGTAATAGGAGATTATGACACATGAACACAGACTTCAACACATCTAGTACGGCTCACTTTACCAGCTGTTTATAGGTTTGTTCTTTCTTCTTTGCCTCCTCAGTGCACACAGAAATTGTATCATGCAGAGACCGAATTTCAGACAGCTTTCCAGAAGATTCCATCTGGTAAAGAAATAATAATGAGTTTATGTTTTATGATTATTAAAAGAAGGCAGTGAGTGTCTGCCAATACTGACATCCTGAATCCTGCAGATTTCCTTGAGCCTGCGGTTCTCGTCGATAAGCGGTGCTCGATGTTTTTCCCACTGCGTGGCCAAGCTTACCACACGCCTGGCACTGGTTTCCACTAGATCCTGTCGACAACAAAACACCAAGGCCACTGAGGGAAAGGTGAACAACAACAGCCTGAGCAATGTTTTCAAATGTAACAGAACAGAAAAAACCTGCTGCTGTCAGTTGTTGAGTACAGGTTGGGCTGGGCCATATGATCAAAACCAGGGCTGACTAAAGACGTGTCCTAAAAACTGATGTCATCTGCCCATTTGTGCGTCTCAATTCACTAACAATACAATGCCAATCAAATAATTAGTCGACTAATACATTTTGGTCGACTAAGACGCCATCAACCAATGAATATGAACATGACTGAAGGCCTAAAACAACCAGGATGGAATTGTACGTGTTCAGGGATTCTAAGAAGCCTGTGAGGTTCTAAACACGAGTCTGGTGATGGAACTGGGAAACGTATCAGATGTGGTCAGCAACAAAACATCCTGATATTTCTGGTGCTGGACACAGACCGTGATCATGATGAGGTTCAGATACTTTGCAGGGCATGATGGGAGTTTGAGATGGACTGCTCTCAGCACAGACTCACCTGAATCTGGAGGAGGTTCTCGTCAGCTTGGGGCAGCAGGTCTATAGTCTTCTTTTTCACTTGAATCTGAGCATGTTTCTCATCATTTTCTCGCTCTCTTTTGTTTATATCATTCAAAACCTTGTGGAGACACGTCAGAAACATAAGACTCGTACATTACTAAAGAATTCACTTTGCACAGATCAAATCTGACACGGTAAGCCATTTGTCAAGTCAATTGCAGGTCCAGAGGCCAAGCCCTCATGTGAGGGTTTTACTCATGTGCTTAATTTAGGGTTAATTTAGCTCCACTTTATGTCATTAGTACTGAATGTATTTAAACGGGTGCTTCTGTCAGTGACTATTTACTCAAATGGATCAAAAGCAGATTTTAAGACATCTTTCAAAATGCAAAATGAGCTAAAGTATTTTTTAAATTGTCAAACAGACAAAAATGGCTATCTATCAAGATGATATATAATCTTGATCGATATAATCTATCTTTTTATATAATCTATAAAAAGAATCTGTTAATGTATTTGATTTCAAACCATGAACATGTTTTAGTTCAAACACTTTGTGTTTGAGGTCATAAACATATAAAAGTAACAATATCTGTCTATGAAATAAACCATTTCAAATATGGATTGCTTTTACAAATTGTTGTGTCCTGATCAAACAGACTTGGTCTTCAGTCTGAGTAGTACCTGAGCAGTGGTCACACTTCTGCTTTTGAGCTCTGATGTGAGCTGCTCCAGGTCCGAGCACAGCTGCTGGAGCTGCTGCTGTAAAGAGGAGAGCTCGTCCTGCTGCTGGAGCTGAGCGTTCCCCTCTGAGACCAGAGTGCAGGGTAAAGGGCAGGGGGCCGCCTCCTGCCACACACAGGGCTATTAGTGAAGCTCATAATGTCACAGCATTCTACAGTACATTCTACAGTACATTCTACAGTACATGTAGAGTTTAAACTGAGCCGGAACTATTTAACTGTCAGATTACAGATGATTTGACCAGGTTTATTCATTATTCAAACAAAGAAGCATGACTGTGGGCAGTCCAAATAACTTTGAGCCATAAAATGAATATGGCAAACTTGTGGATCCAATGTTTATCTGTTATTTTTTCCAAAAATAGGGAACCGCCCATAGAGAAATATAGGCCCCGCCCTCCATCTGAAATGTGTGTGAGAATAACGGGTCTGGATCCATGCTACACACCTGAGTGAAGGTAAACTTCTGAGTATGGGTGAAGTGTGAGCCTTTAGCCAGCATGTGTTCATTAGTGCAGCCTTTGAAGGCCTGTAATAACTCTGATAAATCTGAGCCGCTGTGAGAGGCACTTTCAGAGGAAGACTGTGCAGCAGAACGCAGCTGCTCATCCATGCGCTGGCGAAGACGACAGCGCTTTCTCAGTCTGTACTCCTGTAAGAGAAAACAGTCAATGAACACAGTATCACCAGCTGAACTATCACACAGAGCATCTGTAGAGTCAACCTGTTGTTCTTAAATGGAACCAATAGAACACTTTGGACAATTCAAATGTGTTTTCTCCACACAGAGGAGATTCATGCTGTAAACACACTGCACTGGGCCAATGTCACATCTCCATCTGTCACACGCACGCACACATGCACGCACACACGCACGCCGTGCACGCACACACGCACTCACGCACGCCGCGCACGCACTCACGCACGCCGCGCAAGCACTCACGCACGCCGCGCACGCACTCACGCACGCCGCGTACTCACGCACAGTGCGCATGCACACTGCGCACGCAAAGCCGAGCTCAGACATCAAGGCAAGCTGCACACTTAAAATACATTTAAATGCCTTTTTCTTACATAAACTTCACATTTTACGTGTCCAAATGATTGAATGAGGATTAGTCTTCATTTCTAAACTCATCGGTTATGAGACTTTGTGATCCGCGCTAAAGAAACCAGAGTAGCCTGATCTGAGAAGGTCTCACCTGTGGAGTGAGCCGCGACAGAAGCCCCTGATTGCTCCATTCACTTTGCCATTCCTGCGCCGCACTGCACTCAGCTGTGTGCTGCTCCAGGAGGGAGGACACCACACAGGTATGATGGGAAGTCTGTGAGGTCACAGGAGGCAAGATGTCCCGCTGGTACTCGCTCAAGTCTGAAGAAGACACAGGAGTTTAGTTTGTCCTGGTGAGGTAGGCCCCCAGCAGCATACACACCTTTACAGAGCTTCGTGCCTGCTGGGCCGTGTGCGAGGCTCAGGGGCTGCATGTGGAAGTGGTGCAGGACGTCAGGACCCTGACCAGCAGAGAAGGGATGTAAACAACACACACACAGTTTCTGTACAATGTGGCTCTCTGTGTTTACTTGTGTGGGAGCGTAGAGAGGCAGTCTGCAGTTTGGGGGCAGCCAGGGCACGGACAGTTCAGCTTTCATCGCAGCAGCGATGCCTTTAAGCGCCGATTTACCTGTAAAAAGGATCCAGAATCATTTAGTCCAGGAACATGACTTAACTTAACCTTCAAGGTTGCTTCAAACTTGCCACAGTTGATGTTTGTTTACCAAATGAGATACAAAACTAATTTGGCCTAATTTCAAACTAATAAACTTCAAGTTTTCTATTTACATATAGCACAGTACTTGTATGCTGCGGTGACACAAACTGGCAAGTTATGTTAAAACACATACAACTTCATCATCATAGCCAACATGAAAAGTCTAATCTCATATTAATGATTGATTGAAGCCACTAGAGGCCAGCATTTCAAAGCTGTAAATATGAAAATATTCTTTTTGTAGCAGCAGCCTGTTAATGCCTTCTCTGTTTGAGTTTAACCTGCTCGATCACAGTGGATTTTAGAGAGGAGAGACGTTTTCCCCACACCTGTCCACAAGGGTAGATCATATTTTTATTGGTTTACTTGATTTTCATAGTCTTTCCTGTCATTGGATGTGTACAGATTTTACATTTCTTTCATATAATACTATACTATACATACTAACGCTGGCACACAGTAGCACGATGTCAGCAGGCAACGCCTCGGGTCAGAGAAAAGTGTGGAGCACCTGAGGATTGGTCGGACGACTCAGCGCTGCCCCTGGGCAGCTTCTCCACCAAGAACATGAGCAGTGAGCGGATCTCTGGCTCACTGCTGTAGAGAAACGTCTGATAGCCCAGCTCGCCTTTGAAACCAATGTCCTGTTCACACACACCACAACTGTCAGGACAACTCTCCCAGTCAAATGTATGACTTTTATTTTTATTTGTCTGTATTGTGATTTTAATGCAGATTGTCCTGTTCTGTAAAGCACTTTGAATTACTTAGTTTGTGTACATTTTTATTATGCTCTACAAATAAAGGTGTCTTGCCTTAAAAAGTAGATATAGAAAAGCTAAAGGAAAAGCACACATTTGGATTCCACTGAAATGTTTACATTATGATTTTAACTGCCTAAATATGAGATTTATTTTATGTGAAATGTGTTAAAAATAGACTTTTGTTAATACAACCAAAATATACCCTTGTTGTGTAATATTTCTGCAATCTTGTGGTTTATGGTCCACTCATGTTTTATGCGATGCTTGAACTTCAATATGACATTAACAGACACATTTTTAGCACACTCCCGATGCATTCTGAAAATATTGAATGTTGAATATTGTTATAGAGATAATGCAAAAACACATGGAAATATTCCTTTTTGTCAGGATTGTCCTAATCTAAAGGTCAGTGTGCACAGAGATTCCGGAGCAGAGGGGATGACCTCACCTGACAGGCCTGTGCCAGACTCATGCCCACCCTGAAGCGGGCAGACATCCCTGGGGGGAGGGAGGCGGGCAGACCACTGCCAAGTCCTGGATCGATCACACGGAGACATGAGACCACCGCCTCCACCACAAGCTCACTGCTGAAGAGTTTGACGCTCTCCACCTCCTCGGGCACCTCGCTACAAACACATCCCAGACAAACAACGTTACACAATACACAGTACACAATACACAGTACACAGTACACAATACACACAAAGATTAAGAACTAAACTATAAACTAACAAAACTATTCTAGATTAAAGGTAATGACTGGATTATTATAACATATTTATTTGGTTTAAACTACTAAAATATGCAATTTGGAGCCACACTACAAAAAAATAATAATAATGAATCAGAACGAACTACTATTATTGGGATAAATGTATACTAATAAATCATTGTATTCTGGACTATAGACAGACTCCAAAACATGACGTGCTGAGAAAACAGGTTTTATGACTTGGACATTACAAGAATTACCTCCAAAACATCTTCATGTTTTGAGCATAGTCCAGATAATGAAACCCGTGGGCTGTGGGTGCAGGGCATTCAAAATCTGATAATCATTAGATTTTTTTAAGTTTTAAAATGATTACAATGATATGTGAACAGTATCAGATTTCTTTCTGATCATGGTCCTATTGGTTATTCAGATTTAGCTGTTTGCAAAGATTTACGTTAAATCATCTGAAAAGGTCCAGAAATCAGATCATAAACACAACCCCAAAAAAAGGCTTGTGAAAGAGCATGTGATTAATAACATTTTAATTAGCCTATGTTCTTCATGTTTTAACAATCAGTGGAGATTTACAGTAGAATTTGGGTTGTCAAACACTGTTACTGATCTTTACAGTACATCATATTAGGCTTTAGGAATAAGATACAATTCTGACAGACATAGATGGTGTGGTAATATGGTCATATGACTGCTGGACACTGACAAGACATGGCAATTATAATCAAATGTCTGAAAATTCTTACGTGCCGACTTGTTTCAGGGCACGAATGAGTATTTTGTCCACCTCCTCCATCGCTGGTTGTTCTAAAACCTTTATAAAAGTATAAATTAAGAGTAAAGTAGAAGATCCGCTTTTACTGTGGCGTGCAACTGTTCTGCTTCTGCTCTGTGTTTGGTGGAGTTTGACGCACTACCGCCACCTGCTGGTACACAGGGCTCTGGAGGTACTGCAGTCAGAAACACTCACACGACACTAGGCAATGTGGGAGAAGTGTCTTGCCTTAGGACACAAGGGCAGTTGTGTGGCTGCTGGTCACCCATCCACGTACTAACCAGGCCCTGACTTAATTAGTTTCAGATCTGAGAAGGTTTATGCTCGAAGGAATACAGCACAAACACAAACAGTATAACAGTTAATTAAAACAGCATTTAAATATTAGATTAAAAAGTGCTCTTGAGTTTAATTGATTTGATTGACTGAAGGTTGCCATGACAAACCACCCTTCTAGTCTTATTTACAAATGTCCTCCCTTCCCTGGCCACTAGGGGCAGCAGTTGTACCGGAAATCACGAGCATTGGGAATGTGATGAGCGCCGCCGCTGTCCCCGCCGCTGCTTCTGCTGCTGCTGCGGGCCTCCTCCACCTCTGCGCCCCTGGCCCCTGTCCACTACTGTCCGGTGTCAGGCTCCACATCTCTGTGCTCGGGTGTGTCCCTGGCTGTTGTTGCTGTTGTGTGTGGCGGCGCGGTGCTGAGTCTGTCTCCAGGCCCGCGGCTGCAGCTATTTCTCGGTAGAATTGATCATGATGCTGCCGCTGTGAGTGGAGGACGTCTCCAGAGCCCAAATGTCTGCAGGTGGAGCAGGTGGAGCGCTGAAAATGGCCGGAGAGGAAGAGAGGGAAGTTGTCCGGGTCAAAGTCAAGGTAAAACACAAGCTCCAGTGAAAGAGACGTGATGTGGCTTTGTTTACCTCACAGCAGCAGTGTCAGAGTCAGTATCGGAGTCAGTGTCAGTATCGGAGTCAGAGTCTGTGTCAGTATCGGAGCCGGAGTCAGTATCGGAGCCGGAGTCAGTGTCAGTGTCAGTATCGGAGTCAGTGTCAGTATGTATCGGAGTCAGTGTCGGAGTCAGTATCAGTATCGGAGTCAGTGTCAGAGTCAGTATGGTCGATGCTGCAGGACTGTGGTGTTGGTTGTTGTCTGAGGCCAGCTCTGCTGTGCTTTTAAAATAGGATGCATATATGTCTTGATTATAGCTCCTTATTATGCATTTACTGCATCACCCAGAGCTTCTCCAAATAAGCCCTTGAGTTTCTCTGATGTAAACAAGCCTGTGTGTCCTGATATTCCCCTCCAGCTCTGTCACTCTGCACTGGTCCCATCAGCTCTGAGCTCAGGGGAATATACACATCCATAACTATACTAAACAAAGAGTATGTTATGTGTATTCGATACTGAGAGACATCATCTCTGCTAGAGGTAGTACTGTTTTTCTGTGCAGTGTGTAATATTGCTCAAGTAGAAGTGCAAAGTAGTGGTCCAAGTAATAATTCAAGTATTTGGTGAGCCAAATCACCAGGACAAGTTCCTTTGTCTGTGAATTTTGTTTATCGACAAATGGCAATAAACCTTTTTCTGATTCTGAAATTAGAATAACTATAAGATTAACTGTTTAGAGGGAATGTGTGATTTAAACATTTAAAGTTTTTGTAATTGGAAGGACAAAACATTAAAGAATGCACAAAATTTTGAATTTTAAAAGAAAAACTAAATGAAATCTAAAGAGCTGTGCAGGAAACACAAATCTAAAGCTTTTGTCACGTGTAGATTTACTCACAGTTGGAAGAGGAACGAAAACTTCAAGTAAGAGACTATTTCATTTTACAATGTAATACTCAAGAAGAGTTCAGTTACTTAAATACTAATATTTTTCAAGCAGGAGTATATTGTCAAAAAGTTACTCCAAGAAGTACAAATTCTTGTACTAAGTTACTATAGTAAATGTAACTGTACTACCCAGCTCTTCAGTGCATGCCCCCAAACTCTGGAACGGTGCCCCCAAACTCTGGAACGATCTTCCGCTCTCCCTACGGTCACTGGACTCGGTTATTGCTTTTAAGGGTCAGCTTAAAACCTTTTTATTTTGTCAAGCCTTTTAATTGCATTTGTTTTAGCGGCTGATTTTACTGTATATTGTTGTATATGTATTGCTCACTGTAAATCTTTTGTGTTTTCGTTTTATTCTGTGTTTTGTGAAGCACTTTGTGACTTCTGTCTGTGAAAGGTGCTATAGAAATAAAAAAAAATACTTACTTCATCAGGAGCAATCAGTATCAGAACGAAAGATAAAAAAGGTTGAATGTGTAAATGGATTTTCCCTGTCTTTTTAGAAATGTGATGGAGCTCTTCCCTTGGAGCTGCGCTCCTTCGCTGTGGATCCTCAGATCACGTCCCTGGAGGTGCTGCAGCACATACTCATCAAAGCCTTCGACCTGAACGGGTAAATAATACCAGATATTTCAGTCTTTTATAGACAATGCAGAGAAATATTATTAATACTGTCTGTCGGTCTGTCGGTCTGTCTGTCGGGTATGGGTGCGTGTGTTCATCCTTCAGGAAGCACAGCTTTGGGGTCAGTTACCTGTCCCGGGAGCACGGTGCTGCAGAGGTTTACCTGATTCTGACCTCAGACTGTGATCTGGACACGGCCTTTGTCACTGCAGCCAAACCTTATCTGCAACTCAAGATGGACATCAAAGCTCCAGAGGACAGTAAGGGCGCCTGTACCTTTCATCCCTAAAATTGTAGTTTTAACTTACTGAAAAGGTTTATAGGAATTATAGTTGAATTGATAGTTGATGGTTGAATTTTATGTTTGTGTCTAATGGCACAACAATTTTTCTCATATTCAGTGTGTTAGTATCTTTTATTAAAGGTGCCATAACATACTTTTTTCACGTTTCATGGTCCATCCTAAGTGTATAATTGATAATAATAAGGGTTGTGCAACACCCTTAACATAATAGTTAAGAAATATCACCCATACCTTGGACCCCACTCACCAACCCGGAAATGCAAATGGCTTGGTTTGATATTCGCCCCCACCCTTGCGAAGAGCGATCTGGCTCCCCCGCCCAATCCGTGACGTAGTCTCAGTCAGAGCGTGTGTGCCCCGCCCACCCGTGACGTAGGGGGGATGGTGACGCGTGCCTGTGGTTATGACGCGGTCTTGCACCCACCGCCCGTCAGTTTGGAGATTCGCGGAAAGGAGATAGTCTGTACTATAGCTAAAAACTGCGGTAATCAATCAAAAAAACACTCTGGGTACATATATGAAGCACAAATAGCAATGTAAGAAGGTTAAAAGCTCTGAAATGTTGATTTTGCATGTTATGGGACCTTTAATTCTAGTATATTAACTATATTCTGTGCTGTATTTGCCTTGTAAATCCAGACTGAAATTGTTTCCAGTCTGATTACCACTTGCTCGCCACGTCTCAGGCCAAACTCGGAGAGCAGTGCAATCAGGTCATGGAAGACATCATAAAATACATATTATTTTTAACTTCTAAACCATAAAAATATCTAGTTAACTTCACATATAATGAGCAAAAGACCACAAAAGGACATCTTTTATTTTATAAAACAGATTTTAAATTGTTGAAATTGATGTGAAACTAAATGACTTTGGGTTCCTAATCAAGAACAAACATCAACCCTCAAACAACCTCATCAGCAATCCAACAATACATTTAAACAGTTTACATTATTCCTCCAAACACCAGCTCACCATGACTACAGCTCCCATTAGTCCTGACTCCAGCCTCCTCACATCTCTGCCTTTTAAACGTGGGGCGCCAGGGGGTGAAAATCCTACACTACACTACATTTTCTGCTGGGACGGAGTAGGGACGGAGTAGGGACGAAGAAGGGACGGAGGAGGGACGGAGTAGAGATAGGGGAGGGACAGAGTAGGGATAGGGGAGGGACTGGCCGTTTTATGTGTGCACATTTCCCCCTTGGCGCGGCTCTGTGCCCCCCAAACAGGCGCAGCCCACACTTTGAGAAGCTCTGCACTATTCTAATATAAGAGAGTGACATTTTCAATGTTCACTTTTGATATATCTTGACAGTATTACAATAATGATGGTAATAATGAGGTTACATTGTCGAGATTGCTGCCAGTGACCAAGTTGTAATGTGATAACTAAAATGGGAGTATCAATGTAAAGCAATAAACGCTCAGCTGCATCAGTACTCATGAAGAGATTGACATTTTTTATCATTTTAAAACGACTTGACTGTTCTGTCAAGCTCAAAGGACAATCACAGGTCCCGTCGCACCACAGGTCCCGTCCCACCACAGGTCCCGTCCCACCACAGGTCCCGTCCCACCACAGGTCCCGTCCCACCACAGGTCCCGTCCCACCACAGGTCCCGTCCCACCACAGGTCCCGTCCCACCACAGGTCCCGTCCCACCACAGGTCCTGTCCCACCACAGGTCCTGTCCCACCAAACAAAGTTATGAATTGAAAAACATGAGAACCTTTCTTAAGCACAAGTCTAGCTTCAGACCTACATTCCGTAAAGCCGCTAGTTAATTAGGCCTGAGCGCCACAAGCTGGCGAGAGGCCTGTTAGGTCCGTAAGGCCGTGCGAAGCGGCGGCGTGGCGAGGGCCGATCATTGCCGCTTGCGGCTATATTTATACCTTATTCTATCATATATATATATCTATATCTATATCTATATATCTATATCTATATATCTATATATCTATATTTATCTCAAAACCATTGAGTAATTGTATAAACCCTCAGCCCAGGGTACATCACAGTGTCCTTCAGCCTGTTAAAGGTCCTCTTGTGTGTGCAGGTCCAGTGATGGAGGACTGGGACATCATCAGCCCCAAAGATGTCATGACTTCTGAACAGTTGTTTGCTGACAGGACACGCTCTCTGGCATCCGCCGCTCTGCCCTTCACACAGTCACTGCTTTCCCAGGTCGGATTACATTCACTACGGTCAGCTTTAGACCCCGTAATAACAGATATTGACCATCCCGGCATGCTCCACTGGCAGTTATGGTGGCGCAGAATTCACATTGAAACTAACTGACAACATTTATCAGAATTTCAGAGATGGTGGATTATTTCTGCATTGCACAGAGGGCAGGAGAAAGACCGGACTCTTTACTGGACAAACAAGGCTCCAGATTTATGAAGTTGATTTCTGCAATTGAACGGCCTAATAGTGAATAAGCCTCACATCAAGCTACAAATGTAGTGTTGCATAGATTATGGTGAATTTAACATCTCGTGTGTTTAAGGTTTATTGTTATTTACGACATAATTTAATAAGAAAAACTCCAAATGTAAAACTTCAGGCTTGTTGCCATTCATTACCACTGTACATCAGCTGTTACTATGGCAACATATGGAAATGGAGTCACGTGGATGCAAGAGACCTGTGATTTTGGACTTTTAACTATACCATTTCCTTTTTGGCTACTTGGTTGCAGAATCTCCTGACAATACCGATACATCACAGTTAAATGATGTATTGTTTTGTGTAGGTTGGCCGCACCCTGAGCCGAGTACAGCAGGCCTTCAGCTGGTCCTACGGGGAGGAAATCAAGCCATTTAAGCCTCCACTGAGTGATGCAGAGTTCCACTGGTATTTGAACAGCCAGGGTCAGCTGACCAAACCCGAAGAGCTGAGACTTCGCATTTATCATGGCGGAGTGGAGCCTTCACTACGCAAGGTACGCTTCACTTCTTATGCTCAGTCTACGCTTTAGCTTTTAATCATGTTATAATGTTTTCCCCTCATCACAGCTAAATCATCAGGCATGTTTTTCCTGCTCAGAACATTTCCATTTGCACCTTTCTCATGGCTCCTCCATGTTCCTGTATTTACATGAGCTGATAAATTCAGACTCCTGGTGATGCATGCGTGAGTGTGCGTGTGCGAGTGCGAGTGTGTGTGTGTGTGTGCAGTGTGCAGTGTGCGTGCGTGTGAGTGCGTGTGTGCGGTGTGAGTGCGCGTGAGCGCGGTGTGCGTGCAGCGTGTGTGCGGTGTGAGTGCGCGTGAGTGCGTGTGAGCGCGTGCGTGTGAGCGCGTGCGTGCGTGAGTGAGTGAGTGTTTGCGTGCGTGCGTGGTATGCTGTACATAAAAGATCTGTAACCCACTTATTTCCAGTCAAATCTATCATTCTCAGTCAGTTTGTAGTCCAAACCCACAAATAAAAAATTACCCTAAAATAAAATGAAAAATTAATAGGACTTTTATATGGATTCCGCCTGGACATTTTGCTGCATTAAAAGTCCCTAAAACACATTTTTAGAGTTTATCTTCATTTACCTTGTCAAAACTTAACATATGCCCATTTTAGTGTCACTCAGACAATCCCTCCAGAAACCAGCTATACTCTATATTTTATATTCAACATAAGAAAATCTAGGCGGGATTTAAATTCTGAATTCCTCTGTGCTTGTTCCTACTTATAATTAAAGTAAAAACGGACATCAGAGTCCAAAACTACAGAGAGTCAGCTTCACAAAGGCTCGTGCAATTTGTACTCCAGAGGGTTCAAGAACAGCTTCAGTTTTCAATGGAGGTCATTTTTTCAGCCGTTTTTGGAAAAAATAGGCCCCTAAACATGAAGGGTTAAAGCAGAACCAAGTAACTTTGTCACATTTTCTTTCTCTCTTTATCATAATAAGACAGTATAATCACATACAAAAACATTTCACATTGTCAAATATGAAAGAAAAAGATCCAGTGTTTTGCAGTCAAGTTGTCTTTGGGTCGATGTCGGCAAATGTCGCAAGGCTTTCACGCACACCTCAAACGCCCCAAAAAAACATATTGAACCATCACAGGGACTTAAAAAGACGTCGAATAAGGTGAAAATATTGCTTAGTTCTGCTTAAAATGAAAGCTGTTGCCACATAATACTTGAGATCAGAATTCAACTTGGGAGCGTTAACATTTGAATGAAGACGGTTTGACTAATACATATTTGTTTTTTACACCCATCTCAACTCTAACTGGAAAACAGTTTAGAGAGACAAACGTGTTCTCTGTCTTGTCCTCTGTGGTCAGGTGGTTTGGAGGTACCTGCTGAACGTGTACCCTGACGGCCTGAGTGGGCAGGAGAGGATGGACTACATGAAGAGGAAGACCCGGGAGTACCATGAACTGAAGAGCGAGTGGACTACCAGAGTTAGTGCTGAGGACCTGGAATTCATCCGCGGGAACGTCCTCAAAGATGTTCTGAGGACAGATCGAGCCCATTCGTATTATGCTGGATCAGAGGACAGTCCGCACTTAACTGCACTCACTAATCTGCTCACAACCTTTGCCATCACACACCCTCAGGTAGGCAGTGTGTACATGTTCTTCAGTTGTGTTCAAATCAGCTTCTATAAACGGTTAAAGGTGATATTATTCAACTTCAAAGCTCTTTAACCATTGTTTTTCCTTCTCCTTTAACCACTCAAAGTTGTATTTAGAGTGATCTGTGCATGTTTGAGTAACCAGGGCTGTCAGATGAGGCCGGAATCCAAAACGATCCAGAAACGAACCAGGCCTAAACCAGGAAAAAAACACCAGTTCTAAGGCAGAATTTAACTAAATTAGAACCTAACCCAGGGGTAAACCTGAGAAAATATATTTGCACGATGGGCCATGAGGTGGATCAGATTGTTTGGGGGGCCTGATTTGGCCCATGAGCCTTAAGTTGTATAGGCCTGTAGCTTGTTCTGCCCACAAATAATGGAGTAAAAATGCATTTATTTTTTAAATCATTGAACAGCAACCCTAATCAATGTCTGTGTGGTTCCAGATTTCCTACTGCCAGGGCATGAGTGACATTGCCTCCCCCATTCTGGCCGTCATGGACAATGAGGCGCATGCATTCATTTGTTTCTGTGGCATCATGAAGCGCCTGGAGGGAAACTTTCGCCCCGATGGACAACTCATGTCGGTCAAGTTTCAGCACCTGAAGCTGCTCCTCCAGTACTCTGACCCCGAGTTCTACTCCTATCTGGTCTCCCGGGGAGCCGATGACCTGTTCTTCTGCTACCGCTGGCTCCTGCTAGAGCTCAAGAGAGAGTTTGCCTTTGACGATGCTCTCAGGATGCTGGAGATTACATGGAGCTCCCTGCCGCCTGATCCTCCCGAGACCGAAGTGGAACTATTTGGCCCACTTCTGGAAACGGACAACTCATTAAACGTCATGCCGCGAGGTGTGTTAATAGAAAACAAGTGTGGGCAAGACAACCAAAAGGAAAGGCAGCGCAGGCAGCATATGCTCAGGCCTTCACGAGAAGAAGCAGCTGTTCCCTTTGTTACGGAGGACAAGTTGCTCTCGGAGTCCGAGCGGACAGGTGAGGACAATGCCAAATTAAGTTATTTTCTGTCAGGGCGGAAAAGCAGCTTTGGGGAGTTTAATTATTACTCCGCCAGGAGTGAGGAGTGCTTTGATATGGAGGGCGTAGAGCTGCCCCAAGAGCAGACCCAATCCAAGTCCAGTCTTTGCAGCCACCAGTCAACTGTGGACAGTAAGGAGGACCCTGGAGAAAAAACCCCACTCATCAAAAACGCAGAGATCTCTGTTGCTAGTCTTTCAGCCAGTATGATTCCAGAGGTCAAAAACTGCGTCGGCAAAGAGGATGTGGCAAAAACTGTTGTATCAACAAGTAACAACAGCAGCGCAGGTATCGGAGCATCCTCTCCCTCTCGCCCTCGCTCACTTCTTTCCTCGCCTATTCTCTCCTTTGGGAAAGGACACTTTGGCTGTCCACCAAAGTCGAATGCAAACACGAACACTCTGTTGTCGCCGGGAAACAAGCCCCTCAGCACTACGGCTATGAAAGTTGACAGCTTGTGCCTAAAACCGTGCTCTCTGCCTCCTCCTCAAGAATTTGGTAAAGGCAACCCGTTCATGTTGTTCCTTTGCCTGTCCATTCTTTTGGAGCATCGGGACCACATCATCAAAAACGGCTTGGACTACAACGAGCTGGCAATGCACTTTGACCGTCTGGTGCGCAGACACAACTTGGGCCGCGTGCTGCAACGAGCCAAGGCGCTTTTCGCAGACTACCTCCACAGCGAGGTGTGGGACTCAGAGGAGGGCGATGAGGTCAGCTCGGACTCACCCACCTCTGTAAACGGCGGGCCCCTATGTCCAACCACCACAGTGCCCCCTCAGCCCATTTACAGCCCGTTGAGTTCCCCCCGTGCATCCTCTCCCAACTCCACCTACAACCTGACCACTACCATCCCTTCAACATGCTCTCCCAACTCCACCTACAAATTGACCACCACCATACCCTCGCCATCCTCTCCCAACTCCACCTACAACCTGACCACCACCATCCCCTCGCCATCCTCTCCCAACTCCACCTACAACCTGACCACCACCATCCCCTCGCCATCCTCTCCCAACTCCACTTACAACCTGACCACCACCATCCCCTCGCCCACAGCTCAGGTCGTTCTTTCCCCCACTTTCTGACCATGGAACACAAATCGGAATTGCAATTGAACTGCTCAGTTTGAGCAGAGTTGCTCAATTAAGGCGAGACACTGCAGAAGATCAATTTGTTTTGTTTTTTGGATGGTCGAAAATTGTGTTTTGTTGCAACGTTGCCATTGTTTAACCTTCAGTTGGAGCAGGAATAAAAAAAGGGCTTGCAAGGATTTTCTGATATCTTGTATAGACCTTTCCAACAGAGTGCCTACATTCTATTTTGGCTGGTACAGTTCCATACATTAGCTCCAATACATTTTCAATGGGATTTCAATGTTTTTGCGACTGATAACCACTCAACTACATGTGCGTAACACCAAAACAGCAATAGAAAACATTACCACATGATGCAGTTTTGTGTTCACAGTTTGCTCTGAAATTAGCTTACATGCTAACAGCCTTGTAACAAACATTTCTTAAATTTGACTTTGTACTGGACAGATGATGTATTGGAAGAAAATGTAGTGGGCCACAACAGTTTTGACAATGACATTAAAGAGTACTGTGTAATGTTGAGGATAATCTTGGATATATAATTCCTTAATTTATTATTTTGGGCGAATTAATCAACTTTTTTGGCAATCTTTATTCAACGCATAAATATATTTTGCTCATAAATACACATATTTTATCCTCTGTTCTGAACCATTCATTTTCTACGACTTCCTATTAGGGGTCGCGGGTGACTGGAGCGTATCCCAGTGACTCGGGGCCTTAGGCGGGGTACGCCCTGGACAGGGGCCAGCTCGTCGCAGGGTTAACACAAGAGACATAGACACACAGACAAACATTCACTCTCACCTTTATTTACTATGACCAATTTAGAGTTGCCAATTTTGCCCATGGATCTCACTTGCCCCTCCCCCACCTATGCATGCTATCACACACCTGCCCCTCCCCCACCTATGCATGCTATCACACACCTGCCCCTCCCCCACCTATGCATGCTATCACACACCTGCCCCTCCCCCACACCTATGCATGCTATCACACACCTGCCCCTCCCCCACACCTATGCATGCTATCACACACCTGCCCCTCCCCCACCTGTGCCTGCTCTCACACCTGCCCACAGGTTTACACAGTGCACCTTTACATGGACATTTTTTGAGCTTTCGAAATTGTTAGATATTATTAAAATTATTATATTTCTCATTTGAAATGTAACACACGTGAACCATTTGTCTGCGCTGTCTACAAAATGAATTTGCCTTCTTATAATGAATGGGATAGAATGTTGATGTCAGTACCAGGCCGTGTACACAACTCTTCTTATCACGCCACTCTTGGAAGGGTCTATATGCATGGGTTAGAAAGGAAGGAAGTGAAGAAAATGAGCATCATCACCATAGCAATGACTTATTCAAAAAACAATATTATGTCTTTTGAATGGGAATTCATTTGGGTAAACCAGGTTTTACAGATTTGTTCCGTAAATAGCCCTAATTTCTGGTATTTTGGGCTTTTAACACTATAAACTCAGCACAAAATGAAACGCCAACTGATTCTATACTGCAACATGAAGACCTTTTAATGAAAAGTGATGATTTCCTATATTTCTATGATTTATTGTCTGTTGGTACATGCTTCGCTGAACTACCATAATGCTTAGATTCATGACTTTTGTCGGAAGTGTCTCGCCTTAAACAGGAGACACGTTCTTCATTTTTACCTGTGTGAATCAGTCTGGTGATTTGTCCCGTAGAGAAGCACTTTTAACGTGCGTTGTAAAAAATGCTGGTTCACATTTCCACTGTGACAAAAGCTGTGCTTTGAGAGAGCGTTCTATATCTACAATTTAAAAGTAATATATCCCATTGTTAAGTTTGAAAATGTACACAAGGTTTAATAGTAAAGCTGAAAATACAGATTTTTACGTTGTTTTTTTTACACACGCAGGCCCTATCCTCCTCATGGTGGTACATGTTCATTTCCCTACATAATTAGACCCATTTCAAACAGAGTACCCATTTAATTTGATATGAAAGCACATTCAAAAAGATGATACTTGTTTAATTTTACTTCAACACCATAGAGCAAGTAGCCGTCCTCTACTTTCTTTGTAGTTTTTGCCGTTTTTCTTTATAAGTGTAATATAAGAGGAGTGCTGTTTGTGCAGAAATCAGAGATGGCTTATTTTTATTTTGTAATCTGAACATGGAAAGGGTCATGTGATGTGTTTTCAGGAGCCCACAGTTTGACTCACTTTATTGATTCTTGTCAGCCTGAAATCTTCATTGGACAACTAAAACATATTTCAGTGTTTATTCGTGTTTCTGACTATTTGCTTCTGATTCGAGTCACAACCTTATTAAAGAGACGGGAGTGTCTACAGAGACGCACACGTTGGTCCTCCACTGTCCACAACTGTCGATGACACAAAACAATGTCAAGGCTGGAAAAATGTTCAAATGGCCTTTTTCTTTTAATCAATTTGTGTGTGTTCTACTTTTCACCTTTCTGCCTTCTTCTCGCTTCTTAAGTGCAATTATTTATTTTTTGTGATTTGTGTAGAATCTGTTTTTCCTTCAACAATTATTTTTTTGAGCATCTTTAAACTTCACAAAATAACATGCCACATAATAAATAAAAGCAAATCTTTTCAATCGATTTTTACAATTTGGTTGTGTGCTGAGCGTTGTTTGTGGAGGCGTATCGTTTACCATTTTATCTATTACTAAAAAGAATTTGACATGTTATTTCCCAATGTTCAATACAGATGAGGCCAACTTAAATTTATATTGTTAAAATGCATTTTTTTGTAATATAGCCGGTTCAGTGGTCTTGTCACTAATGGAAATGATAAGGGTCAACATTTGTGAATTTACTTTTAGGGATATTTGTATTTAAAAAGCAGTACTGCAAATTAAACTTATGGTAAAAGAAAATATAAGTCACTCATCCAAGTAGCTTCTTAAGTTCATCTGACAGAACTGGTGAGGCACCGCCTAATATCTGTGAAGGGAGGAGCTAACTACACGGAACAAATGTTTTGTTCATAGTTATCTACCGACCTCCTGGTCCCTATTCAGAGTTTTTAACAGAGTTTACTGTCTTTATATCAAACTTAGTGTTGGACTAGGATAAAGTAGTGGTAGCTGGAAGTTTCAATATTCAAGTGAACGTGAGTGATGACTCTCTCAGTAATGCCTTCAGCGCCTTGTTAGACAGGATCGGTTTCACGCAGAATGTAAATAAAGCGACTCAGTCATAAGCACACTCTGGATCTTGTCCTAACGTATGGAATAGAGATTAGTCTTCCCTCAAAACCCTATATTGTCAGATAATTTCCTAATTACCTTTCAGTTTATTCTGTGGGGGTGGATAATCTTTAAGAATAAAGTTATAATGATGTCGGTGTAGTCCCTCATTCGTCCAGGAGTGTTCCATTGTAGAAAAAGATTCAGTTGTTGTCATCTGGACTCTTTGTTTACTATCAGTCCTTTAATGGGCTATTAGCCTCCTATTGTACCTGACTCACTCTCTCTCCTCCCAGTGAGGGAGTAAACAAAGAGGGTTTCAATGTCCTTTCAATGGACAACAATCATGTCTTTAGAGTTGAATAATGACAGCACTTTTTGCCTTAGTAAAGAAAAAAAATTGTTTACGGTAGTGGTGCAGACAGATCTTATCTTAATAGAATCAGATCAGAATCAGAAAAGGTTTATTGCCATTGCCGATGAACAGAATTCCCAAACATAGGAACTTGCTTTGATGATTTGGTGCAACATAAAACAATGAACAATTATAAAACTAGAAAACAAATTATAAAAATAATAATAAAATAGGCTATAAGATAAAAGATAAAAATAGGCTTACTATGTACACAAATTTACTGTTGAATTTACATATGTGTGCAGAAAGTGAACAGTGCAGTGAGTGATTAAATTATGGTTAAAGTGACAGTGTTTAGAAAGTGTTCATGAGTCCAACGGCAGAGGGAAAGAAACTCTTCTTGTGGCGGGCGTTTCTGGTCCGGATGGACTGTAGCCTCCTGCCTGAGGAAAGTGGCCTCCTGCCTGAGGGGAGTGGCTCAAATAGTCCGTGTCAAGGGTGAGAAGGGTCTGACAGGTCCTGCAGAGATGTAAGACTGCAGCTGATCACCTTCTCAGGAGAGTGCACAATGAACTCAAGTCTCTGTTTGTCCCTGGCTGTGGCTCCCATGTGTACCACATGGTGATGGAGGAGGTGAGGATGGACTCAATGATGGCCGTGTAGAACTGCACCATCATCTGCGTTGGCAGCTTGGCTTTTCCCAGCTGCCGCAGGAAGTACATCCTCTGCTGGGCCTTCTTGATGAGGGAGCTGATGGTGGGCCCCCACTAGAGGTCCTGGGTGATGTTTTTTTTGTCTCATGTGGATAGGCACATGAATTACAGCAGGATAGTCATAAACCTGATCAAAACCATACAAGTATAAAAAGAAAACTGCTTATAATACAGCCATGATCAAACATAGGCCTGGGCTATGCTGTGTTTGTGTTATTAAAGTTGCACCATGTAACGTTCTTTCTGGAGTCATGGAAATACATTTAGAAATAGGTAGATATAAAATAATTTAAACCATACTTCTTAATGGAACATTATTCATGCAGGAGGTAGAGCTAAGGGAACAACATTTCCATGGAAACAAGCGCAAGGAGGCTCCTCCAGACCAAGTACGAGTCAGGTTTGTGGAGACACCGTAAGGACAAAAAACATGCTTTTATTGTAGTATATTTTGGCTAAAACGTTTCACGAAGTTATTTAATGTGTTGTGTATTATTAGGCCCGAGCGCCACAAGCTGGCGAGAGGCCTATTAATCTCGTAAGGCCGTGCGAAGCACGGCTGCGAAAGTGCGCACGTAGTGCGCACGAAATCGAGCGCGAAGCGCTCGCCCACTTCCAAACACTCACTAACGCACTCCTCCACTCATGCACGCCCCGTGCATACTAATTAGTTGTAGGAAAATGGAACATTACCGTTGTAAACGGGCGAAGCCCGTGCAAAAGTTCGCACTAAACGAGCACTTTACATTGGGATGACGACCGCGAAGCGGTCGTCATCCACATATAAAGCACTCATTTGCGCTAAGTAGCTCACGAATACGTTCCCCATCTCTTGCATGTTCCGTGCATATAAGCATGTAATGCAAAAATTGAACATTATTACTGTATAGAGGGCCAAAAACACAAAGTGGGCGGAGCCCACTCAAAATTATCGAAAGTACCCGTCAGTGACCAGGGACCCACACCATGAGGTAGGAAAGCGCGAGCGCTTTCCGAAAATGTATAGTTTATGATATTTGAAAAATGGGAAACATTGTTTTCGCATCGGAATATTATTCTTTCTTTCTTTCTTTCTTTCTTCTTCTCGGGACCAACCCCCCTATTTTTCACCCAGTGAACATTGACGAAAAGTCACAAAAATTTGCACACCTCTAAAAATCGTGCCTCTCTACATTCTGGCTATTTCCCTTTTCTAAAATAAAAAAAATTGGCGCGTCAGCGCCACCAAATGTACCAAAAATGCATTGAGAGATGGGAAATGACCCAAAAAAAATCTGATCGTAGAATCATGAAATTTGGCGCAGAGGTAGATGGTGACAAGAGAAGTAAAAAATATTATTACGGCAATGCCGTCCGCCCAACCAAATGTCGGCCATATTGCTTCAAAAATGGCTAAACATGACTTCGGAGTTTTTCCAAACGTCGTACTTTTACGAACTCCTCCCAGGGCGTTGGCCCTAAAAAGCTGAAATTTGGTGAAAATGCTACTGAGGAGTGGGACATCAAAAGTTATCCAAATTACATTGATACCTCTCACGGTCTCTGAGCGGCGAAGCCGCAAACTGTAGCTAGAATTTCAGAAATCTCCCATATTTAAAATTTCTGCCGTTTGCGCAGATAAAGTCCGAATTGCGTCAAATTAGAATCAGTTGTTAAACTCTTTGCCCTAAACCTACTTGAAGTGAAATAAATTCATTTGGCGCCACAGCGCCCCCTACAGATTTTATATGGAGGTTAAATGTTTAGTTTTGCGAAATTATATGAAATTTGACACACAACTCAATTTTAGCATCCCCATCAAAAAAGTCAATGACTCATGTCATAATTGTTATGGCGTTGCCGTAACGATGACCGAAACCTTTCATGTTTACACTTTAGACTTTCACAAACTCCTCCCAGGGCGTCAGCCCTATTAACCTGAAATTTGGTGAGACTCATCTTCAAGACCATCAAAAGTTATCCACATTTTCATTCAAAGAGTCACGGTGTCTGTGCGGCAAAGCCGCACATTTTGCCAAGAATTCAAAATAAAATAGCTTTTTGATGGTAAAACAAAGGGGAGAAGATGTGACAGCGTCACAGATTCAGCAGTAGGCGTAATAAAAGGACAATTGGGGCTCCTCTTGCGGCGTGGCGGCGGCGTGGCGAGGGCCGATCATTGCCGCTTGCGGCTATATTTATTATTATCATCGTTATCATTATCATTATTAGGCCCGAGCGCCACAAGCTGGCGAGAGGCCTATTAATCTCGTAAGGCCGTGCAAAGCACGGCTGCGAAAGTGCGCACGTAGTGCGCACGAAATCGAGCGCGATGCACTCGCCCACTTCCAAACACTCACTAACGCACTCCTTCACTCATGCACGCCCCGTGCATACTAATTAGTAGTAGGAAAATGGAACATTACCGTTGTAAACGGGCGAAGCCCGTGCAAAAGTGTGCACTAAACGAGCACTTTACATTGAGATGACGACCGCGAAGCCCCTGGCAAGTATAGTGAACTAGCCCATGCCGAAGGCATGGATCATGCATACTTACTCCTGCTATGACAGAAATAGTCAGCAATGAGTGAATGGGCGTAGCCCATTCACTCCTGGCATCGTCCCGTACGCGAGAGTCCATGGCGCAGGCATGGGCCATGCTTGTATCTGCTCAAATCAATGGAAGTCTATGGGGAGTGGGCGGGGCACCCCGACGGAATAGGGAGTGACGAGCGCGTAAGCGCTCGTAATGATGATTCCACCCCATGGCGGCATCGGGAAGGCTTAGAGCTTTCAAACGATGTATAATTTGTTGTTACAGTGGAAACGGCTATATTGTTTTTGCTAAAAATATTATTATTATTTTTATTTTTATTATTAGGCCTGAGCCCCAGCAGGGCGGAGGGCCTATTGCTCCCGCAACGCTGGCGAAGGCAGCGTTGCAACTGTCTGACCAAACATGCGGGCACAGCCCGCATGTTTGGTACCCCGTCGCCCCTGGCAAGTACAGTGAACTAGCCCATGCCGAAGGCATGGATCATGCGCGAAGCGCTGCATTCCTCCAAAAACCCTCCTGGCACCGTCCTGAACGCGAGAGTCCATGCCGCAGGCATGGGCCATGCTTGTATCTGCTCAAATCAATGGAAATCTATGGGGAGTGGGCGGAGCATCCCGACGGAATAGGGAGTGACGAGCGCGTAAGCGCTCGTAATGATGATTCCACCCCATGGCGGCATCGGGAAGGCTTAGAGCTTTCAAACGATGTATAATTTGTTGTTATAGTGGAAACGGCTATATTGTTTTTGCTAAAAATATTATTATTTTTATTATTTTTCTTGTTCTTCTGCTTTTAGAGCGCCATTTTTTAACGAAAAAAAAAATGGCCCAGAAAAAACAAAATTTTTCGCCGATTTTGAATTTTGGGTAAAGTTTGGTGAGTTTTTGAGCATGTTCAGGGGGTCAAATTAGAGTTCAAAGCGCTGAAGAAGAACAAGAAAAATAATAATAATAAATATAGCCGCAAGCGGCAATGATCGGCCCTCGCCACGCCGCCGCCACGCCGCAAGAGGAGGGGGCGCTAACGCGCCCCAATTGTCCTTTTATTACGCCTACTGCTGAATCTGTGACGCTGTCACATCTTCTCCCCTTTGTTTTACCATCAAAAAGCAATTTTATTTTGAATTCTTGGCACAATGTGCGGCTTTGCCGCACAGACACCGTGACTCTTTGAATAAAAATGTGGATCACTTTTGATGGTCCACCCCTGAAGATGAGTCTCACCAAATTTCAGGTTAATAGGGCTAACGCCCTAAGAGGAGTTTGTGAAAGTATAAAGTGTAAACATGTTCTGGCGATTTCCCCATTGGAATAACATGGAAGGTTTCGGTCATCGTTACGGCAACGCCATAACAATTATGACATGGCTCTCATTGACTTTTTTGATGGGGATGCTAAAATTGAGTTGTGTGTCAAATTTCATATAATTTCGCAAAACTAAACATTTAACCTCCATATAAAATCTGTAGGGGGCGCTGTGGCGCCAAATGAATTTATTTCACTTCAAGTGGGTTTAGGGCAAAGAGTTTAACAACTGATTCTAATTTGACGCAATTCGGACTTTATCTGCGCAAACGGCAGAAATTTTAAATATGGGAGATTTCTGAAATTCTAGCTACAGTTTGCGGCTTCGCCGCACAGAGACCGTGAGAGGTATCAATGTAATTTGGATAACTTTTGATGTCCCACTCCTCAGTAGCATTTTCACCAAATTTCAGCTTTTTAGGGCCAACGCCCTGGGAGGAGTTCGTAAAAGTACGACGTTTGGAAAAACTCCAAAATCATGTTTAGCCATTTTTGAAGCAATATGGCCGACATTTGGTTGAGCGGACGGCGTTGCCGTAATAATATTTTTTACTTCTCTTGTCACCATCTACCTCTGCGCCAAATTTCATGATTCTACGATCAGATTTTTTTTGGGTCATTTCCCATCTCTCAATGCATTTTTGGTACATTTGGGGGCGCTGACGCGCCATTTTTTTTATTTTAGAAAAGGGAAATAGCCAGAATGTAGAGAGGCACGATTTTTAGAGGTGTGCAAATTTTTGTGACTTTTCGTCAATGTTCACTGGGTGAAAAATAGGGGGGTTGGTCCCGAGAAGAAGAAGAAGAAGAAGAAGAAGAAGAAGAAGAAGAAGAAGAAATATAGCCGCAAGCGGCAATGATCGGCCCTCGCCACGCCGCCGCCACACCGCCGCCACGCCGCAAGAGGAGGGGGCGCTAACGCGCCCCAATTGTCCTTTTATTACGCCTACTGCTGAATCTGTGACGCTGTCACATCTTCTCCCCTTTGTTTTACCATCAAAAAGCTATTTTATTTTGAATTCTTTGCAAAATGTGCGGCTTTGCCGCACAGACACCGTGACTCTTTGAATGAAAATGTGGATAACTTTTGATGGTCCACCCCTGAAGATGAGTCTCACCAAATTTCAGGTTAATAGGGCTGACGCCCTGGGAGGAGTTTGTGAAAGTCTAAAGTGTAAACATGTTCTGGCGATTTCCCCATTGGAATAACATGAAAGGTTTCGGTCATCGTTACGGCAACGCCATAACAATTATGACATGGGTCTCATTGACTTTTTTGATGGGGATGCTACAATTGAGTTGTGTGTCAAATTTCATATAATTTCGCAAAACTAAACATTTAACCTCCATATAAAATCTGTAGGGGGCGCTGTGGCGCCAAATGAATTTATTTCACTTCAAGTAGGTTTAGGGCAAAGAGTTTAACAACTGATTCTAATTTGACGCAATTCGGACTTTATCTGCGCAAACGGCAGAAATTTTAAATATGGGAGATTTCTGAAATTCTTGCTACAGTTTGCGGCTTCGCCGCACAGAGACCGTGAGAGGTATCAATGTAATTTGGATAACTTTTGATGTCCCACTCCTCAGTAGCATTTTCACCAAATTTCAGCTTTTTAGGGCCAACGCCCTGGGAGGAGTTCGTAAAAGTACGACGTTTGGAAAAACTCCTAAGTCATGTTTAGCCATTTTTGAAGCAATATGGCCGACATTTGGTTGGGCGGACGGCGTTGCCATAATAATATTTTTTACTTCTCTTGTCATCATCTACCTCTGCGCCAAATTTCATGATTCTACGATCAGATTTTTTTTGGGTCATTTCCCATCTCTCAATGCATTTTTGGTACATTTGGGGGCGCTGACGCGCCATTTTTTTTTTTATTTTAGAAAAGGGAAATAGCCAGAATGTAGAGAGGCACGATTTTTAGAGGTGTGCAAATTTTTGTGACTTTTCGTCAATGTTCACTGGGTGAAAAATAGGGGGGTTGGTCCCGAGAAGAAGAAGAAGAAGAAGAAGAAGAAGAAGAAGAAAGAATAATATTCCGATGCGAAAACAATGTTTCCCATTTTTCAAATATCATAAACTATACATTTTCGGAAAGCGCTCGCGCTTTCCTACCTCATGGTGTGGGTCCCTGGTCACTGACGGGTACTTTCGTTAATTTTGAGTGGGCTCCGCCCACTTTGTGTTTTTGGCCCTCTATACAGTAATAATGTTCAATTTTTGCATTACATGCTTATATGCACGGAACATGCAAGAGATGGGGAACGTATTCGTGAGCTACTTAGGGCAAATGAGTGCTTTATATGGGGAGTTTGTTAAAGTGTGAAGCGTAAAAATGTGGTGATTTGAGCGATTCTACGATTTTCCCATAAGGATAACATGGGATGTTTCTGTCATCGCTACGGTTACGCCGTACAAAATATGACTTTGTCTCTCATACTTTTATGATCAGGATGGCAAATTAGAATTTTGTGCAAAATATCATGTCATTTGGAAAAACTCTATTGTTTATAGGCCACTCTGAAGGCCAAATAGTCAGAATTCTGGGAAACGTTTGAGGCTCCGTCGCACAGAGACCTTAAAAGCTATCCTTAAAATTTGGATAACTTTAGATGCCCCACTTGTCTAGAGGACGTACACCGATTTTGAGGTCGGTGGGCAAAACGCACTAGGAGGAGTTCGTCAAAGTTTGAAACAGAAAAATGTGGATATTCGAGAGATTTAGCGGTTTTCCCATAGGGATAACATGGGAGGTTTATGTCATCGCTACGACTACGCCGTAAAAATTAAGGCATTTGTCTGATTGGCTTTTTTGATCGCGACGCCAAAATAGAATTTTGGGTAAAGTTTAGAACATTTTGGTAAAACTAATTTTTGACCTTCAATGTTAATTTAAAGGTCACTCTGTAGGGGGCGCTATCGCGGCCATTTCAATTTTGTCAACATAAACTGGTCCAAACTAGAAAGTTGAACAACTGATTCAAATTTGGTCCTAATCGGACTTGTTTTGATCAAATGGGAGCAATTTTTAGATCTGCAATATCCCAAAATAAGTTGTCCAACTTTGCGGCTGCGCCGCACACAGACCGTAAAAGGTATCTCAAAAAATTGGATAACTTTAGATGCCCCACTTGTCCAGAGGACGTCCGCCGATTTTGAAGTCGGTGGGCAAAACGCCTTAGGAGGAGTTCGTCAAAGTTTGACGTGAACAAAATGGCTAACACAGCGTGTTTTCATTTTCAAAGGAAGATGGCGGCCATAGGGTAATTCTGGGAGCGTGGCCACAATAATATTTTTTTTGTCCTCACGAGAGGAATGCGTGTTCCGAATTTCGTAGCTCTACGACAAAGTTGACCGGGGTACCGTACCCCGTCGCCCCTGGCAAGTACAGTGAACTAGCCCATGCCGAAGGCATGGATCATGCATACTTACTCCTGCTATGACAGAAATAGTCAACAATTAGTGAATGGGCGTAGCCCATTCACAAATTGTTGACAACAGCAGCGCGAAACAGCAGCTGCATTCCTCCAAAAACCCTCCTGGCATCGTCCCGTACGCGAGAATCCATGCCGCAGGCATGGGCCATGCTTGTATCTGCTCAAATCAATGGAAGTCTATGGGGAGTGGGCGGGGCATCCCGACGGAATAGGGAGTGACGAGCGCGTAAGCGCTTGTAATGATGATTCCACCCCATGGCGGCATCGGGAAGGCTTAGAGCTTTCAAACGATGTATAATTTGTTGTTATAGTGGAAACGGCTATATTGTTTTTGCTAAAAATATTATTATTAGGCCCGAGCGCCACAAGCTGGCGAGAGGCCTATTAATCTCGTAAGGCCGTGCGAAGCACGGCTGTGAAAGTGCGCACGTAGTGCGCACGAAATCGAGCGCGAAGCGCTCGCCCACTTCCAAACACTCACTAACGCACTCCTTCACTCACGCACGCCCCGTGCATACTAATTAATAGTAGGAAAATGGAACATTACCGTTGTAAACGGGCGAAGCCCGTGCAAAAGTGCGCACTAAACGAGCACTTTACATTGGGATGACGACCGCGAAGCGGTCGTCATCCCAATGTAAAGCACTCATTTGCCCTAAGTAGCTCACGAATACGTTCCCCATCTCTTGCATGTTCCGTGCATATAAGCATGTAATGCAAAAATTGAACATTATTACTGTATAGAGGGCCAAAAACACAAAGTGGGCGGAGCCCACTCAAAATTAACGAAAGTACCCGTCAGTGACCAGGGACCCACACCATGAGGTAGGAAAGCGCGAGCGCTTTCCGAAAATGTATGTTTCCCATTTGAAAAATGGGAAACATTGTTTTCGCATCGGAATATTCTTCTTCTTCTTCTTCTTCTTCTTCTTCTTCTTCTTCTTCTTCTTCTTCTCGGTACCAACCCCCCTATTTTTCACCCAGTGAACATTGACGAAAAGTCACAAAAATTTGCACACCTCTAAAAATCGTGCCTCTCTACATTCTGGCTATTTCCCTTTTCTAAAATAAAAAAAATTGGCGCGTCAGCGCCCCCAAATGTACCAAAAATGCATTGAGAGATGGGAAATGACCCAAAAAAAATCTGATCGTAGAATCATGAAATTTGGCGCCGAGGTAGATGGTGACAAGAGAAGTAAAAAATATTATTACGGCAACGCCGTCCGCCCAACCAAATGTCGGCCATATTGCTTCAAAAATGGCTAAACATGACTTCTGAGTTTTTCCAAACGTCGTACTTTTACGAACTCCTCCCAGGGCGTTGGCCCTAAAAAGCTGAAATTTGGTGAAAATGCTACTGAGGAGTGGGACATCAAAAGTTATCCAAATTACATTGATACCTCTCACGGTCTCTGTACGGCGAAGCCGCAAACTGTAGCTAGAATTTCAGAAATCTCCCATATTTAAAATTTCTGCCGTTTGCGCAGATAAAGTCCGAATTGCGTCAAATTAGAATCAGTTGTTAAACTCTTTGCCCTAAACCTACTTGAAGTGAAATAAATTCATTTGGCGCCACAGCGCCCCCTACAGATTTTATATGGAGGTTAAATGTTTAGTTTTCCGAAATTATATGAAATTTGACACACAACTCAATTTTGGCATCCCCATCAAAAAAGTCAATGAGACCCATGTCATAATTGTTATGGCGTTGCCGTAACGATGACCGAAACCTTTCATGTTATTCCAATGGGGAAATCGCCAGAACATGTTTACACTTTAGACTTTCACAAACTCCTCCCAGGGCGTTAGACATATTAACCTGAAATTTGGTGAGACTCATCTTCAGGACCATCAAAAGTTATCCACATTTTCAGTCAAAGAGTCACGGTGTCTGTGCGGCAAAGTCGCACATTTTGCCAAGAATTCAAAATAAAATAGCTTTTTGATGGTAAAACAAAGGGGAGAAGATGTGACAGCGTCACAGATTCAGCAGTAGGCGTAATAAAAGGACAATTGGGGCGCGTTAGCGCCCCCTCCTCTTGCGGCGTGGCGGCGGTGTGGCGGCGGCGTGGCGAGGGCCGATCATTGCCGCTTGCGGCTATATTTATTATTATTATTATATTTTTAACTCACATTTTTACACAGCACCCGTGAACGCAACGTCAACATTTTCAACCGGACATAGAAAAGCTTTACTTCCGGGCCAGTAATCCTTCCCAAACACAAGCGCCATGTTGACCCGAGTGTGGCGGTTCGGGCCCGGTTTGACCCGGCTGCTCCGCCATACGCAGGTCCGATGTGTGTCACAATCTAAGCCCAGTGGTATGAGCTCGGCTGCGGTCACGGAGGCTCATGCGCCCGCGGCCGGCTCCACGCATGGAGAGGTCAGCCCGTTCGTGAAGGTGAGTGCCACCGTGCGCTCAGGGACACGGACACGGACGCAGATTCTAAAGGCTCTGGGTGAACTCTGGACGGCAGCACAAACTGTGTTGTACCGTGTAAACAGTCCCAGGGTCTGGGTGTGATCCGAGGCTGAGTCGTGTCGTTTCTAACAGTGCGTGGAGTAGTTACGTGTGACACCCCGGATCAGACAGTCCAGAACCTACACCCCAACGCACTTCCTTGTCCAGGGGTCCTGAGGGTTTCTCCTTGTCCCAGACCAGGACTCATCCCACTTTAGGCTCTGTGTGGTGGAGCAACAGCTCTACTCCAAGACTCATTGATGACTGTGCTCCACACACTGTCTCTAAGGGAGCCCCGGGCCTGCTCAGGATCTTGGGTGTGTTGAAGATGAGCCCAGCCACTAGATTTGTGTCCAACATGCTCTAACACCAGCTGTGACGGCTCGGGACTCTCCCAAGAGCATGTGTGTCTTTCTGCTACATTCATCCTTCTCTTTCCTCATCTCATTGACCCCCTCATCTCACTGAGATGAATCTGAGGAGCTGAAGATGTGACTTCATCATAGGACAGTTATATTCTGATATTAAGGACAGTGTGAACATGAAATTCTAATACATTTTGTTATTCTACTTAATCAAAATCAAATTTGAGTCAACTCTTAACACCGGTTTTAGGGATCGCCATGAAAGAGGACGTGTATTGTATCAAGTTCCCTGTATCAGGATTCGTATTGTGTTGTTAAGTATTAGGCCTTAGTATTTCATCCCTTTAAGTGAAAACAGTCAGTTTTAGTGAAATTAGGTCAGATAACACAATACACTATTAAAATGAATGCATATAAACCTAATTTTAAATGGTTTAAAACTGGAATTTATTACAGACATTTAAATTTGCGGTGAAGGTCCCAAGTTGGCTTCACGGCCTTAAAAGTTTGGGAACCCCTCATATAGAAAATATGATTAATGATTCTTTTGATGATCAGTTTATGTGATTTTCATCATGAATCAAGCCCAAACGTGTATCAAATCAAATCAAATCAATTTATTTTTGTAAGGCCCAAAATCACAACAACAGTTGCCTCTGAGGGCCACAGGGAGAAATGAATCAACAATGTCTGTGGTGGCGATGAAGTCAGACAATGTCTGTGGTGGCGAGGGACATGAGCACTTGGGTGCGAGTCATCAGCATGTTAGGGAAATGGGGAAACAAATTTCGTATAGTTTTATTCAAAGCAACACCTGATTTTCCTGTGGGACATCTCTTGCCCTTGTGGATTTCATGCTTTTCCCTTCATCATGAGAGAATGGCTCAGTGGCTTCTCTACTCCTTCTGTGGCTCTACTTCTTAACAGTCCAATACAGAACGACCTGACATGTCGCGCCATCCTTCACTTTTAACAAGCTGATCAAATTCAACTAGTGTCAGTCAGACCCACAACATAAACTTGACTATGGTATGGCTGAACAATGAATAAAAAGAAAGGGGAAATTATTGTGATTAGGTATTCGATTCGATATGTTTTCATCTCAGGATTTAGTTCAGTATACATTTTATCCCTGAGTATACAATACAAAGTTTTGTTGAGTCCCATTTTTTCCTCCAGAAAATGACAATTCCTATTATTACCTACAATGGGTATGAGTATTTGCCCACACACTGCTCAGTTTGTATATTTCTCCAGAATATACAATCTGCAGTAAAATAATGTTTTTATGTGAGAATAAAATGTTGTGTTGTGCAGAACCCGGACTTCCACGGCTTCTCCTCTGACCCAGTAGTGGATGAGTGGAACATGAGGATCGGCTTCTTCTTGGGCATCTCCGTAGCTCTCGTGATCGGAGGAACTTTCATCCACTATTTACCAGACCATGGGTAACTGTCTCTGTACACATCTAGAGTTACATTAGTGAGATGGTTTTGTTTGTGTATTTGCAGGTTTTCTGCAGGTTATGTTGTCCTCTCTATTGCTGCTTCTCTGTTCAATACCTGTGCTTCTCTCCAATAGTGAAAAGTAACAAAGTAAAAGTATTACGTTACTTAAAGGTGCACTAAAGGCATGTTTCCACTGGTTCTCTTCGGAGCGGATTAGTACAGACCGAAAGTGTCTCCACCGTCTTCGATAAACCGTACTGGTCTATTTAAGCAATCTAAAGTGGTCTAGACCCAGTTGGGCTTTAGCTCAGGAGGAGCTCCACACCACAGCCAGATGATTGGAGCAGAGGGAATAGTCACGGGTGAAAACAAGATGGTAAAAAGCAGATGGAAACGGAAAAGAATCCTAACCTTTTCTCACCAAACAATGACTGACCTTGTGATAAAGCGATGAAACGTAGCCGAGTTCTGCGAGCCAGGCCTGTTGTGGAGAGGCTCTGTGCCAAACATGGCTTATGTCACTTTTCTGATGAAGGGCCCTCCAAGATCCTCTGAGCTTTGCCTGGAACTTTCCACATATGGCATTATCCATGGAGAAAAGTTTCTTGTCAGATCTGTGGAGAAGTGACACTGCTTGTGCTTACAGTAAGAATACATGGCTTCCAATTTCCCAGAGAGAGGTTTGGTTCAGCATGTTTATGTCCCAGCACTTGAATTTGGTCAGATCTGATTTTCATTTGATCTAAAAGTTTTGTAAAAGAAGGGTACATAGTGCACTTTTAGGTGCCAACATGGAGTACTCTTGCTTGTGCCTCTTGTGTTCCTGTCCTTCTCATTCAGACTTTCCTGTGCATGAAAACTATACTGTCCTTTTATTTTTTCAGCAACTTCATACAAATGTCATGATTCTTGACGATTTGTGCTAATTCTCTCCTCTCTGAAGAATGCGACAATGGGCCCGACGAGAAGCCGAGCGGCTGATTCAGCAGAGAGAGCGCGACGGGCTTCCTCTGATCGGAGAGAACTACTACGACCCCAGCAAGATCATCCTGCCCACTAAAGAATAGGCTTCACGTCACTGTATTTAATTGTTATATTGTCCATTAAATAAGATAATACAAGTGTAACTTTGAGTTGTGCAGTCATATATTGTGTATTCATGTAGGCATGCTACATTTTATTAAGAAATTCTTCATTATCATATAAATAGTCAATTTTTAAGTAGTTTAAAGATCTGTTCAAGGACATCATGAGAGCAATATGTAAAACGTTCCAAAAAGTATCCACTTATTGCAACGTGCAACACATCAGTATTCAACGTTTCTCTGTCTAAAACATATTTTAAATGAAATACTCATGTTCTGTATATGTACTATAAGCCGCTATACTATACCAATCATTCCAAAACAGAGTTGGCTACAATCATAAAACAAATGTTGAGTTTCAGTCATGGATCGTACTGTGTTTCTCACATGCGGTTTTACCCAGACCGTCATCCCGATTCTCGAGAGATTTTCTGTCTCGCGCTTATTTGTTTATAAAACATGTTGGAGACACGGACTGGAAAGAATGAAATCCTGAGTTCTGTTCCCCCTTTGGCACAATACATTTTTTTTCGGGTTTAAACATTAAGGTTTAGGGGTTAGGGTTAAGGTTAGGGCTTAATATTATATATTTTTTTCATTTATTTCAATAACAAATTACCATGATGACGATCAATAACAATGTTAGTGTTCGCAGAGACAGGAAGTCTAGTTTCTGGGCTCCAGAATCGAGGTGAGCTCAGCACTGTGCGAAGAGCTGGGATTTCCGGACACTCTTGAACGCACCTGGAAACCCGGTCACTGCGCCTGCGCACTATACCAAAACGGAAAACCCGCGACATGCGTTTTGTTGTTTTTGGGGCCGACGTTTGTCACTAAGTTGTGTGACCAAACCGGAGCAAACGCGCTCAGTAGTGTGGCGGTGTGTCCGGTGCGAGGGGAGCATGTCTGAGCTGAGTGTGCTCGGCATCACGGTGAAGTTTCCCTTTCCTCCGTACGACTGTCAACGGGACTACATGAGCCGGGTCATCGAGTGTCTGCAGCGGGTCAGTCCTCCACCTCTCACATGCAGCACTAACCTGCACCGACTCTTACTAACAAGACTTCAAAGTCCACTGTGTAACTTTTCTGGTGGATTTAATATTGATGTTATGAGCCCCTCCTTCAGTGGCGCTGGGTCCACCTTTCAAGAGCCGTGGTCCAGTCTTGGTCAGGACCTGAGCTGAAGGGTTGGACCTCTGGAAACCCACCCGGACACAGAGAGTAACATAGAAATATGTTCCAGTCAAAGCCTCACCTCCCTGCACCGTGTCCCCCTAAGCCTCATCTCTCTGCACCATGTCCCCCTAAGCCTCATCTCTCTGCACCATGTCCCCCTAAGCCTCACCTCCCTGCACTGTGGCCCCCTAAGCCTCACCTCCCTGCACTGTGGCCCCCTAAGCCTCATCTCCCTGCACTGTGTCCCCCTAAGCCTCATCTCCCTGCACTGTGTCCCCCTAAGCCTCATCTCCCTGCACTGTGTCCCCCTAAGCCTCATCTCCCTGCACTGTGTCCCCCTAAGCCTCATCTCCCTACACTGTGTCCCCCTAAGCCTCACCTCCCTACACTGTGTCCCCCTAAGCCTCATCTCCCTGCACTGTGTCCCCCTAAGCCTCACCTCCCTACACTGTGTCCCCCTAAGCCTCATCTCCCTGCACTGTGCCCCCCTAAGCCTCACCTCCCTGCACTGTGTCCCCCTAAGCCTCATCTCCCTGCACTGTGTCCCCCTAAGCCTCATCTCCCTGCACTGTCCACCCCAGAAAAGTGACACAGTGCACCTTTAACTAAGAGCAAACGCTTCTCTCCCATGTGGCCCTGTATTTGTGTCTTTGCAGAAACAGAATGGTGTTCTGGAGAGTCCCACGGGCACCGGTAAAACCCTGTGTCTGCTGTGCGCCACACTGGCCTGGAGGGAGAACTTTAAGGACACGATCTCTGCCAGGAAGATCGCAGACCGGCTGAAGGGGGCCGAAATGTTCCCCGACACCCCGCTGGCGTCCTGGGGCAACGCGGCCACGGACGGAGACTCCTCCAGTCAGTTCTGTTGCTTCAGATCTGCATTCTCACTCTCTCTGTTCACATTCTCTCTCCAAACTTTTCCTAAACCTAAATTGGGGCTGCTGTATATGGATATCACCATGAGTAATTTTTGGTATAATTTTCCCGAATTTTGATGATTAGAACTGGTGTATTTCATTTTGAGTTTGTGCAGGTTGTGGTTTAACAAAGAAAAACTCTGAAAATGGTGATATATCATAGAATATCATGAGCAATATGTCTATTATCACATCCATCCGTCCATTTTCTTCCGCTTTATCCGGGGCCGGGTCACGGGGGCAGCAGTCTAACCAGGAACTCCCAGACTTCCTTCTCGCCAGACTTCCCTCTCCCTCTACACTTCCTCCAACTCCTCCGGGGGATCCCGAGGTGTTCCCAGGCCAGCCGAGAAACATAGTCTCTCCAGTGTGTCCTGGGTCTTCCCTGGACAAGCAAAGGACACCCCGAGGGACACGGTCGAAAGCCTTCTCCAGATCCACAAAGCACATGTGGACTGGTTGGGCAAACTCCCATGAACCCTCGAGAACGACGGAGAGTCTAGAGCTGGTCCAGTGTTCCACTTTGCTCCTCCTGAACCCGAGGTTCGACTATCGGTCGGATTCTCCTCTCCAGGACCTGGAATAGACCTTACCAGGGAGGCTGAGGAGTGTGATCCCTCTGTAGTTGGAACACACCCTCCGGTCCCCCTTCTTGAACAGAGGGACCACCACCCCGCTCTGCCAGTCCAGAGGCACTGTCCCCGACCGCCACGCGATGTTACAGAGACGTGTCAGCCAAGACAGTCCTACAACATCCAGAGACTTTAGGTACTCAGGGCGGATCTCATCCACCCCCGGAGCCCTGCCACTGAGGAGTTTGCGAACAACCTCAGTGACATCAGCTTGGGTGATGGATGAGCCAGCCTCCAAGTCCCCGGTCTCTACTTCCTCTTCGGAAGACGTGACTGAGGGATTAAGGAGGTCCTCAAAGTATTCCTTCCACCGTCCGACGACATCCCCAGTCGAGGTCAGCAGGTCTCCACCTGCACCGTAAACAGTGTTGGTGAGGCACTGCTTCCCCCTCCTGAGGTGCCGACCGATAGTCCTCCTCCATGGCCTCCCCGAACTCCTCCCAGCCCCTGGTTTTTGCCTCTGCGACAGCACAAGCTGCGGCCCGCTTGGCCTGCCGATGACCTCAGGAGACCTACAAGCCAGTGACAGTGGCCTGATAGACCTCCTTCTTCAGCCTGACGACATCCCTTACTTCCGGTGTCCACCACTGGGTTCGGGGGTTGCCGCCACGACAGGCACCGGAGACCTTGCGACCACAGCTCCGAGCAGCCGCATCAACAATGGAGGTGGAGAACATGGTCCACTCGGACTCGATGTCCCCAGCCTCCCCCGAGATATGGGAGAAGCTCTCCCGGAGGTGCGAGTTGAATACCCTACTGACAAAGGGCTCCGCAAGACGTTCCCAACAGACCCTCACAATGCGCTTGGGTCTGCCAAGTCTGTCCGGCTTCCTCCTCCGCCAGCGGATCCAACTCGCCACCGGGTGGTGATTGGTCTGCAACTCTGCCTCGATTATCACATGTATCACAAAATCGGTATATTATAATCGCATCGTGAGCTGTGTTTCAAACTGTGAGGGGCTGTGATTTCAGCTCTATATATGGTAAATTCATCGACATTCAACATTTGTGGATCGTCTGTCCTTGAAAAAATAGTTACTGTGTGTCGAGAAAACAATGAGCAGCACATCAGCGTAATGACTCAATCAAGTAATAAAAACATGGAAATGGCTCAAATTAGCCAAAATGCAGATTCATTTAAGTTAAATTTATTAAACCAGACATTGTTATTACGACAGAATTTTTGCCATTTGTATTTCAAAACTTAACTGAGCGTTTATAACTGCAGAGACTCAAAGGACAGAGGGCGACTAAAGAGAAAAGAACACTAGAATCAATATTTTAATAGTCAAACTCTGTTATTAAACTTCATCCAAAGACTGTTCAAAATACATACAAAACTAAAAATGAAAAAATGAAACTATTTCTTAAACCCACAGATCAACATGATGATCAATGTTGTAAAGGTTTTCCTGTGTGCTTCGTCCCCAGCTTACTACACAGACATCCCTAAGATCATCTATGCGTCTCGAACCCACTCTCAGCTGGCTCAGGTCATCAATGAGTTAAAGAACACAACATATCGGTGAGTGAAACAAAGCAGTGTTTATTTGGACTCGGAAAGCAGGCTCTTCTACAAAGTGATCCTGAGACCTGCTTTTATTCAACCACGAGGGACTTAACTGTTATTAGCAACCGGGCGCAATGCTCATCTAATTTACACAATAAGAGGTATTATTTGTCAAGTTTGTGTATTGATGGGAGAGATCATGGCTATTCAATGACCGGACTACAAAACTGCACCAGACTTTTATTATATTTATCAAATATCCACAAACTACTCACAATGGTACTGTACAACAGAAATCTGTTGTTTCACTGAAGTACGTCAAAAAATAAAACCATATTGCTCCGTCACTTAAAAATAGGACTTAAGCAGGACTAAGCAAAGACCAACCCAGTATCAATCATAAACCACTTGAACTAGATCTAGTCTTGGACCAAGCGCTCACATCAGGCTTAAACTACATCTTGAACATATTGTAGTTCACATCAGGCTTAAACTACATCTTGAACATATTGTAGTTCACATCAGGCTTAAACTACATCTTGAACATATTGTAGTTCACATCAGGCTTAAACTACATCTTGAACATATTGTAGTTCACATCAGGCTTAAACTACATCTTGAACATATTGTAGTTCACATCAGGCTTAAACTACATCTTGAACATATTGTAGTTCACATCAGGCTTAAACTACATCTTGAACATATTGTAGTTCACATCAGGCTTAAACTACATCTTGAACATATTGTAGTTCACATCAGGATTAAACTACATCTTGAACAGGTCTAAGCCTCAGAATCTGAACCAGAACTATAACATCTTAAATATAAATGGCTGATTTATCTGATTCAACTGATGTTCAAGCACAATACGGTAGGATATAGATATATATATATAGAGAGAGATTGATAGATAGATAGCCTTTTCTATCACATTTAGCTCAGCTCTTTAAAATTTGAATGTTGTACTTGATATTCAAGTTGTGCATAACATAACATAACAGTTATAAAATAATGTTTTTTTGGATAATCTTCCCGCTTCTTTATTTGGATCTCCCTTCAGCAAACTGGACAATAAAGAATGTTCTTGGGGATTTTAACATTTGGGTCGATGGCTCATCATGCCCTGCAAAGGATCTTTTAACCTTGACTGAAACATTTAACTTTGAGCAGCATGTTTCAGGTCCCACTCACCAAAAGGGACACACTTTAGACCTGGTGTTTTCACTTGGCCTGAGTGTTGCTAACCTCTGTGTGGAGGATGTCCATATGAGCGATCATAGCTGTGTTTTATTTGAATTGAACTTTTTTCCTGAGCCTGTGCCCTCAAACATCAGGTCTCAGAGGCGCATTATCACTGCTAATACAGCCGTCCAATTTTCTGCTGTATTTGATCCTCATTTGTTTATGAATTGTCTTGATGTGGACAGTTTAATTAATTCCTTTAACAGCCAATGTTTATCCATTTTAGATCAGGTGGCACCTGTAAAATCCACTGTGTCATCACAGAAAAAAGCTTGTCCTTGGATTAATGAAGATATCCTAAACCTAAAGAGACTATGTCGGAAAACTGAGCGTCTGTGGAAAACCTCCAGTCTTTAGGTCCATAGGTTACACCTCAGAGATCTTGTGTCATCTTACAATGAAATGATGGAAAGTTCCAGATCTGATTACTTCCGCCAGCTAATAACATCCAACAAGAAAAACCCCAAAGTGTTGTTTGACACTATAAATTCTATTGTTTGTCCTTCAGCTGCAGTGACTCCTGTTTCCTGCAAAGCTGACAGCAATGAATTTCTCAGGTTCTTTATCGATAAGATCAAGATGATCAAAGACCAAATCCCACTCCCATTGTCTGATAAACCTGTTTCTGTGGAGCCTGTTTCCCAAAACTGGTCTTCTTTTAAGCCTGTCACTCTAGAAGACATCTCAGCTCTCAGATGAAACCCTCCTCTTGTACATCAGATGCCCTTCCCTGCAGGCTCTTCCTCAAAGTGTTTGATGTTATTGGCCCCTGGGTTACCAAAATGGTAAATCTCTCTCTTTCTACTGGTGTGTTTCCTGGTCCATTTAAACATGCCATAGTTGAGACTTTACTGAAAAAAACAAACTTGGACCCGACAGACCCCAAAAGTTTCAGACCCATATCAAAGCTCCCGTTCATGTCCAAGATCCTAGAGAAGGTGGTCAAATCAAATCAAATCAATTTATTTTTGTAAGGCCCAAAATCACAACAACAGTTGCCTCTGAGGGCCACAGGGAGAAATGAATCAACAATGTCTGTGGTGGCGATGAAGTCAGACAATGTCTGTGGTGGCGAGGGACGATGTCCCATGGTCCTCTGTCCTTAGACTCTCCTTCTCGGATAGGAAAAACTACAAAAAAAAACCTCTTTGGGAAAAAAGCGTAGAAACCTGGAGGAGTTCCAGTGAAGGAGAGATCCGACTCTCACAGACGGACACGAGGGAGACTGGAGCTGGACCCACTCTTCAGGCAGATGAGGGACCGACTGAGGCGAACTGGACCCACTCTTCAGGCAGATGAGGGACCGACTGAGGCGAACTGGACCCACTCTTCAGGCAGATGAGGGACCGTCGGAGGCGAGGTGGTCTCTGAACAATTGTCCGATTTCCTTGATCAGTCAAACATTCACAACTCTTTTAAATCTGGTTTCCGCAAACATCATTCTACGGAAACCGCATTGTTGAAAGTGTCCAGTGACATTATGATGTCTGCTGATTCTGGAAAATGCACTGTTCTAGTTCTGTTGGATTTGTCTGCAGCCTTTGACACTGTCGACCATCATATCCTGTTGAACAGACTGAGGGACCTGATTGGACTATCGGGGTCAGTTCTTCATTGGTTTTCCTCATATTTATCCGGTCGGAGCTTTAGTGTTGCTGCAAACCAAATAATGTCCGACTCAGCTGATCTGTTGTGTGGAGTTCCTCAGGGCTCCATCTTGGGTCCCGTCTTATTTCTGCTTTATATAATTCCCCTGGGAATGATCATTAAAGAGTTTAGTGATGTGTCCTATAACCTGTTCGCTGACGATATTCAGCTCTATTGCTCTTTTAAACCTTCTGAGATCCAGAAGCTGAACTCCTTGGTCAGTTGTTTAGTGCAAATAAAACAATGGCTGAGTCAAAACTCCTTGCAGCTAAATGCTGACAAAACAGAAACTCTGATTATTGCCCCTGATGCAATTCCAGGGATAAACCAGTACTTGGGTGTTTTAGGCCAGACTGCTAAACCAAGTCTTAGAAACTTGTGTGTTGTCTTTGACAAAGACATGTCATTAGAGCACCACTCCAAGCTGTTGACGAGGAACTGTTTCTTTCAGTTGAGGAAAATCTCTAAGCTCAGGAAAATGGTGTCTCAAAATGACCTGGAAGTTATAATTCATGCATTTGTGTCTTCACGTTTAGACTATTGTAATAGCTTGTTTTCCTGTCTTAACAAGAAGGAACTCTCTCGTCTGCAGCTGATCCAGAACTCTGCAGCGAGGATCTTGACCCGCACAAATAGAAGGGCCCACATTTCACCCATTCTACCGGATACAGTTTAAAATTCTTGTTTTAACTTTTAGAGCTTTAAATGGTCAGGTCCCATCGTACATCAGCGATCTGATTAAACCGTACGCTCCCTCTCGCTCACTAAGGTCTTTGGACCAGAAACTGTTGTTGGTTCCTCGCACCCGTTTTCGGACCAGAGGAGACCGATCCTTCCAGGCTGTTGCCCCCAGACTCTGGAACGATCTTCCGTTCTCCCTACGGTCACTGGACTCGGTTATTACTTTTAAGGGTCAGCTTAAAACCTTTTTATTTAGTCAAGCCTTTTAAATGCACTTGTTTTACGGACTGATTTTACTGTATATTGTTGTATATGTATTGTTCACTAAGTTTTTTTGTGTTTTTATTGTTTTATTCTGTGTTTTGTGAAGCACTTTGTGACCTGTCTGTGGAAGGTGCTATATAAATAAAATTTACTTACTTACTTACTATGTTGAATCCTCTGTTTTTTCTTTCTCAGGCCCAAAGTGTGTGTGCTGGGATCCAGAGAGCAGCTGTGTATTAACCAGGAAGTGATGCGTCAAGAGAGCAACCATGCCAAGGTGCCCTCCACCTGCTCTGAGATAGATTAGACTAGTTTAACTCTTGAGGAATATGAATTGGAAATTCAAATGACATCCAAATTGTGTCTGGATTTCAAAATCATTGTCCAGATAACTACCCTTTATCTCTTTCTTCTAAACAATCAGGTCTTGCTGAACAGTATCTTCGTCTCGCTATTGTCACTGTCTGTTTAAATGTGCAATGCCAGTAATACAGGACGTTTGTAATATATTGTTAAACTCTAGTTAAAGTGTTTATTTTTTTCTTGCACCTTTCCAGGTTCACATGTGCCGAGCAAAAGTTTCAACCAGGTCCTGCAACTATTATAATAATGTTGAAGGTATCACTAGCACTCTATATGTTATTTATTATATGTTTTAGTGTGGAATAATACACGATTTCAAGATTAGTTTTAAAATCTGTCTCATTTATTCATTTTAGAAAAAAGCACCGACCGAGACCTGGTGAACTCCATTTTGGATGTGGAAGACCTGGTGAAATACGGCTCCAAGCAGAGGTAGGTCTAACAGGAGTGATATAAAACAGAGGTAGGTCTAACAGGAGTGATATAAAACAGAGGTAGGTCTAACAGGAGTAATATAAAACAGAGGTAGGTCTAACAGGAGTGATATAAAACAGAGGTAGGTCTAACAGGAGTAATATAAAACAGAGGTAGGTCTAACAGGAGTGATATAAAACAGAGGAAGGTCTAACAGGAGTGGTATAAAACAGAGGTAGGTCTAACAGGAGTGGTATAAAACAGGTAGGTCTAACAGGAGTGATATAAAACAGAGGTAGGTCTAACAGGAGTGGTATAAAACAGAGGTAGGTCTAACAGGAGTGATATAAAACAGAGGTAGGTCTAACAGGAGTGATATAAAACAGGTAGGTCTAACAGGAGTGGTATAAAACAGGTAGGTCTAACAGGAGTGATATAAAACAAAGGTAGGTCCAACAGGAGTGGTATAAAACAGAGGTAGGTCCAACAGGAGTGATATAAAACAGGTAGGTCCAACAGGAGTGATATTAAACAGAGGTAGGTCCAACAGGAGTGATATAAAACAGAGGTAGGTCTAACAGGAGTAATAGAAAACAGAGGTAGGTCTAACAGGAGTAATATAAAACAGAGGTAGGTCTAACAGGAGTGATATAAAACAGAGGTAGGTCTAACAGGAGTGGTATAAAACAGAGGTAGGTCCAACAGGAGTGATATAAAACAGGTAGGTCTAACAGGAGTGATATAAAACAGAGGTAGGTCTAACAGGAGTGGTATAAAACAGAGGTAGGTCCAACAGGAGTGATATAAAACAGGTGGAGGGTGAAATGTCAAACCAGTGTGCTGTGTCTGCTCTTCCAGAGTCTGTCCTTACTATCTGTCTCGCTCGCTCAAGCAGCAGGCTGACCTCATCTTCATGCCCTACAACTACCTGCTGGACCCAAAGGTACGGAACACTTCTCTCAGAGACAGTTTTGTGTATTTTCTGTTGTGATTTTTCATCTGAATGTACTCTGAGAACAAGTTGAAGTAATCCCTTATTTGTCCAGGACTGTTCCATTGTAGAAAAACAAAATGTTTTGACTCTCATCGAGGAGTAATTCTCAATCAGTGGATCTATTCCGAGATCTTTATCCTACTCTGAGTAAGCCCCGCCCACCAGGCAGAACCTCCTGATGATAGCTTTGGGCTCTGAACAAAGTTAAGAGTCATAAAGCAGGACAAAATGGACAGAAGGTAAACGGAACCAAGAAGGAATGGAGTGGATTTTTAGATGGAACAAAATCCCTGCTTATTTTAAACCGGGCCGCACCTAAACTGGTTCACCCTAAGGGTAAAATGCAGACTCAAATGTAGTGAAGAAAGTTGTAAAGAGCATTACATAGGAGAGACTAAACAGCCACTGCACAAGAGGCTCTATCGGCACAGAAGACACTGGAGTTCAGGACCTCAGAGCGCTGTGTATCTTCATCTTAAAGACCACCCTATCAAAGACAGTGAGAAGATTCTGAGCATGAGAAAAGATGGTTTGAAAGAGGAGTTAAGGCAGACATTTTTGTTAAAAAGAGAATCCTTCTTTAAACCAAAATGGAGGTTTAAGTTTCAGTCTTCCAGAAGTGTACAGCAGCATCAGTGTGAGATGCAGCCAGGTAACAATAGAATTCCTGTGGTCCATTACAGGGCTGTTGGGCTAACAAAGAATATTGGTTTAAGGTGAAACGCACAGTGTAAACAAAAACAAGCTATTATCAGGATGTTCTTAAGGATGTTTACTCAGAGGAGGTTAATTATATAAGTTCTGAGGCTATATCCACAGACTGAGAATGACTAGGATGAAAGTCGAAACGTCTGTTTTTTTTAAAAAGAGTGTAGTAAGAGCTTCAGTTGTAGTCATGTGAAAAATGTGTGTACTAGAGATGCATTTGTTTCACTTTCAGAGTCGCAGGGCACACAATATTGAGCTGAACAAAGCTGTTGTCATCTTTGATGAAGCACATAATGTGGTAAGACTTGCTGTATTTTACAATAATTCGGTTTAGAAGAAATCCGGTCGACTTCTGGTACATTGAGCTAATAAGTGCACTACAGGTCCACTACAGGGGCAACAAGAGACCAACCCCAAAACAGAAATGGTTTCACTGGAAGAATTCAAAAATAATGGTGTATCCTTGCAATAAAAAAACTGTGTTGGGATGAAAGGAATGTGACTCTTGTGTTGTGCAGGAGCGGACCTGTGAGGAGGCCACATCGTTTGATCTGACCCCGTACGATGTAGCCTCAGCCATCACTGCAGTGGACAAGCTGCTTGCGGAGCAGGCCAAAGAGGTGAGCCGCATGGACGCACCTTTGGAGAGTTTCAGCGCAGACTCACTGGGAACAGGTCAGTCTTTACATGACTTTAGTCCACATCAAACTCCAAACACGCGCAGCTGATCATTTTGTTTTGTTTGTTCTTTTGCAGGGTTGAAAATTGACATTACCACTATTGCAAAAGTGAAACGTGAGCATCTCTGTTTCAGTATGGATTCCAGTTATTGTTTGGAGGTGAGTTTATGTTGTGCTTTGCTTCCTGAACAGAGATCCTGCTCGATCTGGAGGCTGCCATCGATGCATTTGAAGTCCCCAATGGCAAGGGTGTCACTAAGCCTGGCATGTACGTTCAGTAGAGCAGTGTAACTCATGCAGTGTAACACAGCCTGGTCACGTGGATCTGTCCTCCCCTTTTTCTGCAGCTTCATTTATGAGCTGCTGGAGAGAGCTCATTTAAACTACAGTACAAAGACCCCTGTGTATGAAGCACTTGAGCAGATGACTGGGTATCTGTCTGGACGTACGTGTGCTTTCTCTCAGACACCACATCATCTCCTACTCTATACACTATTTTTTCAATATTTTTTATCAGAAGTAATAAGCCATTAAACATATATATTTTGCATTTGTTCAATTAACAAGCAATTTTGTATGCAGAACAATAGCATTTCCCCAGAAAGGTTTCATAGTGCACCTTTAAATCCTATCCACCCCTGAAGGACTACTCCGCCGATATTCACCTTATTCCGGTTGTTCGCCTGAGCGCTGTCATCAGATGTAATTTTCCTTCTGTTTGTATTAGGTCACACCGCTGCCGACCTCCAGAGAAAATAAATTCTACACAGACTAAAAAGTAATTCAGGTCCAGGTTCAAGTCATTGTTGACTTGTCTGTCACATGAACATTGGACATTTTACACAAATCCACCTGCTTTATTTTAGCGACCATTTCCCTCATTCTCTGCTTGAGTGAAAAGAGTTCTCGCTCGACCGGAAGTGCCATTACAAAAGAAGTGCTGATCTGTGGCAAAAAGAGGCAAAATGGGTCGATTTTCTCCTTTCGTTAGATTTATATGTCAATTCCAAAATAGTGTTTGGATACATAGAAGGGGGCGCAAAAAACTCCGCCAAGCAAAAAAAAATAAAAAATACAGAGGGGGCGCAACAGGAAACTCTTGCTAAAGTACTTTAAAAAGTCATACATAATTTATTTTTTAACCTAGGACCTTTTGAATACCTTTTTGAATACACTTTTACACAACTAACATAAGATCCGCTGTCCTTCTCCTCAGAGCACGGACTCTTCCTAAACACCACTGGGCTGCAGAAGCTGGCAGACATCATTCAGGTCTCCTTTTATTACAGAATGTGTGAATATCTTTTAACTGTGATCCATCCATGACTTTACAACATGTTTGAGCCAATAATGAGGAGAGTGAGGGGCGGGGTCTGGAGGACTAAGAGGAGAGTGAGGGGGGTGGTCTGGAGGACTAAAAAGGAGAGTGAGGGGCGGGGTCTGAGGACTAAAAAGGAGAGTGAGGGGCGGGGTCTGGAGGACTAAAGAGGAGAGTGAGGGGCGGGGTCTGGAGGACTAAAGAGGAGAGTGAGGGGTGTGATCTGGAGGACTAAAGGGGAGAGTGAGGGGCGGGATCTGGAGGACTAAAGAGGAGAGTGAGGGGTGTGATCTGGAGGACTAAAGGGGAGAGTGAGGGGCGGGGTCTGGAGGACTAAAGAGGAGAAGGAGGGGAGGGGTCTGGAGGACTAAAGAGGAGAGTGAGGGGCGGGGTCTGGAGGACTAAAGAGGAGAGTGAGGGGTGTGATCTGGAGGACTAAAGGGGAGAGTGAGGGGCGGGGCCTGGAGGAGTTACATTGGGTTGTTCGTTAACTTGTGTATATGCAGGTGTTTCCATTTGTTGTCATCATTATTTACTTTAATTAAAGTTTGATGTAAATTGCACCATTTGAATGTTTTTCTTGCAGCTTGTATTTTGTGGTGAACCGGCAGAGAAGGACCGACAGCTGCTGATGCAAACCAATACAGCACATTTCAAGGTTTGCTCTGCTCTGCCTCTGGTGGATTCATTTCATATACAGTATAAAATTATTGTCTCACTTTGACACTTTCATATTCAGGTCCATATTCACCAAGATACTTTCCAAAAGAAAAAGCAGACTGCAGATCTCTGGGCCTCCACTGCATCAAAGAAACAAGGTGAGAAGGTCCACCTCAGCTGCCGCGTGTAAGGGCCTGCTCCTCACTAATAAGGGCCTGCTCCTCACTAATAAGGGCCTGCTCCTCACTAATAAGGGCCTGCGCCTCACTAATAAGGGCCTGCTCCTCACTAATAAGGGCCTGCTCCTCACTAAGGGCCTGCGCCTCACTAAGGGCCTGCTCCTCTGTAGGGAACATCCTGAGCTACTGGTGCTTCTCGCCGGGCTTCAGCATGCAGGACCTGGTCAATCAAGGCGTCCGCTGCATCATCCTGACCAGTGGGACACTTTCGCCTCTGTCCTCCTTCACCTCTGAAATGAGAATGTAAGTTTCTTCATGCTGCGTGTGGGACAAGGGCTATATTACTTGAGAGCTGAGTGTCGAGTGCTTCTGCCCTTAGAGACTTTCCTATTCGCCTGGAGAACGGTCATGTGATCGAGAGGGACCAGATCTTTGTAAGTGTGATCGAGCGAGGTCCTGATGAGGTGCAGCTGACTTCAGCTTTTGACAGACGGTTAGTCCACAACATGATTTATATCTAGTGTTCTGATTCAGGCAACAGGAGCGTCTGAAAACAGTCACACTTGACTTTACTGCATGGTATTAACATATAATGGACATGGCACAGCTCCAGGGTGAATGGATTTTACAGCCCTGTTTCTGGACTTAACAGTCTTTTAAGCATGTGTGAAAATGCCCAGTAAAATTGTTGTCTGATCGATCTGTCTATTAATTAAGTGATTACTATAGTTACTTTTAGTTATCATGTTACCAGTGAAGAATGAATGCTCTTTGGGTGTCTTGAAATATTTATCATGCTGTGTTCATGTGGTCTTCGGGTGCTCTGCTTTTCAAGATGAGATGTCGGCTACCAAACTTGCATTCATGTGCTTTTTATCTTTAAAAAATGTTGCCTGTTAGACAGTCCCTTAGTCAGCTTTTTAACAGCTAATTAAATAGTTGTGTCAGTAGGGTCTTTTTGTGCAAAGAGACTCCTATAGTTTTAAGCTTGGTCTTAAATGAAGAGACTGTGTTGGCCTCTTTAACATGGACAGGAGCTGATTCCATAACACAGGAGCTTGGGAGCTACACGCTCTACCTCCTACTGTGCTTTTAGAGACTCTTGGGACCACCAGAAGGCTCTACCTCCTACTGTGCTTTTAGAGACTCTTGGGACCACCAGAAGGCTCTACCTCCTACTGTGCTTTTTGAGACTCTTGGGACCACCAGAAGGCTCTACGTCCTTCTGTGCTCTTTGAGACTCTTGGGACCACCAGAAGGCCAGCATTTTGAGAGTGAAGAGCTCTGTTGATGATATGGTTCTATAGTATCTTTGAGGTAGGTGTTTGAGGCCATGTCATTTATGGCTTTGTAAGTCAGGAGGAGGAGTTCAAATTTGATTCTAAACTCGACAGGAGCCAGTGAAGAGACTCCAGCACCGGCGTAATGTGCTCTCTTCTTTTAGTTCCTGTTAGTAATCTTACTGCTGAGTTTTGGCCCGTAGGCTTTATAAGACAGGAAAGACTGCGTGAAATGGATGTGAGAGAGAAGAAGGGAGGACATGCAGTCAATAGTCTAGAGTCAGGATTTGAACTCGCGACATTGCGGCCGGCTGCACATGCAGCCTGGCAACCTAACCCTGGCACGTGTGTGCTCACCACTCGACCACCGGGCAGACACTGCTGCATTTTGAACCAGTTGAAAGCTTTTATAGAGCTTTTAGGACATGCTGTTACAGTAGTCTAATCTAGATCGCGTTTGTTCTGATTTTAGCTATATTATGCAGATAGAAGGTTGTTTTATAGTAATGATTTATATGCACTTTGAACGAGAGCTCCTGGTCAAATAAGACTCCATGGTTACTTGACACATTGTCAAGTGTGACTCTGCTCAGATAAAGAGTCCCAAACGTTTAGGGTCTTGTACCACTGTTTTTTTTTCAAGGTTAAGAAGCAGATCATTATTATTAACAGCATAATTATTACTACTACTTCTCTGTACAATGATGTCAATTTGGTTCACAGTTACGTGATAATCCATAAAAAAGTAATCAAGTACATAAATCAAAGCAAATGTTTATCCCTAACTGTACATTTTTCTGTAACAGCTTTCTCCCTGAAAACATGGCGTCGCTGGGCAGCACTATAGGTAAGATGAGATTTCCACACTGCATCATTCTCCTTTTGTCTCTTCTATTCATATAATATCTGCCTTTACTTTTTGCTGCAGCTAATTTGAGTCGAGTGGTTCCCCATGGTCTCCTCGTGTTTTTCCCCTCTTTCCCGTTAATGGAAAAAACTCTGGAATTTTGGAGAGTACGTTCAAATGTTAATTATGCTTAAAATCCACCGTTACATCAAATGTTCCTCCTTCTATCCTGTGTTTCACCAGGAGAAAGGTCAGGCCAATCGCATTGAGAACGTGAAACCAATGTTTGTGGAGCCCAAAGGGAAAGGCACCTTCACAGAGGTATTGGGCTTTGCTTTGCTCTGGGGTCTGGATCAACCCTTGTAATTCTTTCCAAACTCAACCTTGCAGGTGATCGAAGGCTACTACAGCAAAGTGGATGATCCCGTCTCAAAGGGAGGGAGCTTTTTTGCTGTGTGTCGAGGAAAGGTGGGTGTTCTCTCTGTTTGATTTGTTTCTGATACAACTCCTAACACTTCAATTCGGCACCGTATTTGGGATTTGAATAAGGCTAACTATGGATGACCCTCAGTGCTTTGATAAATGGAGTACAAGTACTTTAAGTCTTTAAAATGATTTAATGCATAACTTAACAAATGCTTTCATTTAAAGAGTTAGGATAAAAAAATAATTGGTAAATGCTTTTATTAAAACATTAAATTATTTAACAGATACATTTAGTAAAAGAGTTTTTAAAAGTAGATATAGTAAAACAATTACTTAAGGCATTTACTAATGCTTTGTAAAGTATATTAGCTTTTCTGATTAGTTTCTCCACTTTTTTCTCCGTTTAGCTTTTCCATGGCACTCCTGGTTAATGTAAAGCATATTATTAAAGTGCACTAAAAAGAGCTCACAAGTTGGTTCACAAGGTGCTCTAACCAATCAGAGCTTTTACTAGTTCACTTTTATTATTTACTTTAAAGTGCGTATGACAGGTTTTTACGATCTTATAGTTTTGACTTTATTTGGTGTATTTATACCTGTTGTAAATGTAGATTATTGTTTTACATAAAATTAGTAGGTATTTGGGGAGAAAGGTAGAAACATCTGTAGAAAGTGATATCACACCATGTACACTCATTCCAGACAAAATGTATGCATAATTTACACCAAGGAACTACTTTTTTGACTCCCTCAACAATAATTTAACAAAATAAAGGTGCTCTTGTATGTTTTTATTTGTCAAAATAAAAAGTGCCATTAGAAGAGTTTTTGCCCAGTGTTTGCTGGTTAATTTCCTAGTGTGATGTCATCAATTACAAACAGGAAGTGGAATAATAAACCTAAAAAATTAGCTATTCTGTGTCTATTCCATTTTTTACATTTTTATATATTATATTTATCTTAACTGCATTTTAGTTCAATGAGTTGTCCAACCTGAGGCATTTTAAGGCTGGTTTATAGTCCAGACATGAACCTTTCAAGCTTCTGCAGAGCTAATCAGGGCCCAGGTGAATCATGGTAATTCGAACTATTTATTTTGCATTTATCTATTTACTTGGACCATAAACACATTAGGCCCGTTAGCCCAACCAATCACAGCTCTTGCTGCACTTTGATTCAAAGTGACTTTCAGTTTTCAAAGTGTTTGTTATTTAGTTTATTGAAATAAACTAACTTTCAAACTTGTATGAATATAAGTATGATTTTAAAAACTATTTGGATAAAAAATCTATCCTAATAAATGTGGCACTCAGGGTCCTCCAAATGAAGTCACTTGCTCGGACATACTTATAGTATAAGTATAGTATTTGAATACTGTGGCCTTTTAGAGCGTAGTCTGGTACGAGAGGCTGTGAGGAGCTGTAAACACAGGATTTTGTACCGCTTGGTTTTCCTTCAAGTCCTTTCCAGTGACTGAGCTCTGTGCTGCTCCAGGCCAGTGAAGGTCTGGATTTTGCAGACTCGTACGGCCGGGGCGTCATCATCACTGGTCTGCCGTTTCCTCCGAGGATGGACCCGCGTGTCATTCTGAAGATGCAGTTTCTGGACGAGATGTGTCGTAAGAAAACTCCTGGTGTTAAGGTCAGCAATGTCTGCCTCAAACAGCTAGAATATGTCATTTATTGTTTACACAGATGAAGTTGCTTTTGAAGCAAGGCTATCCGGGCTAACCGCCTCCTGAACAATTACCTCCCTTTCACACCTTGCTCACATGAGCAAGGGGTCTTGCTCAGAGACACAACAACAGTAGGATTTTGCTAGAGCTCGATTCTGATACAATTTCAAATTTCCACTGGTTTGCTTTGGAGTGGATCGGTACAAACTGAAAGTGTCCCTACTGTCTTAAGTGAACTTGTTAAAAAGATCCAAAGGCCTTGTGAGGTCTAACTTCCAAAGAGCTAAAGAGGACCCCCACACTCAGATTACGGGATAAAACAAGATGGCAAAAATCATCATTTCTCATCAAACATCGATGATTGATCTTGTGCTAAACCGTCATGTATCCAGTGATGCTAACTATGTTGAGCCTACATGCTCAGCAAAACAAAGCTAGTTCATATTAGCATCAGCTGTTAAGACCCAAACATTAATTCCAGTGCAAAATACAACCAACATTATCCAAACCCAATAAAGAGACATTAAAATGTGGCGCAGGGAAGTGCAATTAATGCTGACGATGAACTGAAATAAGTTTCCTGTTTAATGTAGCTTGAACCATGTCTCACAGACACAGACTTGGATTTGCTTCAATACACATGTAGCGCCCTGCCCAGTAAAGGCGTTCTTTGGTGTACATTTTGTGCAAATCACATGGTTTTAGGTCAGTTTTAAGTTCTTCATTCAAATGTACTATTTTTATTTAAAATATAACATTTAAATTGTGTAGTGGGTTGAATTGAAAGGACTGGCTTTATTGAGCTTAAATGCTCCTGTGTTTTGAGCAGTACTTGACGGGACAGGAGTGGTACCGGCAGCAGGCCTTCCGGGCTGTGAACCAGGCTGTGGGCCGAGTCATCCGCCACAAAGAGGATTATGGAGCCATCTTTCTGTGTGATGAGAGGTATTTATACAGAACTTTTCGTTAATCCCATTATTGTAGAAACCTCTGTGTCTAAGGGCCTTTTCACATGTTACTGTGCTCTGTGGAGCGCCCTCACTGCGCTCTGTGGAGCGCCCTCACTGTGCTCTGGAGCGCCCTCACTGCGCTCTGTGGAACGTCCGTCTGTGGAGCACCCTCACTGCGGTCTGTGGTGCCCTCACTGCGGCCTGTTGAGCGTCCTCACTGTGCTCTGGAGCGTCCTCACTGTGCTCTGGAGCGCCCTCACTGCGGTCTGTGGAGCGCCCTCACTGCGCCCTCACTGCGGTCTGTGGAGCGCCCTCACTGCGGTCTGTGGAGCGCCCTCACTGTGCTCTGGAGCGCCCTCACTGTGCTCTGTGGAGCGCCCTCACTGTGCTCTGTGGAGCGCCCTCACTGTGCTCTGTGGAGCGCCCTCACTGTGCTCTGTGGAGCGCCCTCACTGCGCTCTGTTGAGCGCCCTCACTGCGCTCTGTTGAGCGCCCTCACTGTGCTCTGTGGAGCGCCCTCACTGCGGTCTGTGGAGCGCCCTCACTGCGGTCTGTGGAGCGCCCTCACTGCGGTCTGTGGAGCGCCCTCACTGCGCTCTGTGGTGCGCCCTCACTGCGCTCTGTGGTGCGCCCTCACTGTGCTCTGGAGCGTCCTCACTGGGCTCTGTGGGCTCTGTGGAGCGCACTCACTGGGCTCTGTGGAGAGTGCACTCACTGCGATCAGCTGACGTCATGACGACAGACTTCAAACGAGCAGTCGCATGGAGGCGCCACTAGGGCTGCAAGATTAATCACAATCGAATTGAAATCAATTTGAATAGAAAAGGCAAAACGCCATTTCCTCCATAAACACCAAAATAATTCTCTAATTCTGCACAAAAACTGCCACGTATAGTTCAATCTTTTAGTAGTTTGTCAATTCATTGACCTTTTTCAGTCTTTTGACAATTTGCTGAGTCGAGGCTCAGTTGGCACGTCAATGTCTAGTCAATCACTCAATTTTTGCAACTATTTAAATTTGATGGCTTGATAGGACTGGGCAATTTGACAAAGGTAAATAACCAAGTTAATTTATGGTTAACGTGTGCTTATCAGAGAAGAGACTTTAAAGCAGCTCTGCTTGTGTACAAGTCTCTCATGGCCTAGCACCAAAGTACATCTCAGACATGTTAGTGCCATATGAACCATCTCAGACTCTGAGGACCTCAGGGACCGGCCTCCTGCTGGTGCCCAGAGTCAGGACTAAACATGGACCGGCCTCCTGCTGGTGCTCAGTGTCAGGACTAAACATGGACCGGCCTCCTGCTGGTGCTCAGTGTCAGGACTAAACATGGACCGGCCTCCTGCTGGTGCCAGAGTCAGGACTAAACATGGACCGGCCTCCTGCTGGTGCCAGAGTCAGGACTAAACATGGACCAGCCTCCTGCTGGTGCCAGAGTCAGGACTAAACATGGACCGACCTCCTGCTGGTGCCAGAGTCAGGACTAAACATGGACCGACCTCCTGCTGGTGCCAGAGTCAGGACTAAACATGGGGAATTTGTGTTTCAGTTTTATGCAGCTAAAATCTGGAACATTCTTCCTGAAGATGTGAGACCGGTTCTACTCTGAATATGTTCAAATCTAAGATAAAAAACAGTTTTGTTTAGCTGTGTTTGACTGAAAGGATTTTTCTTTGCACTCTTCTCTTTTATGTTTTTATCTGTTTGGTGATTTCTGTCATTTCTTTGTGATTTTGATGCATTTTTCCTGTTGTGTGAAGCACTTTGAATTGCCTTCTGTATGAAATGTGCGACACAAATAAACTTGCTTGCCTTATCCACAACATTGCATAAAAGTGAACTCAATTATTTATTTTTTCCAGGTTTAAAGGTCCTAATGCCATCGCCCAGCTGCCCAAGTGGGTCCGGCCCTATGTTCGGCCTTATGTAGCCTTTGGAAATGTGGTTCGGGATGTGTCACAGTTTTTCAGAGTTGCACAGAAAACGGTACAAATGATGTAATAGTAATGATGGTGAAAATGCCTTCTGAATGTTTAATCTGCTGTGTTTAGAGACCTCCTGTAGAGAAAAAGCCCACTGCCCGCAGAGAGACTGCAGTGTGTTTATCTGACACTAGCTCCAGCACAAGCAGGAGCGCTCAGAGCTCACAGAGCGCTCCGGGACGGCAGCCTCAGATGGCCAAAGCTGTGGACGCACACATCCCCAGTTTGAAGCGAAGGAGGCTGGGTGAGTCAAGTTAAAGGATACATATTCTGTATTATTAGGCCCGAGCGCCACAAGCTGGTGAGAGGCCTTTTCGTTCCATAAGGCGGTGCGAAGCGAGCGCTTTCCAAAAATGTATGGTGTATGAAATTTGAAAAATGGGAAACATTGTTTTCACATCGGAATATTATTCGTCTTCTTTCTTTCTTCTCAGGACCAACCCCCCTATTTTTCACCCAGTTAGCATTGACGAAAAGTCACAAAAATTTGCACACGTCCTAAAAATTGAGCCAATCTGGCTATTACCCTTTTCTAAAATGTTAAAAATTGGCGCGTCAGCGCCCCCAAATGTACCAAAAATGCATTGAGTGATAGGAAATGCATCCATCCATCCATTTTCTTCCACTTTATCCGGGGCCGGGTCGCGGGGGCAGCAGTCTAACCAGGGACTCCCAGACTTCCTACTCCCCAGACACTTCCTCCAACTCCTCCGTGGGGATCCCGAGGCGTTCCTAGGCCAGCTGAGAGACATAGTCTCTCCAGCGTGTCCTGGGAAGAGGCCCCGGGGCCTCTTCCCGGTGGGACATGCCTGAAACACCTCCCGAGGGAGGCGCCCAGGAGGCATCCGGAACAGATGCCCGAGCCACCTCAGCTGGCTCCTCTCGACGTGGAGGAGCAGCGGCTCTACTCCGAGCTCCCCCCGTGTGGCCGAGCTCCTCACCTTATCTCTAAGGGAGCGCCCAGCCACCCGGTGGAGGAAACTCATTTCGAACGCTTGTATCCGCGATCTTGTTCTTTCGGTCATTACCCAAAGCTCAAGACCATAGGTGAGGGTAGGAACGTAGACCGACCGGTGAATCGAGAGCTTTGCCTTTCGACAAAGGTCCGATGCAGCGACTGCAGCCGCTGCACCGATCCGCCTGTCAATCTCACGCTCCATCCTTCCCTCACTCGTGAACAAGACCCCGAGATACTTGAACTCCTCTACTTAGGGCAAAGACTCCCCACCCACCTGAAGAGGGCAAGCCACCTTTTTCCGGTCGAGAACCATGGCCTCGGATTTGGAGGTGCTGATTCTCATCCCAGCCGCTTCACACACTGCTGCAAACCGTCCCAGTGCATGTTGCAGGTCCGGGTTTGATGGAGCCATCAGGACAACATCGTCTGCAAACAGCAGAGATGGAATCCTGTGGTCCCCAAACCGGACACCCTCCGACCCCTGACTGCGCCTAGAAATTCTGTCCATAAAAATCATGAACAGAACCGGTGACAAACGGCAGCCCTGGCGGAGTCCAACATGCACTGGGAACAGGTCTGACTTACTGCCGGCAATGTGAACACAGCTCCTGCTCCGGTCATACAGGGACCGGACAGCCCTGAGCAAAGGGCCCCGGACCCCATACTCCCGGAGCACCCCCCAAAGGACACCCCGAGGGACACGGTCGAAAGCCTTCTCCAGATCCACAAAGCACATGTGTACTGGTTGGGCAAACACCCATGAACCCTCGAGCACCCGATGGAGAGTATAGAGCTGGTCCAGTGTTCCACGACCGGGACGAAAACCACTCTGCTCCTCCTGAATCCGAGGTTAGACTATATCGGTCGGATTCTCCTTTCCAGTACCTTGGAATACACCTTATCGGGGAGGCTGAGGAGTGTGATCCCTCTGTAGTTGGAACACACCCTCCGGTCCCCTTTCGTGAACAGAAGGACCACCACCTCGCTCTGCCAGTCCAGAGGCACTGTCCCCGACCGCCACGCAATGTTGCAGAGACGTGTCAGCCAAGACAGTCCTACAACATCCATCGACTTTAAGTACTCAGGGCGGATCTCATCCACCCCCGGAGCCCTGCCACTGAGGAGTTTGCGAACAACCTCAGTGACTTCAGCTTGGGTGATGGATGAGCTAGTCTCTACTTCCTCTTCGGAAGACGTGACTGAGGGATTAAGGAGGTCCTCAAATTATTTCTTCCACCGTCCGACGACATCCTCAGTCAAGGTCAGCAGGCCTCCACCCACACCGTAAACGGTGTTGGTGAGGCACTGCTTCCCCCTCCTGAGGCACCGGACGGTTTGCCAGAATTTCTTTGGGGCCGACCGATAGTCCTCCTCCATGGTCTCCCCGAACTCCTCCCAGGCCCGGGTTTTTGCCTCTGCGACAGCACAAGCTGCGGCTCGCCTGGCCTGCCGATACCCGTCGATGACCTCAGGAGACCCACAAGCCAGAGTGGCCTGATAGGCCTCCTTCTTCAGTCTGACGGCATCCCTTACTTCCGGTGTCCACCACCGGGTTCGAGGGTTGCCGCCACGACAGGCCACGAGAGACCTTGCGACCACAGCTCCGAGCAGCCGCATCAACAATGGAGGCGGAGAACATGGTACACTCGGACTCGATGTCCCCAGCCTCCCCCGGGACATGGGAGAAGCTCTCCCGGAGGTGCGAGTTGAATACCCTACTGACAGAGAGCTCCGCAAGACGTTCCCAACAGACCCTCACAATGCGCTTGGGTCTGCCAAGTCTGTCCGGCTTCCTCCTCCGCTAGCGGATGCAACTCACCACCAGGTGGTGATCGGTTGACAACTCTGCCCCTCTCTTCACCCGAGTGTCCAAGACACGCGGCCGGAGGTCAGATGACACGATCATTGACCTCCGGCCTAGGGTGTCCTGGTTCCACGTGTACTGGTGGACACCCTTGTGCTTGAACACAGTATTCGTTATGGACAATCCGTGGCTAGCACAGAAGACCAATAACTGAACACCACTCGGGTTCAGATCGGGGAAGCTGTTCTTCCCGATCACCCCTCTCCAGGTGTCACTGTCATTGCCCACGTGGGCGTTGAAGTCCCCCAGTAGACCAACGAAGTCCCCGGTCTGTGCACTGTCCAGTACCCCTCCCAAGGACTCCAAGAAGACCGGGTACTCTGCACTGCTGTTTGGCCCATAGGCCGCCACAACAGTGAGAGACCTGTCCCCCACCCGAAGGCGAAGGGACACGACCCTCTCGTCCACCGGGGTGAACTCTAACACGTGGTGGCTGAGCTGAGGGGCTATAAGCAAACCTACACCAGCCCGCCGCCTCTCCCCGCGGGCAACACCAGAGAAGTAGAGCGTCCAGCCCCTCTCGAGGAGATGGGTTCCAGATCCCAAACTGTGCATCGAGGTGAGGCCGACTATATCTAGTCTATCGCTCAACCTCCTGCACAAGCTCAGGCTCTTTCCCCCCCAGCGAGGTGACATTCCATGTCCCTAGAGTTAGTCTCTATGTCTGAAGATCTGGTCGCCGAGGCCCCTGCCGTCGACCGCCGCCCAGATCTCTCTGCATCGGTCCCTTATGGATATTCTGAACCGATCTTTGTCTGACCCGTCACCAAGGACCTGATTGCCTTGGGAGACCCAACCAGGGGCTTGAAGCCCCTGACAACATAGCTCCCCTGATCATTCGGGCACTCAAACCCCTCCACCACGCTAAGGTGTCGGTTCAGGGAAATGACCAAAAAAAATAATCTGTTCGTAGAATCATGAAATTTGGCACGGAGATGGATGGTTACAAGATAAATAAAAAATATTATTACCGCAATGCCGTCCGCCCAACCAAATGTCGGCCATATTGGTTAAAAAATGGCTAAGCATGACTCGGGAGTGTTTCCAAATGTCGTACTTTTACAAACTCCTCCCAGAGCGTTGGCCCTAAAGAGCTGAAATTTGGTGAAAATGGTGCTGAGGAGTGGGACATCAAAAGTCATTCAAATCACTTTGATACCTGTCACAGTCTCTGTGCGGCGAAGCCGCAAACTGTAGCTCGAATTTCAGAAATTTTTCAATTTTTAAATTTGCTGCCGTTTGCGCAGATAAAGTCCCAATTGTGTCAAATTAGAATCAGTTGTTAAACTCTTTGCCCTAAACCTACTTGAAGTGAAATAAATTAATTTGGCGCGACAGCGCCCCCTACAGATTTTATATGGAGGGTAAAATATTTAGTTTTGCGAAATTTTACACAAAATTCTATTTTGGCATCCGATCAAAAAAGTCAATGAGACCCACGTCATAATTTTTACGGCTTTTGCCGTAGTGATGACAGAAACCTCCCATGTTATTCCAATGGGGAAATCGCCAGATCTCTGAAATTCAAACATGCTTACACTTTGTACTCTTCCTAGGGTGTTAGCCCTATTAACCTGAAATTTGGGGAGACTCATCTTCAGGGGTGGACCATCAAAAGTTATAATTTTTTTTCTTCTAAGAGTCATGGTCTCTGTGCGGCCAAGAATTCAAAACAAAATTGCTTTTTGATGGGAAAGCAAAGGGGAGAAGATGTGACAGCGTCAAGGATTCAGCAGTAGGTGTAATAAAAGGAAAATTGGGGCGCGTTAGTGCCCCCTCCTCTTGCGGCGTGGCCAGGGCTGATCATTGCCGCTTGCGGCTATATTTTCAATTGTTCTTGTCCTTTAAACATGCTTTTGAGTGCCTCTCATGTTTTAGAGCTTAAAATAGTTTACAAACAGCAGAAATTACATCATACCAGTCAGGTGTTTCCCATGTCAGGAAGTAAGTTCAATCTACTTTCGCTCACACTCTAAAAAGTAGCATCCCAACAACTGCAGACGGACCCTTCTCAAATAGTTGTGTGTGTGAATGTGTGTCTGTCTGTGTGTAGATGACCATAATGGGCCGAACGGGATGGCCAAAATCTGTATTGAGTACGAGTCTGGAGCCCCTGAGAACCACAGGAGGCCCACCACTCTGCTGGCCGCTCTGGAACAAGACCATCTGGGAGGACCAAAGGATGAGTCCTGGGCAGGCGAGGAGAAGGTACTCGAGTGTGCTCAAACAGACCAATCTGATCTTCAGTCGAATATTTTAGAAGGCAGGAGTGCCACTTAAATTTGTAGATGTTATAAAGTTGTCCTTTTGGTAGATTGGAATGAAACATTTACCCCAACTCTTCTTCCTTTTTTAGAGTAACGAGGAACGTAACGGGTTGGTTTTGTGCACCCATGTAATCTAGTACTTGTTACTAATGTGTTAGTTTTGGTTGGTTCTCACCTCTCTCATCTTGTCTCTACAATCCCAGAGCTCAGTGTTGTGACCATGTGCACTGCAACTAGTGACTTGTCCTCACGCCAAAGACATAAACTCTGATGTACGCTTCTTCGTTATAACCACTGTTTTGTATCTGAGGAGTAAATATAGAGTAACAGCGATGTGGTGAGTTTGATTTAAATAAACTAGTTTAAAACAAACGGATAGTTTATAAAAGACCCAAGAGTACTCTTGGGTAACCAAGAGTAACCTTTTACTTTTATAACATAGTAACGCAACGCATTAGTTTTTGAGGGCAGTAACGAGGTAATTTAACGAGTTACTTTTAAAAGTAAGCAACATCTCTATATACAGTATTACATCGTGTACCATAGGGCTGGGAATCACTGGGTACCTCACGATACATTTTTTCAATACTTTGATCTTGATCTAAGCAGACAATCATACTCCGCTCTTATGTCCTCTCCCATGCAGAGGAATCATCTGCTTTGTCTGCTGCACTGCTGTTACTTTAAACCTTGTGAGGTTCAAAGTTCACCCAGCACAACCATGGGGCAGGTGATGTTTCTGTTTTCTGTCTTTTGTGTAGGCGAGCCGGCTGTCCACTCTGTCACTGCAGTATGACAAGAGGATCCACGACGAACTCAGAGGAGGAAAGCGCAAAATCAAAGTAGTCCAAGAGCAGGTTTGTACAAAGCAGCGTTCTCACCGTAGGCCGCACTTCTGAGGTTAATGTAGGTGAGCTGCAGTGTCACAGAAATGAATGCATCAGGTCCGTCTGGGCAAGCTGCCCTAAACATCATGTGTAAATATTATATACTGCTGACCTGACCAGCCAGTTCCTCCCACATTATGTTCAAATGAGGTTTTGTAAAGTAGTCTGTCCAAACGTGTTGGGAATAGCTGGTCAGGCAAGGATACTGGCCGTCTGTCCATGTTTACACAATATAAGTGTGCTTCTGGGAACATATGGATACTCATGGATCTGTGGTGTTTCTCTGAAGAAAAGGTGTGTCTCTGAGGACATGTCTGAGGAAGGCAAAGCCAGCAGAGCAAAGGGTTTCCTGGCAGAGATGAAGAAGACCCTCAGCCAGGTGAACTTTGAGCGAGTTGTCCAAGCTCTGCAGAGCTACAAGAAGACTGATGACTTGGACACACTGTTAGTGGAGACGGCTGTGTTAGCTGAGGACGCCAACACTCACAATCTACTACGAGGTAATGACCTGTTTTCAGTTACGGCTCTGTTTGTCTGCATTTCACTCGTCATCCGAACAACTGCTTACATTTGTTGGTAAAACAGGTTTTTACCAGTTTGTTCGTCCTCATCACAAGAAGAGGTTTGATGAGCAGTGCAGACTGCAGACAGGAAATGGCTGTGGCTTTAAGTCAGACCACGCTCTGTCAAAAGAGTACAAGAAAACACTTGTTGAACAAGGTCAGGAATGTTTGCTCATTCTGGTTTTTTTTTCCATTGTATTCGATAGTGTTTTTCTACTGTTTGATTTCCTCTGGCACACAAGCAGAAGATGGACAGTTCTCTTTCTGTCTCTTTGCAGGAAGCCGTGTGTGCCCTGCTCCCACTTCGACCTGCACTCTGCTGAACACACAGCAACTGAACCAAGGAGGAGCACACCTCAGCCCAGGTCTGAGCTCCCAGCATGCTCCTCTTCAGCTGGAACTCAACTGTTCTCATCCACATGTCTGCAGTAAAACCAGTCTCAGAAAAACGAGCCCTGTCTTCTGGCTAAATGTCCTTTTAACTACTGCTTTATCCCATCACAATAGAATAGTGGAAATAGAGTTAATTTGTGCAGACAGTAAAGACGTTTGGGCCGCTTTGGTCTCATGAGGATCGGCCCTGTACTTTCACAAATGTATCAACTTCTATCAACCCCTTCTGCCAGTGTGTGTGCACCATAAGAGCGTGTTCATGACTCCTCCCACTCTGCCCTCTGACCCCTGTCCTTCCTCCATGTGTCAGTGTGCTTCTGCGCTGTGCAAACTTTGCTTTATGAAAGGAAAGTACAAAGTGTTTTACTCTGACCGATCTCCTGAGCTTATTGAACACAAGCCACTGCTCGTGTTGGAACTGATGTGATGGGCCTAAATGTGACATGAAAAGCCTCCTAAATGACTCCAGTGGTATGGGTTAGGGTTAGTCATAGACCTATGTCAAGCTGAATGCATAAAACACAGGTCAGCTTTATCATAGAAGAGATGAAGTATGCAATATTTCTGAATTGACATTTGGGTAGGTGTATCATAATGAAGATAATATGATTAACTGCGATAATTTAATTGCAATATTTTTGTCAGATTTGTATTTAAATGGATCCCAAGCCTAATATTAAGCATAAACCAGGATAAAATATCTAAATTTTCACAGTATAACTACCTCCTTTTGACACTGTTGTCATTTGAAGCCACCTCTGATGTAGTATGTTCAGAGTGTAGTGTTGCCATGGTGACCTCTTGTCTCCTGTAGACCCCGTGACAGCGCTGTCCTCATCGTGCAGCCAGCTCAGCACCCAGCTGCTGAACCAGGGAGAAGAGCATCTTAAATGTGGAGGTCTGCTGCCGTCTCAAACTGGTACAGTCGCTTCACTCGCTCTTATCACAAGTACAAGTATAAAATTTTAGTGTTTTTGCTTTAGTTTCAGCTCCAAAGACTGAAATCCACGCCACATTCTTAGCCAACGTGAAGAAAGCTTTGGGAGCTGAGAAATCGTCTCGACTCTTCCAAGCCATCCGCAGCTACAAGCAAACGGACAACTACGAGCAGCTGGTCAGCGTTGTGGTGAGCCTCCTGACCGAGAGGGACGAGGACTTCCACCTCCTCACCAGTATGTCTCAAGACTTTACACATACTTTACACTTTAAAGGACTCTAATCCAATGCTTTCTTTGGAAGGATTTGGAGCGTTCATTCGTCCTCAGCATAAAACACAGTACAAAGAACTGTTGGCGTCACTGACCGGTCAGACCACTGCCCCCACTGAACTCTCTGTAGTGGACGAACAACCTACACACAACGGTGAGTCGTGTGTGTCTCTCTGTGTGCGTGCGTGCGTGTGTACAGTTGCAAGATAAAACATGTCTACTCTTTTTTGCATACTTACCACTTTTATTTTTAAGACAACACAAGTAAACATAAAATGCAGGTACAAAATGATATACCTAACCTGATGAACCTAAGGAGTTAAGATTGAACAGGGTCAAAGTCCAGTCATGGTCCCACAGAAGACCCCCAGCCTGAGGGAAAGCCAGCGACGGGGGTTTGGGCTGATAAATATGGCTATCCTTGGGCTCAATACTTGTGTTGTGGCTTCTGTGACGACACCCTGCTGTAAGAAGTCACCACTCAAGTCGTCATTGTGTTTTTATTCCAGGACCACCTGCTCTGACGACTCAAAGTAAGATCTCCACTTTTTTCTCAAGCAGTCAAAGAAGATGAGATTTGTCATAGTTTCAGTTGAACTTTGAACAGCACTGCAACTGGATTATGAGTGGAGTATTTTGCCGTGATCTGAATTCCAAGCTGAGACCTCTGAAAGTGAATGTTGCATTTCCCTCAACAAAGTCAGTTACTTTCACTGAGCTGGACCATTTGTCAGTGAACAT
>NW_027315801.1:18506463-18538963 GCF_026437365.1 Eucyclogobius newberryi | reverse complement strand
ACGTGACTAGAAACGAAACAAACAAGAGTGGAATAAGAAATAAGGAAGTGCAGCTTTAGTTTAGGTTCTATCTTGAGCTGAGGTCTCATTTCAGAGGGATTTAAAGATTAGCAGAAGATAAACAGCTCTCCTTAGTCCCAATGGCCAACACAGAGCTGCACAGCACAAGGACAGTGAGAGACAAGTTTAGTTTAGGTTTAGTAAGTCCAACACAAGAGTCCAGAGTAAAGGCGTAAACCGCGCTGAGCTTACCTTGTACAGGGGTCCTCTGTACGTGAGCAGCAGCAGGCCATTGCTCACCGCTATGTGCAAACAAAACGCGATTTTCCCCGGAGTTTCAGTGAGATAATCAAAGACCCAGTCTACGTGTCCAAAGAAGTTCCGGATAAGTGGGATGAGGACCACGCTGAGTCCTAAAACAAAGGCTTTGACACTGACTCTTCCCTCCAGCACCAGCCCGCTGCCCGCCATGATCAGCCTCGGCGGGAACTCTCGCAGTGCTACCGTTTCCTACGGGCACGGGCAAGCCTCGCGAGAGGTGGTCACTCCAAAGCAAAACTAATACTGAAACTGTTTAAAATTATTGAACTATATTTCAAATAGTCAGCAAAATCTGTTAGATTTGAGATAACCTGTATTTTAGAAAAGCACAAAAAAACAAAACCACTTCCAAAGCGCAGTGTGAGCTGCGCATGCGCCCGTTGCCCTTCCTCTCTGCCCATCTCTCCGTCATGGCGCCTGTTGTAAGTACGAAGCACGAGCGCGTGTTCGCAAAAATACGGCTTTTTCTCTGTGTTTTCATGATTTAGTGTTCATATTAAAGGCAGTGTCCGCGAGGCTTGATACGCGTGTGCTGTGGTCAGAGTGATGTATGGTCTTTGTTACAGAATATAGCTCCGGAACAAGACCTGTGGCTAACTACTTAGCATTAGCTTAACCATATTCGAAAAACAACCAATTTTTCAACACGCCAGCAACAGTGTATCCTCTGCACCCACAGTAGAGCCTCTGCTCCCACAGTAGAGCCTGTGCGCCCACAGTAGAGCCTCTCCTCTGTACCCACACTACAGTCCTCTGCACCCTCAGTACAGTCCTCTGCACCCTCAGGACTACAGTCCTCTGCACCCTCAGGACTACAGTCCTCTGCACCCTCAGGACTACAGTCCTCAGTCCTCTGCGCCCACACTACAGCCCTCCGCGCCCGCACTACAGTCCTCCGCGCCCACACTCTACATTATCATGTGACTGACACAACGTTTTTTTGTATTCTGCAGCAGAGGAAACCGAACGTGGGTAAAAGTGGAAAGAAGAAGAAGCAGCTTCTAAAGTTCACTCTGGACTGCACTCATCCTGTGGAAGATGGCATCATGGACGCCGCCAACTTTGTAAGAGCTCCACGCTTCTGTCATTCATTAATTCCCTGTGGTTTGCTTAAAAATGACCATGCTTTTCAATCTTTTAAATACTCATAATTCCAGGAGCAGTTCCTTCAGGAGCGGATTAAAGTCAATGGAAAGGCTGGGAACCTGGGTGGAGGTGTAGTGTCCATTGAGCGAAGCAAAAGTAAAATCACAGTCTCTTCTGAGGTGCCCTTCTCCAAGAGGTGAGCCTCACTCTGCTGTTCCAATGTTCTGTTAGTCATACATTTGTGCTCCTACAAGCATTATACAGCTTGTTTTACTAACTTGTCCAATTGTATTTGAATGCACTTATGCACAACTGGTTCTGATAGAAAAACTTGTACTGAAAAGTGGCAGTGACTGGGAGAGCATTACTCAAAGGTCTGTTGCGATGTTAAAGCTAATTCATTTATTATTATTAATTCCTTTTCTTTTTTATAACATTTATTAACATTGCAGTTGGGTGGACGTAGGGTTAAGTTTGCGAATCACAAAATATGTTTGCTGCCTTTTGGCCAGAGGGTTTTTAATCTCAATGCAACTCCTGGTTAAATAATGGTTTAACATGATGGACCTTTTTGTTCAATAGACCGGTTGCAATTCTCTGTGCAATGAAATGTTAAAAAAATAGATTAGCCTGCTTTATCCTTTTTTCCTCCTTTTTGTGCTTCATAAACCATGAAGCTGCCCAGAGTCCCACGCTTACATAGACTTATCATCCGATAGATTAAAAAAAATGCAGAATGACGCTTTGAGATTCGATAAGCACGTGTTTGGCTTCACAAGTGGTCATGGAGCAAGTGCGGATGAAATGACAGCAAACCACCTTCCATCGCAGGACCCTAATGCCGTCCTGTCTAGACCGGACGCGTAGTGTCGGTGCCGCCCGCTCCCTGCGCGTCCTTGCAGTGCGGCTGCAGAAAACCTGAACAGCGTTGGTGTATTTATTATTTGACTAAACAAAAAGTAAGCGGTACGTTCACTAATCGCTTTGCAACATAGACGTGTGACTCGTTCCGTGTTCAGAGAGGATCGAATGCTTCATATTTAGAACATATTTGTGGTGATTCATGTGTCCAAAGTGATGGCACACACTCTTTGCTACTCCCCAAAGACCCCTTTTGTCCAGAAATGTGTTGCTGTGGGTGGGACCAATGGACTGACCGAGGTAAAAGCTGTTTGTTTCAAGTACCGTATTTTGCACACGAAAAGGCGCACCGGATTATTAAGCGCACCATCAGCTATCTGTGTACCATGTGTACTGGTCCATACATAAAGCGCATAAGATAAACAAAACAGACGGATAAGTCAGAATCAGTTGAGCTTTACTAAACGCGTTCAACTCATTCAGATCAACATTGTTCAACATCAAAACACACTCTGCTATCGCTAACAGACACGTTAGCGTATCCACAACAACTACCAGCCTCGTTCAGTTGCAACACGTAAAATACATCACAATACACTCACTTTTTCAGTTCATTCCTCGTCATCAAATGCGCCGAAGTACAGCTATGACCAGACGTCCCGATTTACCTGGGACACCCCCTATTGTTTACATCCCGTGTCCCGGTTTAACGTCTGCTGGGGCGCATAATGGTAAAAGCAGCCAAAGCGCCGATAGTGCTCCGTGCTAAAATCTCTTTGGTCATGTGATCCCGTATCTCGGACCCACGCAGCAGTTCAGTGATAATTCCGGCCTTATGATCCCACAGTTGACTGATAATTTAGCCCGTAAGCGCATTTGTAATAATATAAGAGTTCCAATGGTCTCTTGGCAGCAGCCATCTTGGGGTCCTTCATTTACCGGTAGGTGTCTGCGTTGTGCCTGACTGAAAATGTTTATGTTTTGACAAAATGTCGCGTGTGCCCATGGATCTATTATAATGCCTGGATAGGGTATGGCTAGCCGCAGCATGTCGCAGACTACCCCAGTGGCCACTCCATTGGTACTGCATTGTGCGTCCAGAAAGCTTTTTTTCCCTAGAGCGCAATGTAACTAAAAACTGCTCGTGTTCGGCTGACAGGGCACGTAGAGCTTTCAATTCTTACTTATTTATGGGTCATGGACTTTTTCCAATTTTAAGATTCTTCAGTTGTCTTTAAAGGCGGTATGTACGATTTTTCGGCGATTTGAGAACGCAGGCAGAAGTGCGCATGCGCACTCCCCCGTGCCGACTGATACAACACACACGTGCGTTTGTTTATTAGCGCAACGGAGCGCATCCATCGCTCGTCTCCCGTAGATTTCTGTCCACTTCTGCGTCAGCTCGGACTGTCTTTCTCCGTCTTCATTTTGTCCCGTACACTGAGGGAACTATATTAAGATAGATCCATGCGCTTAGGCACGCGGAAACGTGGGGACGAGCCTGACGAGCCTGACGCGGCTGCAGGTGAGTGGTAGGTGCGTTTTATGATTGATACGTGGCAGGACAAATGATTTATCCACGCCACGAGGAAATATGATAAATTTGCGGAAAAAAATCGTCCATACCACCTTTTAAAACGCATTTTAAGCTGTTAGCTTCGGCTACGCTCTAGCGCGCCGCTCTAGCCCAGCTCGTGACCGTCTAGACCAATCAGAGCGCGTGTAGGTGAAGTGAACGGGCCGAGATGCCGTGGAAGAGCGCAAATGCCACGACTGAGCTACAGGCGTAAAAATATGAATCTATGAGTTTAATAACTGAACAAATCAAGAAACTAATGACCACCACGGATCTAAGGGCCGCGGATCTACGACTCAGAAGTGATGTCTTGAAATGTTTCTGCCTGAAAAAGTGGAAGTGTTCTTGAGCTTTAAGCACTGCCTTTGATGAAGGTCTTTGCTAGTTAAATATCTGTGTAAAGTTGTGGAAAAAGCCATTCAAAAGTTTGTGCCGACATCACTGCCAGATGTTAATTGGCAAAAACCAACACTGTTCATAATATTTCTGAAGTGATTTTGCATTAATAAAAAGGCACAAAGTAAACGCCTCCTCTTGACACAAAATGAAACTGACCAGCTGCAATTTAGTTCTGTTCATGATTTGACCTATATTGGCATGAACTGATAGTCATAACCTCTTACTGTATATAATATGATTATTTTCCTGCCGTTTGCTTATTACTCCATATGTCTTTTTTTTTTATTGCATGTTTCTATTTTCCTGCTGTTCTTGATTTGTACATTCACTGGGACGTAATTTTAAATTATTTTAATTGATGCTTGTGACTCAACACAAAATGAAGATACAGTTGATTATTCGTGATGTTTGTACTGTCTCCTTCAGATATTTGAAGTACCTGACCAAAAAGTATCTGAAGAAAAACAACCTTCGGGATTGGCTCAGAGTCGTGGCAAACACCAAGGAAAGCTATGAGCTCCGCTACTTCCAGATAAACCAGGATGAGGAGGAGGAGGAGGATGAGGATTAAATATTTCTTAATAAAAATTCTGTTTACACTACATATTGTCTGTTTTGTTCCTTCAAAGCACAGGTATGAAGCTGTATGGGCAGAAGTTGGCTGTGGAAATGAGTTGACTTTCCTCATTACAACCCCACTCAGGCTGTTCGGGCATCATTTCCATGTTTTCGTTATCTTTTTATTACGGTATTTGAAATGGGGTGTTCCTCATTACAAACTATTTTTGAAATCCCGTGTCACAAACATTGAATATACTTCAACATTACCCATCAAAGGATGGACATATATATATATATATATATATATATATATATATATATATATATATATATATATATATATATATATATATATATATATATATACATATACATACATACATACATACATACATACATACATACATATACACACTCTCCACCCGGAGTACCTTGAGCCAGGGTCTCACAAAGAGGATTCTAATAGCCCATTAAAATTCTGAATAGGTTAGCTCGGTAGATACAAGGGGGGAGTTTCTGTTGAAACAAACAACTCTTTCTACTTCAGGAAGGCTCCTCCCAATGGGCGGGTCTTACCACAGAACAGTATTAATATCGGAGTTCTCGATCTAAATTCTTTTATTGACAATGACTCTTGGATGAGAGTCGAAACGTCTATTTTTTCAAACTGAGTCCAGATGACTACAACTGAAGCTTTTTCTACTATGGAACACGCCTGGACGAATGAGGGATTACACCGACATTATTACATTATGCCATTCTTAGATGGCCGTTATGTGTAACTAAGTTGTGTTGATTTCAGAAATGTACTAACCAAACAAATCAAATCTGCAAAGACACTGAATGTTCCTGTGTGGCGAGTCGGAGCCGTTACCTCTAAAGCCAGTGTCAGATGACATTTTAGTGAGTTATCGTTCTAGGGGCCAGTGGTGTAGTTACGTGCTACGCAGGTGTATGCTGTATACTCTCAACAAATTGATCACTTAGTGCCCTGTTTCCTATTCAGGTTAAAAGTTATTAATCATCAAATACATACATGGTGCTTTCTAGAGCCTCAATCTGTTCTTCAGCTGGAGCAGAGGCGGAGCAGGGAAATTTAGGAACTGTGGGGGCCCTCGTAATAAATGGAGTAATGAGTTGCCAATAAGAATAATTTTGGTTACCCCACTTAGGATTGTCTTTTTTTGTAATTTTGCACACACACCTCTTCTCTAGGCTTAGGTCTTGTTAGGCTCCTGCTGTGTCGTTTGCACTCTGCACCAGTGGTTTAACGGACCAATCACATGGCATATACGGGATGTGGGGTCTTTATTTCGGAGTCTTTATTTCACAAACACTCACATTTCTCTCTCACCAGTGCACACTTTAACATTCTGCCCGCCCAAAGTTATTGTCATTCTTAGTAAAAATGGTGGTGGACACTGCTTAAATGTAGAGACTGGTCCTGTGCATGCTGTTGCGTCATTTTGACCAAATAAAAGTGTAGAGATTGAAACATAAAACACGTCACGACATCAAACTCATCCACTGTAGGCTACCCATGTTCACAATAAGATGAAGCCTTTACGTTCCAAAGTCAAAATATGGCCCTAACTGGCACCACAATACAAGTAACTTATCATTTGTTCAGAATTTCTAGGAGGGAGACCCACTGTCCCTCCTCCCTGTGGTTATTATTAAAATACCTTTCGTAAAGTTTGGATTGTAATTTGTTTTAAAAACTCCGATAGGGACCTCCAGCCTAGGGCCTCCAAGATCCTAAATCTGGCCCTGGCTTGATGCTGCTCCAGTGACCCCATCTCTGACAGGTAGGCACTCTCCATGGGTGCTCCTCCTCAGTGGGTGCCATTGCTGCTGCTCCTACCTGAGCGTCTTCAGATGGTCTTCAGCAGATCCACTTAGCCGTGCTCACGTCACTAAGAGGATTTATTAACTTAAGCAGCAGCAGATGAATGAAGTGTTCATACTGCACTCCAGCCCTTTGTGCTGAATGAAGCCCACTTCAGAGGGACCAGCATAGACCCCACACCTGAGCCATGGAGGGCCTTGAACAGGTACTCACTCATGCACTGAGATCCCTCATACTACCTACAACCTGAGGTCACCAGACTGTCTAGTCTTTGTATCAGGAGAGGATGACACTCACTCACGCACGCTCCATGTTCCTAGTGAACATCTTAGGTGGGTGACGTGACTTGCTAAAGGAAGTGAACCATTGGAATTATTTATCGGCCTATTATATCTTATGATATTTTAATTAAATGTAGAAATTGCTCTGTTCTTATATTTGTCAGGCAGGAGATGTTTGTTAGGTCAGCACAATTGGCCTATGTTACCTGTTGCCTTTTATGTATTTTACTAAACTTATTTTGCGACTGAGCTACAATTGTATTGATTGTTTAAAGAAAGAAAAGTAGTTTATGCAATACAGTGTACTTATTCAATGTTTTGATGATTCAAATGAGCCTATTTCATATTAAGTTTGAGCAATTAGTCGTTTAACAAAGAAATACTGTTTTTGTTAAAAGGTATTTGGTTTTTTAACAATAGTGATGTAGCTTAATGCAGAATATAATGTGAAATACATTGATTACGCATTTCATAATTATTCATAGTGGTTGACTTTGGTACAGTGTCCAGAGCTCTACAAGGTTTAAACAGAAAGGCCTCTCCTTTGGCGTTGGAATTGAACCTTAGACCTTCTGTCCAGGTCCTGTGAGGCAGTGCCCTTCCCCTTTCCCCACACTCTACACCCTCGCACACACTTTTCCCCACGCTCTACACCCTCGCACACACTTTTCCCCACGCGCTACACCCTCGCACACACTTTTCCCCACGCTCTACACCCTCGCACACACTTTTCCCCACGCTCTATACCCTCGCACACACTTTTCCCCACGCTCTACACCCTCGCACACACTTTTCCCCACGCTCTACACCCTCGCACACACTTTTCCCCACGCTCTACACCCTCGCACACACTTTTCCCCACGCTCTACACCCTCGCACACACTTTTCCCCACGCTCTACACCCTCGCACACACTTTTCCCCACGCTCTACACCCTCGCACACACTTTCCCCCACGCTCTACACCCTCGCACACACTTTTCCCCACACTCTACACCCTCACACACACTTTGTTTCACATCTGATACCTTCTGACGCACTTGTTTCACATCTACACACCTTTTGGAGGGTTCCACAGCCCTGTTTTAGCTGTTGAAGACCTGCGTGATGTGTTCCCCACAGGTGACCCCTGCTCTGCTGCTGTCCGTGGGAGCGGCGGTGATGGGCTCACTGCAGTTTGGATACAACACCGGAGTCATCAATGCACCACAGAAAGTCCGTCCTGCTGTCATACTCATCATTTTCACACTGACTGCCTTCACTTTGAGACAAATACTAGGCCTGGAGTTATTATTTCTGCCGGATGATATTTGTCTTTGGAAGTGTATTTCAAAGTTATAATTGGCACATTCCCACCAGCCCTACTTGGCCTGGTTGTGTTTCCATTACTCTTTTAATCTATTCTAATTAGCATTGATTGGAGCAGAGTGCTGGTGGAATCCATGGAGTTTCCATGGATATTGTTTTTGTGGACAGTTTCCATGGATACAAGACCATCTCTACAAGACCAGGGTCTAGTAGAGATGATTACCAAGAGTACCAAGAGATAACTACTAACCCTAACCCTGGTTCTGGACTGTTTCAGAGCTGGTTCCAGGCTGGTTCTGTGCTTGTTTTCAACCAAACAAGGCCTAGTGTGTGTTGCCATGGCACCGCACTGTTTAATAACTAACAATTATCATTTGTTTACTAGCTAATGATTAGAATTTATTTTGTTTTTTTATTCACCAAAGTGATTCCCAGCGATTTCAGCCAAAACTGATTATAATATTTGAAACGAAATATTTAACGGAATAAATTCTGGCTATAATTTGTAACTTTATGATTAATATTTCATAGGAACAGGTCCTCATTTCTGGCCCAGTTCTTAATTGGTGCTCAATCAGAAGCAGTTTTTTTTGGTGGAAAACAGCAGAACCAGTTACGAAACGGCAACCAGCTCCGAACTGGCACTGGCACCAGTGATGGAAAGGGCCAGTGTCAACTACAACCACTAGAACCTGGGCCAAACAGGTACTAAACAGTATCTGGTCCCAGTTAAGCAGGACTGGCGGAAACGCTCCAAACCAGAACCAAGTAGAGTAAGAGTAGGGCCAAGTAGGGCTGGAGTAGGGCCAAGTAGGGCTGGTGAAAATGGCCCACTATTTTTTAGATTTTAGTTCAATCCAATTAAATTGTATTAAAACTACAACAACAAAAAACTGGGGGGAAAACTAGAAACCTTGGATTTAGAGTCCAGGACTGACGAGCTTCCATTTGCAGATGGACTGTGGCATCCAGGCAGATGAGGAGCAGTTCATCTAGTGTAGAGAGTTCCTCCAGGCAGATGAGGAGCAGTTCATCTAGTGTAGAGAGAGTTACTCCAGGCAGATGAGGAGCATCCGGGTCTATAGTTTAGGGTCGTGAGATACACACCAGTGTATGCAGACACCGGGGACGAGGTGGGTTAAGTGTCTTGGCCAAGGACAGCAGATCACACTGGGGGGATCTGACCGCTCTATCAAGAGAGTTTATGTCGAGAGAGGGATTCAAACCGCCAACCTTCAGATCAGAACACAAGCACTCTGCCACTGAGCTACTCCAAGAAAAACACGTTAACAGCAATGAGTTTCCATGATTACAATACCAGATTCTTGATGAGTAATGAAGACGCAACCAGGCCAGGTCAAGTAGAAGAGGAAGGCTGTTCTGACTGACCCATACTTACTTTCACGTCCAACAGCTTGTTGCTTTACAAGCAAATATGTCCATAATTTAGCAATATACATTTATTAATGAAGCAATATTTATATGACTTACAAAATTATATTTATAATAATAGGTTGTAATCTATATTTTTCAATAATACTTTAAAAACATGATCATAGACAGAGTATTAGTAACATTAGACTGGTTGGTCCTCATCACTAAAGGGATAGTGATAGCTACAATTTTGGTTTGTTAAGACTTTTGATACTGTAGAGTAATTTTGCTTTGTGTATTTCAGATCCTTGAAAACTTCTACAATGAGACATGGAGCTGGCGCTTCTCAGAGCCCATCTCACAGCCCACCCTGACCGCTCTGTGGTCGCTGTCTGTGGCTATCTTTCCTGTGGGTGGCATGCTTGGCTCTTTCTCAGTCGGACTCTTTGCCAACCGTTTCGGCCGGTAGGCACCTCCCCATAGGTTCCATTGGCCCCATGTGAGTAAGGAGACCCCTGGCATGTGTGCCCCTTACGTGTATGTTTGTGTGCAGAAAGAATTCCATGCTAGGAGCCAACATCCTGGCCATGCTATCTGCAATGCTGATGGGTTTCTCACAGCTGGCAGGATCATTTGAGATGCTGATAGTGGGGCGCTTCATTGTGGGTGTGTTCTGTGGGCTGTGTACCGGCTTTGTACCCATGTATGTGGAGGAGATCTCTCCAACCTCTCTACGCGGAGCCCTGGGGACATTGCACCAGCTGGGTGTGGTCCTCGGCATCCTGCTTGCCCAGGTACCGGCCTCACACTCTCCACATACATAAACAAAACTGGATAAGCACTTTCTCAAAATATTGGACATAGGGCCAAGCAATCAAAGAAGGCTTAACTGACGTCCTGAACCTGAGTTCCCATGGACAGAAATGCCTCTAATGAGAACTAGTGTTCTAACAAGTAAACTGTAAATTGGCTTGTTTGTATGTCTTTGCCTTAACCTTGTGACGAGCTGGTCCCTGTCCAAGGTGTACCCTGCCTAAGGCCCAAAGTCACTGGGAAAGGCTCCAGTCCCCCGTGACCCCAAAAGGGAACAAGTTGTAGAAAATTAACTGTTTTCAGGTTCTACTACAACCCTCACCCAGAAGTGTGAGTTTGTGAACTAAAGGACCAGCCTTAAAATAGTATCCCGAGGCCATCCAATTAGAGCGGTAAATCTACCTCATTAATGAGATTACATTGAGCCAGTAAATATCTGATCATTCGGCAGTTAAGCTGATGAAGTGAGTCATTATTTGTCCAAACTCACCATCCGTGTCCACACTCACCGTTTCAACGATTTCACTGTTGAGGTTAAGGTGCCAATAATCATGAATTGCCTTTGAAGTTTCTTCTCACAATAACTGTAAGGCTGAATTTGGATATTGTGATGTCCCTTGTCCTCACTGGGAACATAGTTCACTTATATCTGTGATTTTTGCAGATCTTGGGAATAGAGTGGCTCCTGGGCAGCTCGTCGCTCTGGCCCCTGCTCCTGTCCTTCACCGTGCTGCCTGCGCTGCTGCAGTGTTCCGTGCTGCCCTTCTGCCCCGAGAGCCCCCGCTACCTGTTTATCAACTGCAGCCAGGAGAGCGAGGCCCACGAAGGTATGACCCCCACACTGGCACACACTAGAGGACTAATGGGGGGAGAGTTAGGGTGAGGAGGGGTGGGGTCTGAAGGACTAAAGGGGAAAGAGGGGAGGATGGGTGTGTCTCAAAGACTAAAAGGGGAGAATGAGAGAGAGGAGGGGCAGGTCTGGAGGACTAAAAGGGGAGAATGAGGGAAAGGAGGGGTGGGGTCTGGAGGTCTAAAGGGGGCGAGTGAGAAGGGGTGGGGTCTGGAGGTCTAAAGGGGAAGAGTGAGGAGGGGTGCGGGTCTGGAGGTCTAAAGGGGGAGAGTGAGGAGGGGTTGGGGTCTGGAGGACTAAAGGGGGAGAGTGAGGAGGGGTGGGGGTCTGGAGGACTAAAGGGGAGAGTAAGGAGGGGTGGGGGTCTGGAGGTCTAAAGGTGGAGAGTGAGGAGGGATGGGGGTCTGGAGGACTAAAGGGGGAGAGTGAGGAGGGGTGGGGTCTGGAGGACTAAAGGGGGAGAGTGAGGAGGGGTGGGGTCTGGAGGTCTAAAGGGGGAGATTTAGGAGGGGTGGGGGTCTGGTGGACTAAAGGGGGAGAGTGAGGAAGGGTGGGGGTCTGGAGGTTTAAAGGGGGAGAGTGAGGAGGGGTGGGGTCTGGATGTCTAAAGGGGGAGATTTAGGAGGGGTGGGGGTCTGGAGGACACACTCACAAAGCTAATTAAACGTGCACTTTCAAACTTTTCCTTTTCTTTGCCTCGAATGTTCCACGGAATGGCATTAAACCTTATCCAATGAATTCAATAAAAATGTTTTTGATTTCTGCATTCTTACTGTGAGTGTGGACACATCTCCACAGATCTGGCTTGTAACTTGGACTGGTGGCCTTACCTGCTTATCTCTATGGTGATACAAGTCATATAGTCAAACATTCTAGGAAAAGCAACATCTTTATAGAGACAAGCAGGTGACGGACCCTCCATCAGAAAAGTTACGTAATGCACCTTTAGTTTAGACTAGGAAGAGTAGACCCTGCTATTAAATCAGCCTGTACAGTTTAGTGTCAGAAAGACTGCTTAGCGCTGAGTCCCTCAGATCGCAGGTGTACATAACCCATGTGTCCAGTTCTAGTGAAGCTGCGCGGCACTGAGGAGGTGGGCGAGGACCTGCAGGAGATGAGGGAAGAGAGCCAGAGGATGCAGAGGGAGACCAGCGTGTCCATCCTGGAGCTGGTGCGCTCGGCCCACTACCGACAGCCTCTGATTGTGGCTGTTCTGCTGCAGCTATCGCAGCAACTGTCTGGGATCAACGCTGTGAGTCCACCACACAACAGCACAATACTGAGTGAACATTATACAGATGTTGAAAGTAATACACATTCAAAATAATTACATTAGACATCCGGGTTATGGCGGCGCTTTGAGCTGACGCACATCCCACTGCCGCTGCAAAACTCGGCTTTAGAATCATTGTTTGACCCCCCTAATCCTAAAGAGGAAGAACAACAGATGAGTAAACAAGGAAGAAACGGGGCTGGTAACACTACGGGACCAAAGCAAACAAAGCCAACGGCCCACGGTCCCATTGGAAAACAGCACAAGCTAACGAAGCTGACGAGGCTAACATGACTAAGTCATCAGTTGTTGCTCATGATGTCCAAAATAAGACATGCGTGATATGGTGTCTCTCAGAGCGGAAATGATAGTGGCCATTGCTCGGGCCATATCTGCTGCAGTATCTGCTGCGGTAGCCCCTGAGCTGGAGGCAGCGGGGCTAACTGGAACATGTGTGGAGGAACTCGAGAAGCGTGTTTCAGATAATACGGACAATCTGCAGACAGTAAGGGCCAAGATGGAGGCGCTGTGGGCCAGAGTGACGATGCTGGAATCATAATGTGAAAAATAAGAACCTGGATTTGGAATCCAGATCACGTCATCCTAATCCAAGGCTTGTGGGCGTAAAAGCAGGAGAACAAGGAAAGAATAAAGAAAGCTCTTTGGAGAAGATTATTCCTGAGCTCCTTGATGGCTCAGGAGTTGAAGTCCTCCCATCACCAGGGCCGGCCCAGCCTATAAGCGAACTAAGCAACCGCGTAGGGCCCCGAGGCGTTAATAGGGCCCCCAATCTGGCAACCCGTTTTATGCGAAGTGCAAGCGCAGCTTGCGCCACTAGTGTAGTAGCGCTGCTGGCGCGGCAGCGCACACAGCGGTAACATAACACACAAACTGCATTTATTTGTAATGACAATCTGGCAACCGAAACACCAAACCTGCGCTGATTGGGCGCGAGCAGAACGAGAGCAAAACATAAACACAACAGAACGTGGTCCCTGCGTGGTCCTCATGTCCAGAGGAATATATCCCCCCGATGCCGAAAAACGAAAGAAGAAACTTCTTGACGATGTAAAGAAACTGCAAACTCAACAACACTCTCCAGGTATTGAACTTCTCTTACAAAGAGACGGTTAATGCTGCTGTTTGAAACAACACGATTCTGTCACGTTAGTTCGCTCAGGCTGGAGGCGACGAGAGCTCTGCCCCGCGCACAATATGTGTCTGAATGAAAGATAATAAGCTTAACATTTACACCAGCCCGGGAGTGTGAGCTGCAGGTGAGTCCGGTGAGGGGCGTCTATGGCCCGGGTCACTAAGAGGCGGAGATCCGGTCTGGACGAGCGCCGTCTCGTCCAGAACCTCTGACGTGAGACTTTGGAGTGAACAGTGTGCGGCCCCTGTCCCGGGCCCCTGTCCCGGGCCCCTGTGCAGCCTCAGTCAGAGATGAGCGGTTTGAGTTTGCGTTCCTCTCTCTCACATCACCATGTGTGAGATTAATCGTGACTCGTGATGTCTGTTTTACTTCTTAAAGTGCAATAAGAGGAACGTAAAGGTTTATGCGTGTAAGGTCCATCAGCCAATCACATCGCAGCATTGTTTCATGCAGGAGTGTGTGATGTTCTGATCAGAACAAACATTTATATTGTAATTCACTTTTAATAGAGCAATAAAACATTTAAATTTATTTAAAAAGCATCATTAGACTATTTGTTATAAATTATAATAAACTGATAGTGAAAAATAACCAGACATATTATAATTACGTCTGTTAAAGAATAATACTATATATTTTTATATAAATGTGGCAAAGTTGCAGAAACACAGTCTCTTCACAATAGCGAGGTTTGGACCTTCACTTCTCGTTCTGTTCATTCTCTGGGAATAACATGTTTGTTTTATCAGTGTCAATTGTTAATCAAGCAATGCTTATGCCATTTGTTTAATTTAATATAACTTGTTTTGTCACTTTGGCAAGAAGGAACAGTTGGGAGCTGTAAAAGATAAATTAGTAAGGATAACTTACTTTTACATTTTCAGTTAAAATTAATCAATTTGATCATAATTATTTTCATAGTCAATATTGTATTGAGTAATTAAGTACACTAATGTATTAATAACTGGCTTTAGTCATTTTCTCCTGGCACAGTTTCATCACATCATCATTTTATAGCATTACAACCTCAACATTTTACTCTTACTTTAGCCGGCTGGACCACATTAAAATGCAACAGAATATACGAAAAAGGTCTGAAAATCTCTGGGGGAGGGCCCCCAGACCCCCCCCTGTTCATTAATTTAAACTGCTAATGTGCTAATGTGGCTGTCGACCCTTAACGCCCACAAATACGCCCAAAAACATATCTGGGATGTGTGTTATTTGTACAGGGAGTAGAGGTGATGTCAGCGGAATACCAAGTTGCATTGTGGGATTTAAGTTAGCAATATTTGAGCTGTTGAGGTGCTGAGAATAAACTAACTGGCAAACGGATGCCCTGGAGTTTTGGTGCGCTTTGTTTGCGTTGAAGAAAGTTCCCATATGTGAATTGTTTACTGACAATGGCAATAAAACTGATTCTGATGACGTGGTGAGGGGCCCCCAAATTTTTTTTTCGCTTAGGGCCCCCTGAAGGCTTGGGCCGGCCCTGCCCATCACAATTGAAAGAGCACATCACCTGGGCAACCAAGACCAGCAGCTGATAAACCACAAGGCCTGAGAATAAGGTTTCTTAACGGTCGGGTGAAGGAACGTGACCTGAAGGTTGCAAGGATAAGGTTAAAGGTACAAAGTACAAAGGCAAGCGGGTCTTCTTTGGTCCTGATATTCCGTACAAGGTTCGTCAACAATGGCAAAGGTTCAGCTACATCTGTGAGGAGCTCAGGATGAGAAAACTAAGACATGGGGTCTCTTTCCCTACGACTCTTTTGAAGGTTAAAAATACCTACGTGTTCAGAACACCAGGAGAGGCAGAGGTGATCTTAAGGAAGACGCAAAACACAGAGAACTTGCTACAAGAAATTAAAAAGATAGGAGGGGAAATGAATGATCTTACACGCAAAATTTTAAGTCTGGACGACTATAAAAGTTATAAAGTTATAAAGGTCTTTTACCAGATTGTAAAGGAGAATCATCTGAAAAGCATTGATGAGTTGAATTAATCCTTTGGCTTTGAGAAACAGGACTTATAGGTATTTATAAATAAGGAGTTATTATAACCAATAAATTAAAAGAATGATGACCATGATAGCTTTTGGTCGTCATAGCTCTTTGACTGAAATATTTATTAAAGCTTATAAATCTGAACTTTCAAAGAGAATAATACCTCAATTATACAAATCTATTAACAATCTGAGCGGTCACTCTACTGATGATATTAAGAGTAAATAAGAGAGGGTCGCTTTGTTCTGATGTATGTATATACATACATTCTGACTGAAATGTTTTTATTAAGACGTATAAATATAAGGGAATAACATCCAAATTGTTTAAATGAATTATCTGAACAATCATTTTTTGAAAAATGGGAAAGAAGAGAGTCTCTCACACTCACACTCACACTCACACTCACACTCACACTCACACTCACACTCACACTCACACTCACACTCACACTCACACTATACTGTCCTGTTACTGAGCTCAGATCAGATCAACCAGGCACTGTCTTTGACACCGATATTCCATTTGATTTTAAAAGCATATATCTCGCATATCGGGCTCCAACGATGGAGACGATCAATGATACCTGTGGAAAGTACTTTTGGGTGCAGCGAAAAGTCTATCACAAAAAAGAAAGGATGAGGGGGACGAAGCCGACTAGACTGAAGTGACTTTGGACATTTATAGAATGGAAAAAATTACTTTTGATTTGAACTTGGTTATGGACACATTTGAAAGACATTGGGACAGGGGGCTCGACACTTTGGGGGAGATGTGCTGAACTGAGATGCCATTATTTTATTTCCTTTTGTCTCTTCACTCTTTGTTCTTGTTCTGTTTATTTGATTTGTTCTGTTTTTTTTTTGTGGGCAGGTGTTCTACTACTCCACTGGGATTTTTGAGAGGGCAGGGGTCTCTCAGCCTGTCTACGCCACCATCGGGGCAGGAGTGGTCAACACCGCTTTCACCGTCATCTCTGTAAGTAATACATGCACACTAATGGAGATCCAAAAATGATCTAAAAACGCACCTCAAATGTGGACTGGAACTAAAGTAGCAGAAACTGATGCAAACACTTTAAGTTACTTTCGTAACCCCGGTTCTCTGAGTAGCATGAGTAAGATGTCTCCCTATGGGATACGCCCCCTCGCGCATATTCACAGAAGCACAATACCAATACGCCAGCCCTGAGAGGCTGGCATTTGCAGCGTCATGACGTCAGCATCCCCTATAAATGCCACGTACATGACGCTGCCCGTCATTCAATAAGCAAACCTTTTCTCACTTCCCCCATCAGCATGAAAGGCTGTCTGGTGAGACATCTCACTCATGCTACTCAGAGAACCGGGGTTACGAAAGTAACCTAAAGTTCTCTTTCATAGCATTCGTTCGATGTCTCACTATGGGATATGGAGACTCCCATATTGCCAGACAAGCTTACCGTAACAAAGCCTCTGTTTAGAAACAAGTTTACCCTTGTGGGGTTTAGCCCCGGACACAAACCGCTGATCCACCTGTCAAACTGATCTAGTCCTTTCAACATAGATGATCAGAGCCCAGACCGGACATAACTTATGCAATCGCTGCTGCTCAGCAGTAGTGTGGGGTGGGGGCTGAAAAGCATCCACATCCACCTGGGTACATACACCAACCACCTTTGGGACAAAGGCTAGATTAGGCCGCAAGGTCACCCTGAGACTATCAGGACTGAACCGCATACAAGCGGGATGCACTGACAGAGCGTGAATATCACTGACACGTTTCGCCGTTCACGAGTAGAACGGTTTTGAGTGACAACAACTTCAAGTCAATGTCCTCCAATGGTTCAAAAGGATGAGCAGCGAGAGCTTGCAGCACAACCGCCAGATCCCATAATGGTGACATGGGTTTGGACACAGGCAACAATCTCCTGGCACCCTTCATGAATCGACAAACCAGCAAATGCTGGCCCACAGTCTTTCCCTCAAAGTCAACATGGCATGCGCGGCCAGATAAACCTTGATAGTGGAGAACGCCCTCTTTTAATCAATAAGGTCCTGCAAGAATGACAGGATGACATTCAGCGGACAATTAAAAGGGATCACTCCCGCCTTGAGGCACCATTCCTCAAAAACTCTCCACTTGTGGTCATAGAGAGACCTCGTGGATGCAGCCCTGGCGCTCTGAATGGTATTAACCACATTCTTAGGCAAGCCAGCCGGTGTTAGATTTAACCACTCAGGGGCCAATCCTTCAGCGCCGCTCGGGGTGAGGATGAAATGTTTGCCCTTTCGCTTGTGCCAGGAGGTCCCTGCGCAGGGGAAGGGCCCAAGGGCGCCCCTGCAGCAGCTGTTTCACCTCCGTCAGCCACGGCATGGATGGCCAGTGCGGGGCGAACAATATCAGCGTCAGGCGGTGTTCCCTCACCCTGTGAAGGGTGGAGGGAATCAAGGCGAGTGGAGGAAAAGCATAGAGCGGCACTCAGGGCCACTCGTGGGAGAGCGCGTCCACCCCCAGTGGCACACGGTGATCGTGCAGGGAGAAAAACAGGACAGTGAGAGTTCTCTGCTGACGCAAACAGATCCACTGCTGCGTGACCAAACCTGATCCAAATCTGGTTCACTACGCAGGTGTTCAGATGCCACTCTCGTATAAGGGATTTCCCCGGGAGAGTAGATCTGCGGCCACATTCTGTACGCCAGGTACATGTGTCGCTCTCAAAGAGAGAAGATGCACACTGCTCCATAACAGAAGTTTGCGAGAGAGTGCGAGCAGGCGATGGGAACGTAGTCCCCCCTGCCGATTTATGTGAGCTACTGTGGACGTGTTGTCCGTCCTCACCAGCACATTGTGCCCCCTGAGGAACGAGAGGAATCGTTTCAGTGAAAGAAACACCGCCATGAGCTCCAGGTAGTTTATGTGCGCGTGACGGAGGCGAGGGCTCCAAACGCCGTTCACGGGTCTGCCCTCGAACACCCCGCCCCAGCCTGAGAGGCAGGCGTCAGTAGTAACCACCTTCCTGGTTGTTACAGTGCCCAGGCTCACCCCCTCGGTTAAAAGGCTCGTCCTCGTAACGCGAGCGCGCACCGGTGAGTAATCGTTACCGTGCGCCTCCGGTGACGTACGGGAATCCAGCTGGAGTGCGCGCACCCAAAGCTGGAAACTCTGCATGTAAATCTTGCCCAGCTTTACCACAAGTATCACAGATGCCATCAGACCCAAGAGTCTGAGGCAAAGACAGTATAGAACCCGTTTCCCCGGAGTGAAACGGTTCAAAGTGTCTGTGAACGTGCACACCCTCTCCGGGGAGAGGCGGGCCATGTAACTGACAGAGTCCAGGGTCAGACCCAGAAAAGCGATGCTTTAACTGGGCTGTAAGACACTCTTGGTTGTGTTTACCACAAACCCTAGGTCCTGCAGGTAAGAGAGTACAATCCGTGTGTGAGTGACAGCCTCCTGCTGTGACCGTGCCAGCAGGAGCCAGTCGTCCAGATACGTGGCCAGGCGGATGCCCTGCTCCCTCATCAGGTGCCGCCTCCGGACATTTTACGAAAACTCTAGGGCTCAGAGAGAGGCCGAAAGGGAGCACCGTATACTCGTATGCCACGCCTTGGAATAGAAACCTTAGGTATTTTCTGTGAGGCGGATTTATTGGGATATGAAAATACGCATCTTTCAGATCGATGGCGTAAACCAGTTGCCCGGACGGATCAAGCGAATCAGACCTGAGTGCGTGAGCATTCTGAACTTGTATCTTCTGCGATATGAATTCAATGCTCTCAGATCCAGAATAGGGCGGAGCCCGCTCCCCTCTTTTTTGGGACAAGAAAATACCTGGAATAGAAGCTGCTTCCCTTCTGATCCGATGGTACCATCTGTATCGAGACTGACACCTCCTCGAGGAGCTCCCGGAAGACCGAGAGAAGTTGCCGCGCTGCTCGCTTTGCTTGGGGTAATTTCTTCCCCTCGTAACGAGAGCGGGGTGCCTCCGTGGCGACAGGCGGCCAGGTGATTTCCAGTTTCTCCGCGGGGCGTTTACACACGTCGTGGATGTCAGAACTTAGCGGCGGCTGTGCAGCCCCTCTATCCTCTCTGACCTGGGCCGTGAGCGAAGAGCCTTGGGCAGAGGGAACGAAGGAGGGAGAGTCCTCATCATCCTCTGAGACCAAACACCCGTCCCCGAAAGAGCCATCATCCTCCTCCTAGTGGAGAAGAAGTGGCTCGTCTTCGAGCGGGGCATAAAGTTCCAACGCAGAGCCCCAGCTCCGGCTCCGGTCCAGCAGTGCCAAGTCAGATTGAACCGCGGCTCCGAGCTGGTGTGCTGCGGTAGCGGGTTCAGTCATGACCGGGTCCTTCTCCGACAGGCTAGCGTGGCGTGCTAGTCTGTGGCGGAGACTTTTCACCGTGTACCGGGAGCAGTGCGGGCACGAGCTGGGATTGTCAAGTGCAACGCAGGCATGTTCCAGCCCGAGGCACGTCAAGCAGACCTGGTGTGTGTCTTTGCTCAACATTTTATTCCCGCAGGTGCAGAGCCTTGCGCCGTCCAGGTCCATCTCCGTGGTGGGAGAGACCGTTAGCTTTGCAGCTGTCATGGTTGTTGTAAAGGTCAATTTGACACAGTTATGTTTTATGGTAAGGTTTTGCTTTATTTTGGTAACTTCCTGTGTAACCGGAAGTGATGGTAAAACAGAAGTCTACTTGACACACTGGAAAAGACGAAAAGTAAATTGAACAACGGAAAACGGACAAAAACGGACAAAACACTGACAAACTCAAGGATCTAGCTACAGTCGACAGGGGAACAAGCTCTTACGTTTGTTGAATGACACGGAAAGGATCATTAAAAGACATTTAACCAGCAGTTCTGGCCTTCTCAATTCGACTGGACTCTGTCGGTCCCTCATCTGCCTGAAGAGTGGGTCCAGTTCGCCTCAGTCGGTCCCTCATCTGCCTGAAGAGTGGGTCCAGTTCGCCTCAGTCGGTCCCTCATCTGCCTGAAGAGTGGGTCCAGTTCGCCTCAGTCGGTCCCTCATCTGCCTGAAGAGTGGGTCCAGCTCCAGTCTCCCTCGTGTCCGTCTGTGAGAGTTGGATCTCTCCTTCACTGGAACTCCTCCAGGTTTCTACGCTTTTTTCCCAAAGAGGTTTTTTTTGTAGTTTTTCCTGGCCGAGAAGGAGAGTCTAAGGACAGAGGACCCTGGGACATCATCCCTCGCCACCACAGACATTGTCTGACTCCCTCGCCACCACAGACATTGTCCGACTCCCTCGCCACCACAGACAGTTGATTCATTTCTCCCTGTGGCCCTCAGAGGCAACTGTTGTTTTGGGCCTTACAAAAATAAATTGATTTGATTTGATGATACAGTAAGAGCTTGACCGCCGCCATTTTGCTGCACCACGAGGGCTCACAGTTTCAAGGCAACACCCACAACGTCCAGCAGATGGCAGAAGCTGGTCAGGAAGTACAAAGCTAAAAAGGTGAAAGAAGAATAAATCCAAAATGGAGGATTACGAAGCTGAAAATCCAGAAGACAGTAACGAATTTACAAGAAGAAATAAATGACTTAAAGGACTCGCTTCAAAGTGAAAGTGAGAATAGACAAGACATTAAAGATGCAATCTCAAGTAAACAGAAAACATTGAGGGAGCTGCAAGACGAAGTCCAAAGCACATCAGCAATATCACGACATTCTGAAAGAGTCAAAGTACCAACTGAAAAAATGGTAACTTATCAGAAAGAAGAAACAAGCAAAAAGGAAAAAAGACTTTTGACTCTATACGAACAGTGGAAAATGCAGGTGCGTGAAACACGAGAAAAACTAAAGTCAGAGATTTCAGAAAAGGAAATGGCTGATCTTGCAGACATACTAGAACAAAAGAGAGACGATCTGTTAAAACTGTACAGTGGCATGAGAAGTTCCATGGCACCTTCAGACATAAGGAGAAAAACTGATGCATGTGAAGCAGTGACACATGACGTTGTAAGAATAATTCTGGAAAGAATAAGTGGAGTAGATGAAGATTTTGATGCAGAGTGTGAAAGAAAACGTTTACGTGGACTGTTAGAGTACGATTACGCCCAGTCCATATATGGCTCAACCGCAGCATCAAACCACAGTCAACACTCCTCAGCTTCACTCCTAACATCAAGACAAGCAGACGCAGCGGCCGAACTCGCAGCAAAGGAAGCGGAGTATAAGATTGTACAAGAGGAGCAAAGACAAAGGGAAAAGATAAAGGCTCTAGAAGAAGAGCATAATAAACAAATGGCAATTCAAACATCAAAGTTGGAACGTTTGAGAGCTGAGAAGGACGTGGAGGCAGCTTGTGCCAGGTTGGAAGCCTATAACAGAGAATTGTCTCAACTGGATGATGCGCAGTCAGTTAAAAGTGAACAGGTGAGCCCAGAGCACACACCCAAACAAACTGTATCGCCTCATACCATACCTGCGCCAACAGCTCCCCCTAGTGTTAGCCAGCTTGCACAGGCCCTACAAGACAGTATAAGAATGAACAGACTCCCCACACCAGAGCCAACAATGTTTAGTGGTGAGCCTATAAAGTTTATTGAATGGAAATCCACCTTTATATCACTCATTGAACAAAATGGCATCTCAGCAGCGGATAAACTGTTATCTAAAAAGATATGTGACTGGCCCAGCTCGCAAATGTCTTGAAGGGACTTTCTTTAGAAATGATGAAGAAGCATATAAAGACGCCTGGGAGAAACTAAACCAAAAGGTATGGCCAGCCATTTGTGATACAAAGAGCATTTAGAGAGAAGTTGTCTAACTGGCCAAAAATACAATCTAAAGATGCAGATGGACTAAGGAACTTTGCAGACTTTGTAAATGCATGTACGCTTGCTATGCCGCATGTAAAGGGGTTGCAAATACTCAACGACTGCGAAGAAAATCAGAAATTGTTGCATAAACTACCAGACTGGATAAATGCGAGATGGAACAGACATGTGACAAAGACACTTATGAACGGTGGTGAGTTTCCCAGCTATAGTGATTTTGCTTCCTTCCTCTCACTTGAGGCCGAAGTTGCATGTAATCCAGTTACCTCCATTCATGCGCTACGGTCCACTGAAACAAATGATGATAAAAAGGAATACAAAGGAAATCAAAAGGAACAAAGCAGGTGTATTTAACACAAACGCAACTGAACATGGCGACAATCAGGCAAAATCTAAAATGCACAGTGGCGCTTCATGCATGTTGTGCCAAGAGACACATCCACTTATTAAGTGCCAAGACTTTCTGAAAATGACCCTAGAAAACAGAAAGAAATATACAAAGGACAACAAACTTTGTTATGGTTGTTTAAAACAAGGGCACAACGCTAAGGACTGCAGACGCCACCTCACTTGTGAGACTTGCTCTAAGAGACACCCAACATGTCTTCATGATGAAAACTACAGCTACCGCCAGCGAAGAAGCACACAAGGTCACGTGAGTACAGACAACGCAATTCAAGGTAACACACTGGAAGCTGCAACAGCCATGTCACTAAACGTTGCTAGAGCAGAACACGCTGTCAGCACCTCAATGATAGTTCCAGTATGGGTAAAAATGCAGTTGTATCAGCGGAAAAGTGTGTGATCTTCTGGTGAGAGGTTACAATTCAGCAACAGCGATAAGGCTCCCCACTGCTTACACAAAGGACTACATACCTGCAAACAGAGAACACATACCAACATGTGAAACAGCCAAATTGTGGAGTCATCTGTTACCCATTGCGGATCATGTTCCGCCACTCCTCAATTGTGAAGTAAGTCTTCTCATTGGTTACACTTGTCCCAGAGCTTTAGCACCCAGACAAGTACTCCTTGGCAAAGACAATGAGCCATATGCTATTCACACCGATTTAGGATGGAGCATAGTTGGTAATTCAGTGCCTTGCAACGAAACATGCACAATGAACAGTGTCTGTCACAGAATAACTGTCAAGGAAATCCCTCCTTCCACTCCTGCAGACGCAATACGTGCTTTAGAAAAGGACTTCAAAGATGGTGAAAGAAACGAGAAAGCTGTGTCACAGGAGGATCTCACGTTCCTCGAGAAACTTGAACAAGGCATAATACAAACTGAGGATGGACATTACAAGATGCCATTACCCTTCAAGAAAAGGCCGCAATTGCAAGATAACAGAAAACTTGTTGAAAGCAGACTCAATCAGCTCAAAAGGAAACTTATGCGTGATGAAAAATACAGAAAGGACTACGTCACATACATGAATGACATCATCAAAAGAGGTGATGCAGAAGAGACAGATGATAATGGCCCAGAAGGTGAGACATGATACATACCGCACCACGGCATATATCATCCAAAGAAACCAGAAAGGCTGCGCGTGGTGTTTGATTGCTCAGCTAAGCACAAAGGTACCTGTCTTAACGAACATTTACTTACCGGCCCTGACATGATTAACAACTTAACTGGTGTACTTGTACGTTTTCGACAACATCAAGTTGCTCTAATGTGTGACATAGTAGAAAAAGCTTCAGTTGTAGTCATCTGGACTCAGTTTGAAAAAATAGACGTTTCAACTCTCATCCAAGAGTCATTGTCAATAAAAGAATTTAGATCGAGAACTCCGATATTAATACTGTTCTGTGGTAAGACCTGCCCATTGGGCGGAGCCTTCCTGAAGTAGAAAGAGTTGTTTGTTTCAACAGAAACTCCCCCCTTGTATCTACCGAGCTAGCCTATTCAGAATCTTAATGGGCTATTAGAATCCTCTTTGTCTTTGTGAGACCCTGGCTCAACCACCCTGAGTACCTGATTAGCATCCAGATGTCCTTGTCCTGGTCCTCTACCTTTCCAGGGGTTCAGTAACCCATTATAAATAACAGGAAGATTAAACCTTAGCCCTCCATTTCTGTTTAAAGAAGGTCTTTCTTTTTTAACAAAAATAGCTTCCTTGACTCCTCTTTCAAACCATCTTTTCTCCCTGCTTAAAACCTTCACCTCACCGTCTTCAAACGAGTGATTAGAGGCTTCAAGATGCATATGCACGGCGCTCTGAGGTCCTGAACTTGTATTTCTTCTGTGCTGATAAAGCCTCTTGTGTAGAGGCTGTTTCGTCTCACCTATGTAACGTTCTTTACAGCTTTCTTCACTGCATTGGATCGAATAAACTACATTGCTCTGTTTTTGAGTCGGCAACTTGTCCTTAGGGTGAACCAGTTTTTGTCTTAAAGTGTTTCCTGGTTTAAAATAAACAGGGACTTCGTGTTGTCTAAAAATTCTCTGCAGTTTTTCCGACAGGCCAGACACATAAGGGATAGAAACACCCTTCCTTCTCTGTTCAGTTTCCCTTTTGTCCTGCTTTTTGGTTCTCTTCACTCTGTTGAGGGCCCAAGCGGGGTAACCACAGGCTGAGAGGGCATTTCGGACATGTTTTTCCTCTTCCTCTTTAATGTGTGACATAGAAAAGATGTTCCACCAGTTCAAAGTCAACACAAACGATCGCAACTACTTACAGTCTCTATGGTGGAAAGACGGTGACATGAGTAAACCCCCCCAAGCATACAGGATGACAATACACCTCTTTGGTGCAGTTTCGTCACCTGGTTGTGCGAACTATGGACTCAAACATACGGCTAAAGAGAACAACCATGAGTACCCTGTAGGCTCACAGTTCATTGCCAGAGACTATGTTGATGGAGTCACAAGTGTGGAGACGGTGAAGAACGCTGTACAACTAGCAAAAGAAGCGCGTGAACTTTGTGCAAAAGGTGGACTAAGGTTACACAAGTTTGTGTCCAACAACAGTGTTGTTCTTGACAGCATCCCTGCTTCGGAACATGCAGTAGACACAAAAACAAAGGACTTAACGGTCACCGAGACACAAACAGAAAGAGCACTTGGCATTTATTGGAACATAGAAAAAGATTGTTTCACGTTTAACATCGCAGAAAAAGGCCAACCACCAACCAGGCGTGGAATCTTGTCCACAGTCGCAGCAATATACGACCCCTTGGGATTTGTTGCTCCTTACGTGCTCAATGGCAAAAAAATCGTCCAAGAAATGTGTCGTCAAGGAATGGACTGGGACGAGCCGTTACCTGAATGTCTCAAGCCACGGTGGGAGAGTTGGAAAAGGGATTTGAACAATCTGAAAAGGTTGCAAATAAACAGATGTTATGTTCCTGCAATATTTGGAAATGTAGCAAAAAAGGAATTGCATCCACTTTTCCGATGCAAGCACAACAGGATATGGACAATGCACTTACTTAAGACTGATAAATAAAAACAAAGATGTCCACTGTAGCTTTATTATGGGCAAAGCACGCGTCTCTCCAACAAAAGGTCACCACAATTCCAAGGCTAGAATTGACTGCAGCTACAGTATCAGTCACAGTAAGCAACATGCTAAAGGAGGAGCTACTCTATGATAACGTGGAGGAGTTCTTTTGGACGGACTCAAAGGTTACTCTGGGATACATAAATAATGAAGCAAGATGCTTCCACACGTTTGTCGCTAACAGAGTGCAAAGGATCCGCAACAATACCACCCCATGACAATGGTTTTATGTACCTACAATTGAAAACCCTGCTGACATGGCATCAAGAGGAACAACAGTAAATGAACTACTGTCATCCAATTGGCTTACAGGGCCTCAGTTCTTGTGGGAAAAGGAGATACATTTTCCTTCAAAAGAGACAATTGAGCTCCCAATAGGAGACCCAGAGGTGAGAAAAGTGCAGTCACTAAATACACAAACTACAGAACACAGAAGTCTTAGTGACCGTCTCACCAAGTTCTCATCCTGGTCTCGCGCAGTCAGTGCAGTAGCGCGTCTCAAACGATATCTGCTCAAAGACAAATCAAAATCACGGAGCACTGTAACCGAAAGACAAAATGCAGAAATATTCATCATCAAAGACCTACAAAGACAAGAATATTCCACTGAAATAAAGTCACTAGGCAAAGGAAAAGCATTATCAAAAAACAATAAAATGCACAACTTGGATCTTTTCTTGGATAAAGACGATATGCTCAAGGTGGGAGGAAGGCTGCGAAACTCATCACTTCCAAACTCATTCAAACATCCGATGGTCATTCCAAGAAAACATGATATCACAAAACTGATAATTGCTCACTGTCACGAAAGAGCGAATCATCAGGGAAAAGGCTTCACTATGAACGAAATACGGTCCAGTGGCTACTGGATCCCCAAACTAAGTCAAACGGTATCATCCTACATTCGCCAGTGTGTGTTTTGTCGGAGACTACGGAGACCTGTGGAAGGACAAAAAATGAGGGATCTTCCCACAGAAAGAGTGGAACATTGTCCACCTTTCACATACTGTGGTATGGACGTTTTTGGCCCATTCCTGACCAAACAAGCAAGAAAAGAACACAAAAGGTATGGCCTCCTTTTCACATGTTTCTATTCACGAGCTGTACATGTAGAAATGTTAGAAGACCTATCTACGGACGCTTTCATTAATGGACTAAGATGCTTCATTGCTCTGAGAGGCTCTGATAGACAAATCAAATGTGATCAAGGTACTAATTTTGTGGGTGCCAAAAATGAACTGTGTTCAGCACTAAGCGAGATAGACACTGATAAACTGACAAACTTTCTAATTGAAAAACAGTGTGATTTTGTTCTTAACACCCCTCATGCTTGTCACGCAGGTGGAGTATGGGAACGGCAAATACGGACTGTGAGAAACGTTCTCAATGCCACACTTGCTCTCTCAATGGGACGACTCACAGATTCGTCACTCAGAACTTTCTTGTACGAAGCAGCTGCAATAGTAAACAGACCACTGACAACGGACAATCTCAATGATCCAAACAGTTTGGAACCACTAACTCCAAATCACCTCGTCACAATGAAAACCACAACAGCGTTGCCTCCTCCAGGATAATTTGTTAGAGAGGACCTGTATGCACCAAAACGATGGCGCCAAGTACAGTACTTAGCGGAACAATTTTGGAGCCGATGGAAGAAAGAGTATCTTCAAAACATTATGGTCCGACAACGATGGCACATCCTAAACGAAATATTCAAACAGGTGACATAGTGCTGGACAAAGATGAAACTCAACCACGATCACAATGGAGACTTTGAAGAGTTTTGGATACTGTAACAGATACAGATGGACTTGTGAGAAAGGTTAAAATAGCCTTTGCAGACAGAAATCTTAACAAAAAGGGTGAACGTTTGCATAAAATGTCTAGTGGAATGCCCAGTTCATAAGTTAGTTCTGCTATTAGAAGGTTGTGGAAAGTAAATGTTATAAAAGCTAAAATGCACTGAGATGTTGTAATTATTACATGTTCATATAGTTGTTTTACGGTTAAGTAACTTTAAGAAATGATTTGTGTTTTATTTCATATTCATTAACAGAAAATAATTTGATGGGAGTGTAAAGGTCAATGACACATTTATGTTTTATGGTAAGGTTTTGCTTTATTTTGGTAACTTCCTGTGTAACCGGAAGTGATGGTAAAACGGAAGTCTACTTGACACACTGGAAAAGACGAAAAGTAAATTGAACAACGGAAAACGGACAAAAACGGACAAAACACGGACAAAACACGGACAAACTCAAGGATCTAGCTACAGTCGACAGGGGAACAAGCTCTTACGTTGGTTGAATGACACAGAAAGGATCATTAAAAGACATTTAACCATCAGTTCTGGCCTTCTCAATTCGACTGGACGCTACAGTTGTTACCTGGAGTGGTAAGAACAGGAACTGAATAGTCAGCGCAAAATGTCCGTCCTGTGTGGAGACAGGAGGTCGTGTCAAAACCCCTAACGCTCGGCAGCAGAGGTGTTAGCTCTTACCTGTGAGCAGTTCAGCTAGCGGGTCTAAGACACAATATGCGGTAACTTGGCCAGTGAAGCGAGAAGAGGTTTTTGAATGACGGGCAGCGTCATGTTCGTGGCATTTATAGGGGGTGCTGACGTCATGACGCTGCAAATGCCAGCCTCTCAGGGCTGGCGTATTGGTATTGTGCTTCTGTGAATACGCGCGAGGGGGCGTATCCCATAGTGAGACATCGAACGAATGCAATGAAAGAGAACTCCCATTGACCCCTGACCTCCCTGCGCACAGGTGTTCGTGGTGGAGCGGGTGGGCAGGCGACCTCTGCACCTCATCGGCCTGATGGGCATGGCAGTGTCCGCAGTCTTCCTCACTGTTGCCATGGCGCTGACGGTAGGAACACGCCTCCCATTCTCGCCAATCATTAGAATCAAATGACTAAGGCAGGAGTATAGAGCCCACACTGACAATAGGATGTGATAGGTAGAGATGGCAACATTATTCTCAACATTATTATCATCATTATTGTTTATCATTTTGATCATTCAGGTCATGATATCATTAGAGAACTAAAACACTAAGAATTGTGACCATTTTAGTAGCAAAGATAAGTAAAGATAATTGAAATGTTTATGTCACATTAACTTTAAATTCATATGACAAGTTTTGACTTTATTTAGTGGGATAAAAATATAAATGACAGTTTTCACCAATGAAATGTATGAAGAATAGTGTAAACATCTTTGTAAAATGACAGACGTAAAGCAGAGTTCTAAAAACATATTCATGATCACACTACACTCCAAAGCCTTTAAACATGAATTGTTCTTATTTGAATTTGTCAATAAATACTTTATGTGAGATTAGACGTGTTTGGGCCCATTGTTAACATGGTTGCTGGGTAACAGTAATAGTGTGATGTCATTTTTTTTGCAAAAATGTAAATACATCTTAACTGTGTTTTAGTAAAACGAGTTTAAGGCACTTGCCCTTGTCTGTCATTTACAAAGTTAGATTTCATAAAGCTCGTCAGTCGTCATAGAAGAATTAGAAATTAAGGATTTCTTTGTTTGCTCATGGGGTCATTCATGGTGAATTCTCCCTGCTAACACGACTGTGTTGTGTGTTTTCTCAGGACCAGCTCAGGTGGATGTCTTATATCAGCATTGCAGCCATATTCAGCTTCGTTGCCTTTTTTGAAATTGGCCCTGGACCCATCCCCTGGTTCATTGTTGCCGAGCTCTTCAGCCAGGGCCCCCGGCCCTCTGCCATTGCAGTTGCTGGCTTTTCCAACTGGTCTGCTAACTTCCTAGTGGGCATGTGCTTCCAGTACATAGAGGTAAAATTTACTCATTTAATCCACTTTTCTAACGCAGATTCCAATTTAGTCCTCAACGATGATAATACACACAGATTTGTATTAGCGTACTTCCTTAAAAATGTAAACATTTAAAGAACGAGAAAAACATGCGTGCCGTGGGCCTTCAGTGAGGTCCTACAGTGAGGGCCTTCAGTGAGGCCCTACAGTGAGGTCCTACAGTGAGGTCTTACAGTGAGGGCCTTCAGTGAGGTCCTACAGTGAGGTCCTACAGTGAGGGCCTTCAGTGAGGTCCTACAGTGAGGTCTTACAGTGAGGGCCTTCAGTGAGGTCCTACAGTGAGGTCTTACAGTGAGGGCCTTCAGTGAGGTCCTACAGTGAGGTCTTACAGTGAGGGCCTTCAGTGAGGTCCTACAGTGAGGGCCTTCAGTGAGGTCCTACAGTGAGGTCCTACAGTGAGGGCCTTCAGTGAGGTCCTACAGTGAGGGCCTTCAGTGAGGTCCTACAGTGAGGGCCTTCAGTGAGGTCCTACAGTGAGGTCCTACAGTGAGGGCCTTCAGTGAGGCCCTACAGTGAGGTCTTACAGTGAGGGCCTTCAGTGAGGTCCTACAGTGAGGTCCTACAGTGAGGGCCTTCAGTGAGGTCCTACAGTGAGGTCTTACAGTGAGGGCCTTCAGTGAGGTCCTACAGTGAGGGCCTTCAGTGAGGTCCTACAGTGAGGTCCTACAGTGAGGGCCTTCAGTGAGGTCCTACAGTGAGGTCCTACAGTGAGGGCCTTCAGTGAGGTCCTACAGTGAGGTCCTACAGTGAGGGCCTTCAGTGAGGTCCTACAGTGAGGTCTTACAGTGAGGGCCTTCAGTGAGGTCCTACAGTGAGGGCCTTCAGTGAGGTCCTACAGTGAGGTCCTACAGTGAGGTCTTACAGTGAGGGCCTTCAGTGAGGTCCTACAGTGAGGGCCTTCAGTGAGGTCCTACAGTGAGGTCCTACAGTGAGGGCCTTCAGTGAGGTCCTACAGTGAGGTCTTACAGTGAGGTCTTACAGTGAGGGCCTTCAGTGAGGTCCTTCAGTGAGGTCTTACAGTGAGGGCCTTCAGTGAGGTCCTACAGTGAGGTCTTACAGTGAGGTCCTACAGTGAGGGCCTTCAGTGAGGTCCTACAGTGAGGTCTTACAGTGAGGGCCTTCAGTGAGGTCCTACAGTGAGGTCTTACAGTGAGGTCTTACAGTGAGGTCTTTCGGTGAGGTCCTACGGTGAGGTCCTACACAGTCCCACCCGAATGAACTCACCTCTTAGTACCATCATTATGATGCCATGGCTCTAGACACTATACATTTAGACAGAAATGCAGTTAGACCAGGCGTTGCGTCACCTTGAAATTGACATTTCTATTCAGAGGATTGCAGGGGAAGAGTTGCCTGACCAGCCATTCCCAACACGTTTTGGCAAACTACTTATCAAAACTGTGTGTGGGTCTGGGGCTCGACCGCTGCGTTTCAATTTCTAGAGCAGAGACAGAACCAATCACATAAACCCAGAAGTGACGCAAAAATGCGACGTGCTTAACCGGATATTACGTAGCCCATGTCAACAAGGCGTGTTCCGCGTTATCCGTCCCCGAACGCATAAAATGTCTCCTGAATCGCGATGACACCCTTCGTATAACCGCACCTAACGCACTTTCATCACGGCAAGTAGAGCGAACTTCCCTGATTGTTCAAACCGAAGCGAGAGCAGAAGTAAACACTCGGTCACGAGCCGGGTCCGCCATCTTGAATGTTTTGGAACGGGGGTGAAGAGCTACTTCCGTATCTCAGTGTGACGCGTTAAAACCTCCGCCTGGGATTGGTAAATTGGTCGGTAGATGGAATACAGATGATCTCATTGGCTATTGACGACTCCGAGTCCAGACCGAGACGCATTCGAAATGAATGTGGGTGGGGCTGGCGGGTCAGGCAAGGGGAAGAGTACAATACAGTACAGTTCAACTAAGTTCAATATTTCCCTATTTTTCTCGTGCCACACCTGCTAGAAGGCGTACAAGAGCCAACTCAAAAGCTGATTGGTTGACATATTTTTCATTTGCATTCACTTTAAGATTCAAGCACCAGCACTGTTGAGTCTGAAGGTCAGAGGGCAGATGAAGGTCAGAGGGCAGATTTTAGACCCCTGGCAACACGGCTATGGCTAAATATGATTGGATCAAAGATCTAACATAAAGACCAGCCCTCCAAAGCTCAACCTCTCAACAAGCAGTGCAACCAAGAGGTAGTACAACCCTTACTCTGGGGAATCATTTAATACATATTTGTGGGAAAATAATGTATTTTTAGATTATATTCTGATTATGTTCAGGCCAGCAGAGAAGGCCCACCACTGGTTTTATGCAGATACTAATTCAGATGTATTCTAATGTACATCCCTGACAGATGAACTGAAGAAGCTACTTGGATGAAAACCTGTGTCCAGTTGACATGATGTTTTTGTTGGCCATGTTTTCACTTCACTGTGATTAGTTAAGTCCACCTTAACAAACTCAAACCTCAAATCATGAAGGAGGCTGACCAATAGAAGTGTGTTTGAGAGCAGATCAGAAGTAGATTTGTATTAGTGTAAAGTAATATATTATTCATAGGTTTAATGTGGTTGACGTGACATTTCAGCAACTGTGTGGGCCGTACGTCTTCATCATCTTCACCGTGCT
>NW_027315801.1:18481463-18498963 GCF_026437365.1 Eucyclogobius newberryi | reverse complement strand
CTCTACTCACGTGCACGCAGCTCTACTCACGTGCACGCAGCTCTACTCACGTGCACGCAGCTCTCTCACGTGCATGCAGCTCTACTCACGTGCACGCAGCTATACTCACGTGCACACAGCTATACTCACGTGCACACAGCTATACTCACATGCACACAGCTCTCACGTGCACACAACTTGTGCCCAAAGCTCTACTCACGTGCACACAGCTCGTGCACACAGCTCTACTCACGTGCACGCAGCTCTCTCACATGCACGCAGCTCTACTCACGTGCACACAGCTATACTCACGTGCACACAGCTATACTCACGTGCACACAGCTATACTCACATGCACACAGCTCTCACGTGCACACAACTTGTGCCCAAAGCTCTACTCACGTGCACGCAGCTCTACTCGCGGGCACACAGCTCTTGCACACAGCTCTACTCACGTGCACATAGCTCTACTCACGTGCACACAGCTCTACTCACGTGCACACAGCTCTACTCACGTGCACACAGTTCTACTCACGTGCACGTTCACAATGTGGTAGTTGACGCGAGGCTCATACTTCTTCAGCACTTTGAGGAGAGCGTTTACGTTCTCAGTAGAAGTGAAAAACTCCAGATAAGCCTGTATCACACAGAAGACACATACTTCACATGGATAAACTTATCAAAACAATCAAAACAAGCTGATTCACATTGACCATATTGTGTGCAGCAGAGGTCAAAGTCTGCTACTGATTAGTTTGAAGCAATAATTTTGTTTAACTTCTAAGTTAGTGGTAAAGCAAATGTATGTATTCCAAAGAAAAACTGGGAGAGCAGCCAGTCGCTGTGGTTTGTCCTTCAAAGCATTAACAAGCACAGAAGCAAAAGTGTATCCTTTGAGGCAATCATCGTGAATGTTTTAGATAGAAATTAACATTGACCCTCAAATGTATAGACTTGTATTTGTTAGTAGTCTCCTGAAGTAAGCTGGGCGATAGGGTCAAAAATATAAACATTCCATTCTTTTGCACATTTTAGACAAATACAGGTTTTAAGTTATCAGCAGTGACTGCCGGGCTTTCAAACATTCACTCAGAAACTGCCAATTAAGTGTTTGTTTTTATTTGTAATTTTCCATTGAATTCAATAGCCTCTGTCCATAGACCTAACTGTTCTCCTTCTGAACCCATTCTATGCTGAAGTGTTACTGTCCCCTGTGATAAAATGTGAATATATGATTATATTTCTGTGATGTATTTTATCTGCATAATAGTGATATTTTATCTGCATCATTAGTCTAAAAGAAGAACGGGTGTGTGACAAACTGCATTTGTGAAGGGGCCGTAAAGATGGGCCAAAGGTCGTTTACCCGAGGGGGGGTGACAGCCCAGAGGAGTTTGGGTAATGTTTACCCAAGGCTTGATCTCTAGGAAAAATACCAGCTGTAAAACAAGTGCCTTGATGTGAAGCTGACCAATGAGAAATGTGACCCGCCTATTCCAGAATATCTAATAAAACCAACCAGCATGGGAAAAAACTGGGTGAGACGCAGGAGGGTCAGCCAGGCTGCTTACAACGGCTTGGCTGACACAGCCCGGCGTTTTCTCCCAAGCTTGCCATACAAATGTCTGATATTTCTGTGTCGTTTCATATTCTAAGTTGAATTGTGTTGTCGATGTGTTACGGAATAGCATCAGTGTATTGTCTGATTCCATGACACCCCACTTTCATGATTTCATAATGAAGTCTGCACAACACAAAGGTTGTCATGAAGCCTGATTTGACTCTAATGCTGAGAAACATTAGAACGAGCAGGACTGAACAGGACCTTTTGGAACACATAGCCCCCAGGAGGACCCCAGCCCACGACGGGGTCTGTGGAGGGCTTTCCGTTGATGTTGGGCTGAGAGTTGATGGTCAGGACTCCTCTGCGGTTCACTCTCTCCAGCTCGTCCTTAAGCAGGTTGGTCTCAGGGGCCAGCGGCTCGTCATTCCAGGGCAGACACAGCACCTGCAGCAGACAGGCCACAGCACTCTTAGAACAAATATGCATTTACAGTGACTAGAATATAAACATTTGAAATTGTAATTCCTTAAGCTAAAAGCACAAGAAGCACACAAGAAATACCAATGTCAAAGTTTGCTATAATGTCATCAAATATCTTCTGGTTACTGGCGTCACACGAGCTAATGCTGCAAAAGGACTCGGGCTCAATCATCTGCAGTGCTGCAGTTACAGCTCAAAACAACACTAGGTAAAGCAACACTGGCCTCACATTTTACAAATGTGTAGATGTTTCTTTAAGTCATGTGACATACAACGTAAATTAATTCATAGCTACTGTTACGGTTCAGATTTAATATGGCCTGTTTGCAGAACAGTCTGGTGACCAGTTAAATTATACATTTATAATGATTCAATTCTTCGATTCTTTTCTAGCTGTGAAGTTTCTGTGGAAGATGGAAATGATCTGAAATGATCTGAAAGAGAAATGTGTCAGCGGCACACAGATAAGAATAAAATGGTACTTCGAGCAGCAGCTCCTGTTTGTGGACTTCAGCTCTGCATTCAACACCATCCTCCTGCTCTGCTCCAGGACAAGCTCTCCCAGCTCAACGTGCCTGACTCCACCTGCAGGGGCAGCGCCGACTCCACCTGCAGGGGAGAGCGCCGACTCCACCTGCAGGGGAGAGCGCCGACTCCACCTGCAGGGGAGAGCGCCGACTCCACCTGCAGGGGAGAGCGCCGACTCCACCTGCAGGGGGAGCACCAACTTCCTGATGGATCAGAGGCAGTGCGTGCGGCTGGGGAAGAATGTCTCAGACACTCGGACTATCAGCACAGGAGCTCCACAGGGCTGTGTGCTTTCTCCTCTGCTCTTCTCCCTGTACACAAACTGCTGCACCTCCAGCCGTGACTCCGTAAAACTGATCAAGTTTGCGGACGACACCACACTCATCGGGCTCATCTCGAACGCGGATGAGTTTGTCTACAGGAGGGAGGTGGACCGACTGGTGTCCTGGTGCAGAGGTAACAACGTGGAGTTCAATGCCCAGAAAACAGTGGAGATGATCGTGGACTTCAGGAAAGTCACAGCCCCCCCTCACCATGACAAGACTCCCCCATCACCACCGTGGACTCCTTCCTCTATCACCCAGGACCTCTAGTGGGAGCCCACTATCAGCTCCCTCATCAAGAAGGCCCAGCAGAGGATGTCATTCCTGCGGCAGCTGAGGAAAGCCAAGCTGCCAACGCAGATGATAGTGCAGTTCTACACGTCCTTCATAGAGTCCATCCTCACCTCCTCCATCACCGTGTGGTACGCTGGAGCCACAGCCAGGGACAAACAGAGACTACAGCGCATTGTGCGCTCTGCTGAGAAGGTGATCGCTGCAGACTTCCATCTCTGCTCGGCTACGGTCCATCCAGACTAGAACCTCCTGCCACAAGAACAGTTCCCTCTGCCCTTGGACTCATGAACACTTCTTAAACACCACTTTAACAATACTCAACCAATATTATTCACGCACTGTTCACTTTTTGCATGTAATTACATGTACATTTCTGTGTACATAACAGAGTTTATTTTTACTTTAAATAAATTTAAATTTATTAGTAAATTGTTAATGCCTTATTTTGTTCTATAGACGTTGCTATTATTATTATTTTGTATTATTCATTGTTTTATGTTGTAACTTAACGCCAAAACAAGTTCCTATGTTTGCATGACTGAAATGTGACTTGTGATGTGCCAAGGGCCAAGTGGCACCCCCAGACTGACCCATACATTAGTCCCAGGCCAGGCTCAATAGCAGTTTACAAGCAGAGATGTGCGCATGGACTCTGTGCTTAGCGCCTCCAGGTTCTGGACCTGGTTTAGTCAAAGTTTATGGACATAGGCTCCATTCCCTGGGGTTGAAAGCAAGCCACGGTCAGCACGAGAGCTCTGTTTTGACAAAACAAAAATCTACCGGGCGCACGGCTACGACAAAATGCATTAAAGGGGTAACACTTGCCAGTCGTAGAAACAATGGAAATATACCTCCTAATTGCAACAGGTCCGACACGCTTGTGCAGTCCCAGGAGGGCGAACGAACTCGCAGCACACCACAGTCACAGTGCTAACAGGCTACAAGCGGCAAAACCAACCCAAATGTGTGGAAACAGCAATATATTAGCGTAAAACAACCACATATACAACCTGCATGCGAGAAGGTGAAAAGGGACTGAGCTCCCAGTGTCAGGTCAAAGGTGACTTTTTGTTACTAATTCTCGACCTGTGTATGCGCAAGGATGATCATCCAGTGCTGTATGCACCGCCTCTGGCGGTCAGTAGGGATGAAAAAGAACAATTCACCTCTGAAAATACTGTATGAGTTATTTAGAAGAAGAAAGGTGGAAAAGAGAAAGAGGAATCATAAAGAGAATGTAGTGCTGTTTTGGGCCTCAGGGCCCCTGTACCTTGTGGCCCTTGCGGTTGGGCAGTGCAGCGATGTAACTGGTGAAGACTTCAAATACACTCTGCTCATTGTGCAGCTCCTCTCCCCACATCTGCAGCAGAGCGTCTTTGGACGACTTGCTCTTCAGGTAGAACAGATAGTAGTCATTCAGCTCGCCGAAAGCAGGAGACGAAGAGTTCCCCCTGAAGAAACAGACGGAGGCTCAGATCGCTGTACTGTAGGTTACCTGCAACCTCTTTTTTTAAGTACCAACAGAAGGTTAGAAAATCAACAGTCATCCTATGCATCTACAATGTCATGCACCTGATCATTATGACAACTAGAATTACAAAGGCCTTTTCCCAATCCGTGTCTACTCCCTCACCCCATCTCCTTCCACTCACTATGCCGTATTAAGTCACATCTGAAACACATTGCCTACGAGTGTGTGAGTGCCTTATAAAACCCTCAACAATAGTAGGGCCCTCAATCCGGCTAGTGCATAGGGCGAGGGAGTAGATACGCCAAAGACTCTTGAAGTCGAGAACTACAGTAATGAGACTTAGAACATTGACTAGGGTCTGTATCACAATAGAATTTGATTTTGTTTGCAGTAAAAAAGTACTGCTTATGATCATTTGAGCCAGTTCAAACGGAGATCTGAGGGCCAACAATTGCATTTAGCAGCATTATTGATAAGAATCAATTGTCTAATTTTGGACACCGTTTCAGAATCAGAATCAGTGCAATGAAATGTGTGCAGAGGTGCAGTATTTGAGCGACTCACCAGCGCCCGTTGGGGAAGTCGTCCCAGTCCTGGGTTCTGTAGATGTAGCTCTTGGGTCTGGAGGCCCAGAAGATGGGACGCACATCCTCCACTTTCCGTTTGGGATGAGCGCTGACAGCCCAGGGCAGGGGCCGCCTGCCAGCACAACACACAACAACAGTTAATCTGTGCACTTATACAAATGTATCTGTATGGGATGAGGACAGACATACCTGGGGTCCTCCTGCCACAGCCCCAGCTGCCGCAGCACCTCCATGGTGGCCACCTCTCGATTCAGAGTATAGAAGTGCAGGCCTGGAACCCTTCCACTGTCCAGTAGCACACGGCACATCTCCACCGCCTGATGGATGCCATAGTTTCTGATGGCAGCATCGTTGTCTTTGATGGGCTCAATAACTTTGGTGATCTCCTCTGGGACCTCCAATTTGGACAGCTTGACCAACTGCCGCAAAGACTGATAGCCCTGCACAGAAGAGCAACAGAGGTTTTTGTATCTGCTGGTGCAGCAGGTTGGACATGAGCAGCCAGTCCCTACACTCCATTTGAATGCACAAGGGTATGGAATCAGACCATAAAGGGCATCAAAAAAGAACTCCCAAATTGGGACGGTCTAACTGCTGCAGCCAATTTGTGTCCCATCCCTCTCAAAGGCAAGGGGCACAGAACAAAATATAAAACTTCTTTTACCTCAGATAAATATGAGTTTAGTGCTCGTTGTAATGTTTCTCAATACTCCTCTTTTTTCTCCTTTGTTTAGACACAAACTGACCAAGCATTTCTTTCTTTCTTTATTGGTTAATCTATTTGAAAATCATCATTTGGATTTAGGAGATAGGATTCCTGACCAAAACATATTTGAAAATAATTATCAAAGTATATGTCAAGTTCCAGCCCCAGTGTTTCCCCTTCCACTGAATAGGCAGGGTGCCCCGCCCTGTCAATCAAATTACACAGCGCTAATCACTTATCATCAAAACGAGTGTCTTTGCAAAGTCTGTAATGCTACTCTATAAGAAAATACTGTTTTCGTAGAAATCCAGTCATGCTCCACCTGCCTAATCCAGTCTGTGGCTCTGCTTCACGAGCAGAGGCAGCAGCTGCTTCTCACAAGCACGACAGGGAGATCCATGGGACAGATGAAGAAACTGTCCCAACTCAAGACTAAGTTCATCTAGAGTGAGTGGATGGTATTACAATCAATATTAATGCTTACAGGCATTTTTGTTGACAAAAAGCAAGTGACCCTTCACCTTCGGGTGGGGACAGGTCTCTCACTGTTGTGGCGGCCTGCGGGCCGAACAGCAGTGCAGAGTACCCGGCCTTCTTGGAGTCCTTGGGGGGGGGGGGTACTGGACAGTGGACTCCGTTGTTCTACTGGGGGACTTCAACGCCCACGTGGGCAATGACAGTGACACCTGGAGAGGGGTGATCGGGAAGAACGGCTTCCCCGATCTGAACCCGAGCGGTGTTATTGGACTTTTGTGCTAGCCACGGATTGTCCATAACGAACACCATGTTCAAGCACAAGGGTGTCCATCAGTGCACGTGGCACCAGGACACAGGCCGGAGGTCAATGATCGACTTTGTTGTCGTGTCATCTGACCTCCGGCCACGTGTCTTGGACACAGGCCGGAGGTCAATGATCGACTTTGTTGTCGTGTCATCTGACCTCCGGCCACGTGTCTTGGACACTCGGGTGAAGAGAGGGGCAGAGATGTCAACTGATCACCACCTGGTGGTGAGTTGTATCCGCTGGCGGAGGAGGAAGCCAGACAGACTTGGCAGACCCAAGTGCATTGTGAGGGTCTGTTGGGAATGTCTTGCGGAGCCCTCTGTCAGTAGGGTATTCAACTCGCACCTCCGGGAGAGCTTCTCCCACATCCTGGGGGAGGCTGGGGACATTGAGTCCGAGTGGACCACCTTGCGACCACATGGAGCTGTGGTCGCAAGGTCTCCGGTGCCTGTCGTGGCGGCAACCCCCGAACCCGGTGGTGGACACCGGAAGTAAGGGATGCCTTCAGACTGAAGAAGGAGGCCTATCAGGCCACTCTGGCTTGTAGGTCTCCTGAGGTCATCGACAGGTATTGGCAGGCCAGGCGAGCCGCAGCTCGTGGTGTCGCAGAGGCCAAAACCCGGGGCTGGGAGGAGTTCGGGGAGGCCATGGACGAGGACTATCGGTCGGCCCCAACGAAATTCTGGCAAACCGTCCGGCGCCTCAGGAGGGGGAAACAGTGCCTCCAACAACACCTTTTACAGTGCGGGTGGAGGCCTGCTGACCTCGACTGGGGATGTTGTTAAACGGTGGAAGGAATACTTTGAGAATCTCCTTAATCCCTCAGTCACGTCTTCCGAAGAGGAAGTAGAGACCGGGGGCTCGGAGGCTGGCTCGCCCATCACCCAAGCTGAAGTCACTGAGGTTGTTCGCAAACTCCTCGGTGGCAGGGCTCCGGGGGTGGATGAGATCCACCCTGAGTACCTAAAGTCTCTGGATGTTGTAGGACTGTGTTGGTTGACACGTCTCTGCAACATCGCGTGGCGGTCGGGGACCGTGCCTCTGGACTGGCAGAGCGGGGTGGTGGTCCCTCTGTTCAAGAAGGGGGACCGGAGGGTGTGTTCCAACTACAGAGGGATCACACTCCTCAGCCTCCCCGGTAAGGTCTATTCCAAGGTCCTGGAGAGGAGAATCCGACCGATAGTCGAACCTTGGATTCAGGAGGTGCAGAGCGGTCGTCCTGGTCGTCGAACACTGGACCAGCTCTATACTCTCCATCGGTTCATGGGAGTTCGCCCAACCAGTCCACATGTGCTTTGTGGATCTGGAGAAGGCTTTCGACCGTGTCCCTCGGGGTGTCCTTTGGGGGGTGCTCCGGGAGTACCGGGTCCGGGGCCCTTTGCTCAGGGCTGTCCGGTCCCTATATGACCGGAGCAGGAGCTGTGTTCGCATTGCCGGCAGTAAGTCAGACCTGTTCCCAGTGGATGTTGGACTCCGCCAGGGCTGCCCTTTGTCACCGGTTCTGTTCATAATTTTTATGGACAGAATTTCTAGGCGCAGTCAGGGGTCAGAGGGTGTCCGGTTTGGGGACCACAGGATCTCATCTCTGCTGTTTGCAGACGATGTTGTCCTGATGGCTCCATCAAACCCGGACCTGCAACATGCACTGGGACGGTTTGCAGCCGTGTGTGAAGCGGCTGGGATGAGAATCAGATGTATTTGTATTGCGCGCGCGCGTGCGCAATACAAATACATCAAACAATAATAATCTTCTATATGTGCTTCAGGTGAGTTAAAAACTCAATCTCTCACACCTGCTCATGTCATGTGCTACAATGGATGAGAACACAGATTCTACGATGCGCAAAGCATTATACTCCGCTACGATAAACCAGAGCCAGAGGCTACGGTTTATCGTACGAGAGCCAGAGGCTACGGTTCGCAGAGTACCATACTCTGCTAAAAGAATCAACAGTTATCATCATCACAGCGATGACGGTAATATGGGTGCTGAACACCTGTATTATGCACCGGACAATCGATCAACATACACAACTGTGTATACCTGTAAAGGGAATATAGAGGGAAGAAAATAAGTGATCAACTTGATGAAAGGTTATGAAATGCATAATGTATAATGAAATGTATAATTGACATGACAGTAGCTGAAGAAACACAAAGGCATATTACACCACAGCCACTGTTTGCACTAACTAAGAGTTTTTTTTTATCTGCTACAACATAACTACATGCAATGTTAATGAGATTATGAATTGAGATGGGAAATGTACCAGTTCATATGTGTCATAGGTGTGATTGAAGCGAGCAGCGGAAGAAGGTCTCTTAAGGAACCAAGCGCGAGGACATATGGTGATGTGGGCACACAGTGCTGAGAGGACGTATGGTGGGGACACTTGTGGGACGTTGTGCCTATGTATCCCTTTTGTGGCCAGCCATGGTCATTACAAAGACCAGCATCACCCAGAACCATACTGCAGGGTCAAGGTCGAGAGGTTAGTGGACAATCTGGTCCCAGTAGCACCTGATACAACGTATTTGCTTCTATTGGGGTGTCCAGAAAGGTCCCTGACGAGTCAAACTGACTGACCGGAGAGCAGCGGGTTTAAGGGCTTTCCGCTTGTACTTCTATATTTCCCATCACACCGGACAAAATTATAGACAGAATAAATTGTCCGTTTGTCAAATTACAGAGATTAACCAATCTGACTCAAAATTTAGGACAGTAATATAGACATGTAGACATGTTGTGGGCCGAAAGAAAAGGAGTGTGTTCAATGTTTGAGAACTGTGAATCACTTTATGTGTGTAAATGTGTCATTTTAACACCTATATGAAAGACATGTTGAAAACTGAAAAGAGTAATATGTTTGGCATATGAGACAGTAGACTAATGCTTTGATAAACAGGAGGGAAATGTGATAAAATGTGAATATATGATTATATTTCTGTGATGTATTTTATCTGCATCATTAGTCTAAGAGAAAAACGGCATGTGTGACAAACTGTGTTTGTGGGGGTCGTAAAGATGGCCCAAAGGATGGACACGCTGGAGGGACTATGTCTCTCGGCTGGCCTGGGAATGCCTCGGGATCCCCCCCGGAGGAGTTGGAGGAAGTGTCTGGGGAGTAGGAAGTCTGGGAGTCCCTGGTTAGACTGCTGCCCCCGCGACCCGGCCCCGGATAAAGCGGTAGAAAATGGATGAATGGACCAATGATCGTGGGCCGGCCCTCCGCGTCTTGCCTGGATTTGAATATGGCCCTCGGAGGAAAATAATTGCCCACCCCTGGTCTAGCTACTACAGGTAAAAAAAAAAAAAATACAAATACCATACACCATAAACCCAAGCACATGTTTCTGTCACTCAAAATAAACTTTAATAGCAAAAGCTTTGAAGAGGTACCTGTATGGGGAAGATCCCGGGCAGAATGGGACACGTGATTCCAATGGCTCTGCAGTCCTCCTCAAACTTCAGGAAGGTCTCTGCTCTGAAGAACAGCTGAGTGATGACAAAGTCGGCCCCCGCGACCACCTTCTCCTTTAGGTGTCTCAGGTCATCCTCGTAGCTGTCTGCCTCAGGGTGTCCCGTGGGGTAACCTGTACACACACACCTATCACTACCTACCTCCTGCGCGGACCACGTCAACATCACACCAACATACCGGCCACACAGATGTCAAAGTAATCGTCAAATTCCGAGCGGATGTGTTTGACCAGATCAATGGCGTAGTTGAAGCCTTCTTCCTCCTCCTCCCAGTCAGTACCCACCGGGTCTGAAAAACACAACTTTGAGATTTGGTGCAACCACATGGCTCTGCATTTATTTTTTGAGGGCACCAATGACTTAAAACACAGCTTCAACTTCCCAAACACATTGAGTGGACCCAACCCAGCCCACTCAAAGGCAGATCAAATAATGAGGTAAGACCATGTTATACATGAATAAAGCTTGTATTATGTAGATATACACATTCATTTTATACAAAATATGAAACATATAGCCATACCAAAAATAAGGATTTTATGTAATTTATTATCTAGGACTAGATCGGGAGTTACTGACCAGGCACCAGAGGTTAAATAATTAAAAAATAACAAATTCCCTCAAAAATAGACTGAAAGGTCCAGTGTAATCCCCCAAACTAGAGTATAAACTGTATTCTGCACTTTTGTGGTAAATGTTATGGTCCATTTACAGACACAATGACATTTTTGGTCAGTATTGCCGCTCCGACGAAGAATACTCAAGGGCCCCGTACCGCCTCTGAGGGCCATGATGTTCTTCAGGCCCAGGTGCTTGGCCTTGGCCAGGTGTGCGCTGATGTTGGCCTGGCTCTGGTCGCAGCAGGTCAGGTGGAGGACACTCTCCAGGCCGCAGTAGTTGACGGCGGTGCTGGCGATCATCATGGACGAGGTCTCTTTGTCCGAGCCGGGGTCTCCTGCAGGGTGCCACGTGATGTCAATGAACAGGGGCCCCCCGGAGCCCATTCGGTCAAACCTGAACACAAACAGCTTTGCATTGAATTCAATCAGTTCTGCAATAACAAAGAAATCTCTACTGGTGTAAAAAAATAGTGTTGTCTCGATACTAATATTTAAAATGTTTATTTTGATACTAAGCAATATACTTGATTCTTGATTAAAAAAATATATACCACAAAATAATTAAAAAGCATCTTTTTTAAGATAAGATAAGATAATCCTTTATTGTCCCACATGGGGAAATTTCATTGGTGCAACGCAGGTAGATACAGAGGTAGATACAGGGTTTTGGTCATGGTTTGAGAATTAAAACAATTTTAATACAAAATAATTGTTCTTTATTACATTTTTAGTGTTATACTAGTTCTGAAAACACTCAAGATCGAGCTCTGAAACTGTTCAGGAAATGTCACATTCTGTCCTGTTTGTGTGAATTGCTACATCAATACTAGTCAAATCTAGTTCTATTTCATCCCTACTGACCGCCAGAGGCCGGTGCTGAAGCACTGAATGTTCCCGTCGCACATGCGCAGTTCGAGTAATTATACCAAATGAGTCACACCTGTGACCCTGGATGGCACCCAGAGGTAATATATTCCCCCGCCATCCATCGCTCCGTTCTCTTTATCTTCTCGTGTGCGGTTCGTATTACAAAGAACTTGACTTTTCAGTCGCTTGAAGTCCTACTACCTTGTGGTTGGAGCTGCGGATTTTCGAACATTTAACGGTGTTAGCGGTTGTGTAAGTTTACGCCTCTTTGAGCGTTAGCTGTACACAACATTTAGTTTTGTTTTCTCTCTGGGGTTTAGGGCCGCTGGTTGCGCCCCTACCTTAGTTTATTTGCCCTAAATTGGTGACGGCAGCGTTCACGCCCCCGCTCCCAGGGTTGGCTTTTGTACCGGCTTGATAATGCCTGTTATTTACCGGTGTTTTTATTAACGTGTGACCCTAATCGGTGACGGCAGCGTTCGCGCCCCCGATCCCGGTTTTGGCACCTGTACCGGCTTGATTCTGCCTGGTATTTTACTGGTGTTTTTGTTAACGTGTGGCCCTAATCGGTGACGGCAGCGTTCGTGCTCCCGCTCCCGGTTTTGGCACCTGTACCGGCTTTATACTGCCCGTTATTTTACCGGTTTTGCATTAACTTGTGGCCCTAATCGGTGACGGCAGCGTTCGCGCCCCCGCTCCCGGTTTTGGCTTTGGTACACGCTGAATTTGGTGCCAGATCATGGATGGCTCCCATTCTTGCGTGAACTGTGGGTCGGCACTTTATGTTGATGATGGTCATGACCTTTGTCCGACGTGCCTTGGCCCTGACCACCTGAGGGAGGCGCTTTCGGATGACCCATGCATGAACTGCAGTTATATGCCACAGGCAGTTAGTGTCGAGTTTGGCAGAGATGACCCTGACTGGTGACAATGACCTCCCGCCCTTTGGTCGAGCGCCCCCTACCAGACGTTCAAAACGCCTCTCTGAGCCCGCAGGCACTGACGGCCCTGCAAAAAAGAAGGTCAAGTCAGATCGAGGCCTGACATCCAGAGTGGCGCAGCTATCGGCTGAATTAGAAGTGATGAAGTCCATGTTGCAGGCTCATCGCGTGAATTCCCCTGCTGCTGAGGCTGGATTTCCTTACCGATCCATGCCTACTCTTGCTCCGGAGGACGCTGTTCTCTCCGTGGCAGCATCTGCCTCTCATTTTAGAGATGAGGAGGGAGCACCATCCTTCCATGGTTCTGGGGATGGCTCATATGACTCTGCTCGAAGTTTTAGTGGCTCAGGCGAGAGCCCCATGCAGGATGTCCTGCGTAAAATCTCTAGGTGGAGATTCCGCAGCCTGAGCAGCCCGGCTCTGCCAGTGCTCTTTTCAGGCGGGGACGTGCTCCTACGACTTTTGTCGTGCCGCCGTCCACGGAGTATCTTAAAGAGATGCATGCCTGCTGGAGAGATCCGAGCGCCTTTTCGAGGCTCTCATCAGACGGACGGGTTCTGGCCACTATGCATAATCCATCGGCAGCCGGTCTGGATCGCATGCCTGCTGTTGAACCAGCCATTGCGTCTCTCATTGTTTCCCCTGAGGAGGCATTACGCCAGGACGTTAGATGTCCTCGGTCCCAATGTCGGGTGACTGACGACTTGGTGACCAAGGCATACAATTCCGGTGCGCGGGCTGGTCGCTTAGGCAATTCACTGGCTCATGTGATGCTGGCGCCCTCTTCCTCCCTTCAAGGGAGTGATGCCGCTGATACTGCTGCAAATATGTTTTGTGACACAGCGCTACAGGCTTTTGCGCTCATGACGAAGGAACTAGGCAGAGTTATGTCTTAACTTGTTCAAGCCCGTCGACAGATCTGGCTTGCTCAGTCTCCCCTCACTGAGGCGTGCCGTAGGACCCTCCGCAGTGTGCCCGTGCAGTCCGGAGAGTTGTTTGGCTGCGCTCGCCCGACAGACCAGGCAGCAACTTTCTGGCCTCAACAGGGCGGGGCCCACCCCTCGGTCTGTGAGACGCCAGACGGCTGGCCTTAGTTTTCAGCCACCTTCGCGGAGTTGGTTTGGTGGGGTACGCTACCCCCCAGAGGGTCCTGACAGGGGATTTCGCGGCACCCCACGCCAACCGGGACACCAGCCAAGACCTTTGGGTACTGGCCGCCGCCCCCCCAGGGCCCCTAGGGGCCGAGGGGCACGAAACTGAAACATTCAGGCCGGCCGTCGGATATTTTTCCAATAAGCAGCTCAGCTACTGGGCTGCTCATGCGTCGGACCCATGGGTGGTTGCCACCTTGACTCATGGGTATTGACTGCAATTCCGACGCCGGCCACACATGTCAGGCCGGGTCAAGATGACTATGATCAGCGACCCGGCAAAAGTTCAAGCATTGACCCAGGAGCTATCCGTCCTCCTGGCCAAGGGTGCCATCGAGGCAGTAGATCCTCTGTTGCAACCCGGAGGCTACTACTCCACATATTTTCTCGTGCCCAAAAAGACAGGCAGGTTTCGTCCCGTTTTGGATCTCAGGGGACTCAACCATTTCCTGAAGGTGTTGCCATTCCACATGCTCACCACAGGAGAGGTTCTTCAGTCACTCACAGACGGGGAGTGGTTCACGTCTGTAGATCTCGAAGATGCCTACTTCCACGTACCCATTGTACCTCAACATCGGCAGTTTCTCAGGTTTGCCTATCTAGGCAGCCAATGGCCATTCCGGGTGCTCCCATTCGGACTCTCCCTTTCCCCGAGAGTTTTCACACGATGTGTGAAAGCAGCCCTTGCGCCTTTGCAGGCCAACGGACTGAAAGTCCTACCATATCTGGACGCTAATTTGCACTCCATCCCGAGCGCAAGTCATCCGGGATACAGCTCGCCTGCTGGCTCATGTGACCCAGCTGGGCTCCAGAGTGAATATGGGGAAGAGCAACCTGGTCCCATCCCAGAGGGCCACATTTTTGGGAATAGAGTTAAATACTGTGTCGATGAAGGCTCGTCCATCACTTCGTCGGCTGGACGACATTCAAAATATGGTCTCTCGTTTCGGGCCTGGCAGTCGGTACCCTTTCATCGAGTTTCTTCAACTTGTGGGGAAGCTGACAGTTACACGCATTGTGCCCCTCGGCCTCCTGTCATTGCGTCCTCTGCAGCAGTGGCTGAACAGTTTCCACCTGGACGCTACACGGCACCGAAGGCGAACGCTTCGGGTGACGTGGCAGTGCTTGCATGCACTGGCCCCATGGAGGGACACGCAGTACTTGGCGAGAGGGGTCCCCATGGGCTTGGTGGTGTGTTGCAGGGAGGTGGTTACCACCAACTCCTGCACACAGGATGGGGTGCGGTATGGCAGCACAGGATGGTCCAAGGGATGTGGTCTCAGAGGGATCGCTTGGATCACATCAATGTTTTAGAACTGCGGGCTGTTCATCTGGCTCTCAGGCATTTCCTGCCACACCTGAGAGGGAAACATATTCTGGTTCGGTCGGACAACACCTCCACGGTTTATCACATCAACCATCAGGGAGGTGTCAAATCGGCTCAGCTCCTCGAGGTGTCTCGCAATCTGTTGAGATGGGCTGCGCCTTGTCTGTCCACACTGAGAGCTGTATATCTGCCGGGAGAAAGCAATTCCGTGGCAGACTTTCTTTCACGGCAGCAACCCCTTCCGGTAGAGTGGTCCCTCTCCCGTTGCACACGATTTGGGGCCTTTTTGGTCAGGCGCAAGTAGATTTGTTCGCTTCAGAAGAGTCAACCCACTGCCCGCTATGGTTCTCCCTCGCAAGGGCGCCGGGCTCTTTAGGCCAGGATGCGCTGGCACACGCATGGCCTCAGGGCCTTCTGTACGCGTTTCCTCCTCTTCCACTGATTTGGCCCACCCTACAGAGGGTCCTCCAAGAGGGTCACAGGCTATTGCTGATAGCCCCGTGCTGGCCGGCACAGCCGTGGTTTCCGTTACTGTACAGCCTGTGCTGCAGCCCTCCGTGGCCCCTTCCGGCCAGGAGAGATCTACTGTCTCAGTTGAGAGGTCAGATTTGGCATCCGAACCCTCAAGGCCTCCGGCTGTGGGTTTGGCCGTTGGCGGGTCCGAGCCACAGATAACTGGCCTCGCCGATGCGGTTAAACAAACGCTTCTGAATGCCAGGGCTGCCTCTACTCGTCAGCTGTATGAGAACAGGTGGAAGCCGTTTTCCCAGTGGTGTTCTGCCCACGGTGAGGACCCGGTGTCCTGTTCGGTGCCTCTCATCTTGGAGTTTCTCCACTCTCTCCTTGATGATGGCCGGTCCCCGTCGACCCTGAAAGTATATGTTGCTGCCATATCTTGTAATCATGGTTTGGTCAACAATGGTACTGTGGGGAGTCATAACTTGGTTTCACTTTTTTTACAGGGAGCTCGTAGGTTGCGGCCCTCCGTCGCTACACGTGCCCCATTATGGGACTTGTCAGTGGCGTTAGATTCCATCTGCCAACCTCCATTTGAACCCTTGGCACAGGCGGACATTAAATGGCTGTCTGGGAAGACTGCATTCTTGTTGGCCATGGTCTCCGCAAAAAGAGTCAGTGAGTTACATGCCCTTTCGGTCAGTCCCACATGTCTCAGATGGAGCTCGGATGACTCCGGTGTCATCTTATGGCCGAATCCGACGTTTCTGCCCAAGGTGTTGTCCCGCGCTCATTGCAACCGGCCTTTGAGTTTGGCTCGGTATGAGCCCCCAGCTGGAGAAGGCAGGGACAGGCTCCGGTCATTGTGCCCAGTGAGGGTATTGCAGGCCTATATTGCGGCAACTGCAGACATAAGGCGCTCAGACCAGCTGTTCGTATGCTACGGTGGTGCTAAGAAGGGCTGTCCACTATCCAGACAGCGTCTTTCGCATTGGGTTGTCGATGTGATTCGCAGTGCTTATGGTGTGGCAGGACTCCGCCCGGCGTGAGGGCTCATTCCACCAGAAGCGTCTCCACTTCCTGGGCCGCCATGAAGGGCGTTCCATTGGGAGCTATATGCGAGGCTGCATCCTGGACTGGGCCGAGCACTTTCGCCAGATTCTACAGCGTAAATGTGGCCGGTCCACATCCTCTTGGTGTGGTTCTCCAGGAATACCCAGGTCCTTCTCAGTGAGGTATGTGCTTGGGATTCTTTGTGACATAGCTGGTATTATGTCATTCAGTGCTTCAGCACCGCCCTCTGGCGGTCAGTAGGGATGAAATAGAACGAAAGTTACATATGTAACTACGGTTCTATGAATCCCGGATGACCGCCAGAGGCACTCTGTCACGCCGAATCCTTGCGGTTTCGCGAGAAGATTCTGAGAACGGAGTGATGGATGGCGGGGGAATATATTACCTCTGGGTGCCATCCAGGGTCACAGGTGTGACTCATTTGGTATAATTACTCGAACTGCGCATGTGCGAAGGGAACATTCAGTGCTTCAGCACCGCCCTCTGGCGGTCATCCGGGATTCATAGAACCGTAGTTAAATATGTAACTTCCGTTTTAATACTAGTAGGCCATAAGCAATGGGTCAGAATGTGGCTAGAAAGTGGGTTCCGTTCCCCCAACCTGGGGTCTACTTTTCAACAGTCGTTTTCCAATCTTTATTATGTACTTCAACCAGGGGGAAAAAGTTCTCCATCTGAATCCTGCAACTTATGGGAGAAAATGAGAGTCGAAGTCTGTCTTTTGCCCAAAAAAGTGACAAATATGGGTCTATACCCATTATTGTACCCTTGTCATTTTACTATTCTTTGACGAATGTAAGTGAAATTTCAGATTCCTACAGACATTTAAACTTTCTTTAGGGTAGAAAAGTTGCAGATCTCCTTTAG